>NC_090870.1:17541642-17559142 GCF_036669935.1 Montipora foliosa | reverse complement strand
CTGGGCTCTTGATAAAATGACTCAGGCTACTAGCTTTTAATGTTGGAAGCCTGAAGGGCTCCCGGTAAAAATTGTTTTCTTTGGCAGCAGCCTTTTGCCATTAGTAGGGCTAACCCTCGCGTGGTTTACGTGGGTAGAAAATAGCACTTCACGTTACCCTCCAATAGTTATTTCTCATTCTTTTTGGTTAAACTTTTTTAGGGACAAGTCTTGTTTGTCACGGGGTTGTCCTTTAACTCTGCACACATCTCCTCTTTAAAACTAGGACCTGTCTAATTTTCCTTTGAGTGAAGTCCTTTGATTAACACAGTGGTAGATCAAAGTCCAAATTATTGATGCAGACCTGCTTTTGGGGGACATTCACCTAACCAAAAACAAGTGAAAAGGAGTCTGTAGGTGGAACAAATCAACTTCAATGGTTCGTCTTGTTCACTTTCAAACAATCCCTATCATATTCACGTGCAAGTTAACCTCACGTTTTCCCCAAAAAATGAAAGGTTTTGAGATTTTTAGGAGGTGCCCAATTTTGTCATGTTCTTATGGGATATAACTTGAACTTGCAGTTCACTAGCTCCTGTCTATCTTGATGTGCAAATCGCAAATCCCTTTAAGCCTGGATTTTATTCAGGCCTGCTGACAATAATTTGTTTAACTTGCTTATCTACATTGTGTACAGGTGCAAATGCAAGGATCTTTGTAACATTCATTTTATGTTGATTTATCTTTTCAATCTCAGTGAGGCCAGGTTGTTCAACATTGCTGTTGATACGGAAAAGAAAAAGCAACTTGAGGCAGAATTACAGGTAGATGTCTGATATTATAGTTATTGTAGTTTCTGCAGTAGAAATGCAGGAATTTTTTGGTCAGGTTTATACTGTAAGAAAAGCAATATTTGTCCTTGCTGCTTTTTACATTACCTTAAGTTAATTAATTGGTGTGTCATACCATGTTGACTGGCATGCTAAGACACATGTAACATCAGTTACACTCACTCAGACCAAACATTTTGCTGTGCAAACTTTACAAGACAATGGATAATAATTATAGCCTTCATTGTTCCTTGCATTGAATATTAATGTTTTATTTTCACATACTTGACATGGTTGTGTTAACAATTGTTGACCATGCTACAGAAATACTTTTTTCCTGAAGTGATCTAGCTATGATTGTGGGATATTTCACAGGATGTCAATCAACAAATGCATGAGAAAAGTGAAGAGTACAGGCATTTGAGCGAGCAGGAGAGGGTTTTACAGAAGGAACTAGAAGCAATGAGAAATGAAAAGGTTGGTTTGAGTGTCAGTGCTTTTGTGGTTTTGTTTGGTTAGAAATTCAAGTTAATTTTTATTTAAACTCAAACAGAATATTAATACAATTCAGTGTCTTAAATAAAGAATAAAAGATTGTGATAGAAATAAAGAAATTCTTCTTGCCATAAATTTTAGGTTCATTATGTAGAGTTTGGGATACCTAAAATGAATAGTTCATTGAACTGTATAGGTGACCCAAAACAAGAATGCATTAAGTAGCTGTTTTAGATAAAAAGTATTACTTCATTAATTAAATACTAGACAAGTGAAAGATAATACAATCACAAAACGCCAGGAATTAATAACACTATTATAACCATCAATCATAGAGTTCTTGATATTTTGACGAAAACAGAAAACAGCTTGATTTTCTTAACATCAATAGATAAAGAATCCCAAAGGTTGGTACCACTGTGTAACGAAGAGAATGAATGCCGTATTGAGTATGAATCATTTTAACAAACAGATTATCATTCAGTGATTGGCGAGTATAATAGGAATGAATTGAAGGTACTGGATTAAAATAATCTACAAAACAACATGGGCTCACATGTAATATTATTTATGGTACCACTGATAAACAGGAGAGACAATTTCAAGATGAATTATATCACATCATATCTGCAGATTACATGTATATCATGCTGTACAGTTTGGAAAACAAACACTACGGTACAAGCTATAAGGGGAAATTACATTATGGCGGTAGACCACAAAGGAAAGAAATACAAGTCTTTATGGGGGTTAAACCTATAATTATAATATTATTATGCTTTTAATTAACAAAAACTGGAATGTACATGTACATGTATCTGGCTTATGAAATTAAAGGAGTATCAACTTGCTCTCATTTCATGCCCGAATATAAAAGCTCCATGATTTATTTGTTGTCCGTGTGAGTCCAAGGAAAGATACATGTAAGGTTTTTTTTTTTATTTGGTCAATTGGTTCGACTTCAACTTCCCACAGAAAGAGCTGACATCTAAGACACAAAGGAGGAAAACACTAGAGAACAACCTGGAAACAAAACAAAAGCATCTGGAAACAGTTCAGAAGGCAGCTCCAAACATAGAGGGACAAACAGAGAAAATAAAAGAGCAGATTATCAGAATCAATCTCCAAAGAGCACAGCTTGCAGTTGAATATAGGGAGTCTGTGCAAGTGAGTATCACGATGCCTGAGTCTGCACTGGGATGACAGCTAGCTTTTCTACAGTGATTTCTGTTGAATTAAAATTAAGTTAAAATTCTAAAAGACATTAATTTTTCTTTCTCTGGCCCCAGCATTTTAGGCATTTTAGGCTCATCAGCCTTAGAGTCAGCATTAATAATGGTAGCTCAAGATAATTGTACAGCTGTATACAAGTCATGTACGTGTTCAAGGGCATGATGTGTAGCTTTCATACCAGCTGGTTTCATTATATGCCTTATCTTCATCAGATGCTTTGTGCAGTCAGGCTTTTCAAGATGTTTTAAGGGATGGTTACAATAACCTGACTGTTTAAGTCTGACTAAAAAATTGTAATTTGTTGTGGCACAGTATTTTAAACAAGATCAATGCAAATACAAATGATGCCTACTGGCTAACCAACCATGTTAATTAACAACAGCTAGATTCACTCAAAAACCCTTTCATTCCCAATAGTTCCACTTATAGATTTTACTCTGTCTAACGCCAGACGATCTTACTCGTCAATGGGGAACCCCACTGGGCTGAAAGGGTTAACAGAGCCCTATGATAAACTGTGCAATTGCAAAGACTCACTTTTAATGTAATAGTAATTGTTGCATGTTGATCTGGTTTTCTTTTTTTGTTTCAAGACCCTCAGTTACTCTTACCATGTTGGGAAAAATATTTTAAGAGGTTTTCCCTTTGTCTTCTTTTGCACATGCAGTCAGAGCCTGGCAAAACAACTTCTTTTTAAAAAAAGTGTGTAATCCAGATTAGCAATAAGCAGTAAGCCTCCAGTGAATAACTTTGAGCAGGAATTCAGGTGACCCATGATTGGTTACGTGGTTCATGTACCATATTGTTTGTTTCTTGCAATGGGTTCCTTGAAAAATAAATGCAATTTTGAACTAAAATCAACTTAACCACAAGGAAAACAAAGGAAACAAATAAACCAACCTTTCTTTCCAAGCTCAAAAGTACTTAGACTATGGTTGATTATGAGAATTCTTTGTTGGCTTGTCTTAGGAATGCACCAAAGTAGCCAAGGAAAGGATTATGCAGAGTTTGCAACAAGTGCAAATAACTGTTGAGAAATCCAAGGTGGAGGAAGTGTTCCGTGAAACATCACAGCTGCTCAAAAATCAGGAGGTAAGTTCAGAAAATATGCAGTCATTCCAGATGCTTTCTTTGAGGTGGATTGCTACATGTAGCCATGCCGCTGATCTCCTTTAACTACATGTATTACCTTAGGCAGAATATCTGAGAATTAATGACATGGTAGAAGGGCAAAAGAAACTGGCAAAAAATTTGAAAAAAATTGCCCACGAAAAGACTGGCATTCCTGATGGTGCAGATATACCTGATGAGCTTAGGGAGGTATGTGATATTTGGATTGATTGATTGATTGATTGAAATTGTACACATAACTGTAAATAAAAATAAAACCACTTTGTATACTTATACTCATTAAATTAATGTAATGCACAGAGCTTAATATGGCTTTTTCCTTGAAGTTTTCTAATATTTAACAAAAAGAACTTAACATTAGTGGGTCTGAAGGAAGGTTGTTCTGTATGAAAGAATGATGAAATATGATAAAAGAATAATAACACAATAGATTCTTTTTTTAGAAATGTTTTTTTTAAGTGACCTTAACCTCCCAATGATTTGAAAATGGAATAATTATGTCGAAATCTGCAAATTAAAATCATAACTTTTAGTAATTAATAATAATACCTTTGGTGTGCTGTTGATCTCTAAAAACACTTTGATGGGTGGATCCTCTTGTGCGATACCCTCAAAGTAACTTTTAGAAGCTAGACCAATAGACCTTATTCATAAATGGCGGCCAATTTATAATTCTTTTGTCGAAGTGCAAATTAGCCTACCAAGCCTCGATACCATACAGTGAATTGAAAAGAATTCTTGCTCTAAAATGAGGCTTGGTAGGCTAATTTGCACGTGGACAAAAGAATTATAAATGTGACCGCCATTTATGAATACGGTCTATAAGATTCCACGTAGCAGTAGACTGCTACATTGTAGCAGTCCCTTCTCAGTCAGTCGTGCCGCCCTCTCTAGTCGCACAAGCAAGCTGAAGGGAAAGCCCTCGGCTCTTCCGCTGACTTGCGTGACTAAAGTGAGCAGCTCGACTGACTTAGAAGGGACAGCTGGGAGTCTATCATAGCATTGCATTACAACATGCAAGTGGTGCTGTGTTTAAGCCTCTTGTTGACATCATCTTGCATGCCAATGCACAACTTACAGGTTTAGAGTTACATTTGTTATTTTTATAGGCATTTAAGCTGTACCCAGATACACTAGAGGAACTTGACGAAATGATTCATGATGAGAAGGCCAGAATAGAATGTCAGTATCAAAGCAATCCACAGGTAAGAGTTATTACTTAATTGCTTTCTCTGCAATAATTTTTTGAGGACATGAAAAAGATTAACCATTGAGGATTAATCCTCAAACACTTTAAAACCAGGTACTCATATAATTTTATATAGCCAGCTGGGATAGTCCAAATAGAACAGTGGAAAAATGAATTCCACAGCTACGCTGTATGTTAGGAGACACAAAAAAGTCCAGACAATATAAATACACAGTATAAAACCCTATGAAGTGGAAAGATGCTTCTATACATGTACGTGCAAACCAGTATGATACTGTAATAATGAGGCAGTCAACTATTATGAATTCTAATCATCCTTCCTTAAAAAAATTTGGCATAGTCCAAAAATACGTAAGAATAATAAGGGGCTGACCATTTAACTTTTTTTTTGGGGGGGGGGGGGGTGGTTGATTTCTGGTCAGCAAGAATCTTTTTTCTAGCAATCTTGTGTGCAGGATATTTTTTTTCCCTTTTTTTCCCATAAGCTTTCTGTTAAATTTGTTCTGCATGTAATTTTTTTCTTCCCAAAAGTGCTTGCAGGAAATTTTTTTTTAAAATCACCCACCCCCGCCCCCAAAAGTTAAATGGTCGGCCCCTAAGATGTCTGGCACTTTCAGGTCCATTAAAAGACACGCTCATTTGCACAATTTAATGAGCTGAGTACGGTAAGCTTGTTGTTTATTTTGTTGGGTGATATTTACCCTGCAAGCAGAGACTCCTTCAATCTTCCTTGGAAAAGCGGGAAGAGGAAGGAGACTCTGCCAGCCACCTCAACAGTGTTTTTTCTTCAATTCTCTGATCTGACTTACTTCTTTAAAGGTGGTCAAAGATTATGAGAGGCGCAAGAAAGGGATTAGTGATCTCCGTAAGCAGGTATATGTTTTTAACAACCTTATACATACACACTGTACTGTACTGTACATTCATGCAAAGATTAATTTTTCATTGTTTTCCTTGTGATGACAACATACATTGTGTACACAGCTGTGCGTGGATTTATTTCAATCAAATATATTTTTGTTGTTTGCTTGTGATGATGATGATGATATAGATTTTTGTGCATTGGTAGATGTATTTTGTTGACATGCATACAGTAGCCTGCGAACGCAGACGTACAGCTGTACGACCCAGAAAAGATTACAGCAACAGTGTATAGAGATTACATGTTGTATCTTGTTAGGTTGAGGGACAAGAGCAAGATTTGGAGAGCAAACAAAACGAAATAACAAGCTGCAAGGAAAGGTAAGTAAGCTTTCATCTTGAAGTTCATATTTTTAAGATCATCATTACCAGTAATCATTACCAGTAAAAGTGCCTCAAAATGTGGATTGTCTACATTTTTTAAGGATTAAATGTACTGTACATGGCTGACCAGATGAAAGTGTTCACTTTAATCCAATCAGCTACATTGTAATCAAACCAAGCAATCAAGCCAGCTAAGAGACTGGTTGATGTCCACTTCTCAAATTCACTAATAATTCATAAGGTTATTAGCAGTTATCAGAGTGCCCTGTTTTGGTCAGGTGCAGGTATCTTGACACCAAATGAAACTACAGATCACAAAATGCCTGAGCTAGTTCAAAAACTGATCGAGACACTTGAATTTAATGCTAATAAACCTTTGGGAAAAAATATGCATAATTATAAATAAACTGCCCGCACACAATGCATTTTAAATTTCCAGAATATTCAACATAAAACTTTTGCAGTACCTTTTACTACCGAAATCACTAAACTGTTTCACGCCCAAAAAAAAGATCTATCACATTTGAATTTCGACTTGCTCTTGTGACCATTTGGAGCGCCCCGATTTGTGACGTGTTATTCTTGATGTGAACGAGGCTGTGGTAAAATATAGAAGAAACAAACCGTGGCTTGAGAGGAATGCATAAATTATGAAGAACTTTTCACCATTTGGAAATGGCATGTGGTCATTGATGGTTGAGCGGAGGGGATGATGTTTTCAACAGAGTTCTACCCGGGAAGTTTTAGAGACATAGGATTAAAGTACAAAATGAGTGGTCTTACAGTTTCAACAATATGGAAGACGAGTTTTGTCAAACATGCAACCAGAAATTACTTCCATTGTCACACAGCTAAGGGTCAACCACAAAAAACTGGAAGAACCAGTGAGAACTATATTTAGTGCAACTGCTGATAAAAAGCAGACCTTCGGTAACTTACATGGCAAAGCTGGTTACTTTGAGGTAGTGTAAAGACTTGCGCGCTTGGCCAAGAAGAAAATAAGAATGTCACACGCTTGTGAGGCAATTCAATGTTGTTTCAAATTTCATGCTCGTAAAGCAAAATTGTATGGTTTATAAATACCAGTATAGTATCTGCAAATGATTCACGGGAATCGATACCAAAGTCTCACTCCAATGATAAGTTGAGTTTTTATCCCTTGTTGTTGTTTTGGTTGATGTAAATTCGAACACAAATTCTCTGCAAAAATTATATGAATCGTCAACACAGCAGTAATTTTTAAATTATCATAATGTCAGTCGTGGAGAACAAATAAACAGTTACTACAGTCGAACCTGTATATAACGGCCACCCTTGGGACTTGAGGAACTGTCCGCTTAATACAGGTGGTCGCTTTTTACAGGATCACTAAAAATACTCACTGGGCGTGGACTAATGCCAATCTTATGGTGTATCATACAAAAACACTTCATGCATGGAAACAATAGGACAATCAACACTCTCTGAAGGGATCGATACTTTAAACAAAGTTGCAAACTTGTAAACTTAATGGAATAATATATGCAACACTGTGTAAAAGTATTGTGCGATAAATTGCCCTTTACTCTTCTACGGTACACAGTGCTGTATTTCTATGACTTACAGTTCATAACAAAAGATCTCATTCTGTCATTTCATAGTTGTTACGTTCAATGTGCAGTTATAACGGAAATGTTGCTAATTTAAAGTAAGACTATATACAATACTGTACAAGTTTAAGTAATAGAGTAAGAATTACAGCAACTTAATAAGGTCGAACACGTACGTCTGGCGTTTCGGCATTTGAAACTTTTGTTTGTAGAGCAAGTCGTTAACTGTCGACACTGCTTTATAGTGATGCTGAATCGCATTTTAAACACAATAAAATACCGCATAAAATGAATTTCTGTTCAAGGGTGGCCACTTAATGTCAGGTAAAAATAAGTTAAAGAAAGACAAACTTAGGACTGCTACAAGGTGATCGCCTAAAACAGGTAACAAATACAGCGTTTGCATGAGCGAAAAATCGGGACTTTGAAAACTGGCCACTTAATAGAGGGTGGTTGCTTAATACAGGGCTGTTATATACAGGTTCAACGGCATTTTTATTTAGTAATCAAGTACAGTAATGTTGCAAATAAATGTAAAAGAAAACATTTGACATATCTTCTCGTTTGTTCTTATTGGTCATTGTGGAACATCAAAGGCGGGGTACTTTAATCCTTTATCTCTAAAACGTCCCGGGTAGAACTCTGTTGAAAAATCTTGCCCTCTGCTCAACCATCAGTGACCACATATCATTTCCAAAGGGTGGAAAGCTCATACACATTCATCTCATGCCGTGGTCTGTTTCTTTATTTTCTCACGGCCTTGCTCACATCAAGAATAATACGGCACAAATCGGGGCGCTCCAAAATTTTTGGTCACGTGAGCAAGTCGAAATTCAAATGTGATCAATCATTTTTTTAAGGGTGCAAACAGTTTTATTAGTGATTTTGGTAGTACATGTATCATTATCATCCAGAGGATTAAAACATATTTGGACACCCAGTAGTTCAGTGACAGAGCATCTATTTCAGAATATCTGCACTCAAGGCTGTAACCTTGTGTAGTTCGTAGTCTTTAAAAAGTCCACTGCAATCCGAAACCGGCACTTGGACCTCTCTTAACCTCTGTCATTCAGCAAAAATGTCAGTAGCCCAATTACTTTTATAATTATTTGAAACTAGACCTGCTCGTTAACTGAATCACTTTCTTGGAAAGACACTTGACAGGCGAAAACAATGTGATTCTGACTCGCTCTCCATCAGGCCCTATCATGTAAATTTATTCAAAACTTCTACCTTTTAAACCCACCCAAATAAATTATTGAATATTCATTTCCTTTAATTGCTATCACTTGTCTGATAAACAAAAGATCATGTCACATTACACTCACACTTACTAAAAAAGGTTGAGAAGTCATGTCTAAAACTCATGCTTCATGTTTCATCAGGGGTTCCAAACCCCTCGAAACAATAAAAGCACTCCAGCTACGGTATTGTGCTTTCATTTTATTTCTCTATGTTTGGAATCCCTGATGAAACATTCGCTCTCGTTTTTGACATATTACTTCAGGTGTCCTATACCAGTAATCTTTCTTTTGAGTATTGAAATTTCTTCTTAAGCCAGTCTTGTTTGTGTCATTATTGGATTCAGGTGGTTGACACCATTGCAAGAATTAGTTACACGAATCAATGAAAAGTATGGCGAGTTCTTCAGATTAATGGGCTGTGCAGGTGAAGTGGCTCTTTCATCGGAACAGGTTTGGTTTCTACTTTTTGTTGCTGAGTTCAGGTGTTAGACACATTCTAAGTGAGTCATGGGTACACTGTTTATCCTGCAATCCATTCTTTTCTTTCTATAATGCAAAAATATGAATATTTATTATTCCACTATTACCCCATTTTACCATACATGTATTTGGTCGAGAGAACGTGCAAAATTATGAGACGGTAATACATTGTAGTGTCCCGGTTTTACCAGTTTAGAACAGAGCAAATACAGACGGAACGGCAGTTTTTTTAATGAAAGAAATTGTTTTCAACGCGATACAAAGCCTGAGAATTTAGCTTGTCATGGCTTGTCTCTTGTCATTTCGTTTGTACAATCAAATAAAGGACATTTGGCTGGCTTTCTGTGCTGTTTACATCGTTCGCAAGCGCCCTGAAGGACAGATGATGCATTTTTTTAGAAACACTCTTACCAGATAAAACTGAATCCAAATTACACCCTTTTTGTAGTGGAATAAAAATCTCGTATTCTATGGTTTAACATAAACTATAATACTCGCGGACATTTTGCTCATTGCTCGTATTGTTCCTCACCCCTGCGGGGCTCGGAAAATACTATGCAACTCGCAAAATATCTGCGCATATTATATGTTAAACTATCGAATAAGATGTATGTACTGCTCAGTCAGGTGGTTATTGTAAAATATTTTAGATAACTGAGAATAACTGAACTTGTCAAAGAAAAAAAAAAAAACCCACAGTGTGAATCCCAAACTTACAGTGCTCCTACAAGGGTCCTCTCTAAAGCTTAACATTTACACATGACTGTGGAAACTCTTGTGTACATAATATTCTTGGGACTCAATGAAAATAGTAAGTATAAAACTGTGTTGCAGAGACCGTTTGTGCTGTCCTTTTTTCTAAGGTTGTGGTAAAAGGTTCAGTTGTAATAAGAGACCATTTGAAAAGTAATTTATTTGACCCAGTCGAATGTCTTTCCTGTAGGGTGAAAACAACTTCGACAAATATGGCATTCAGATCAAAGTGAAATTTCGTGCAAAAGACAGCCTCCACGTTTTAACACCATTCCATCAGAGTGGTGGGGAGCGCAGTGTGTCGACCATGCTGTATCTGATGGCCCTTCAGGAGCTTACCAAGTGTCCTTTCAGGGTTGTGGATGAGATTAACCAGGTTGGGAACCTAAAAAGTGTCAATAACATGTCTTTTGACAAGATTCCAGGAGGTTCTTAAAATCCTTCTGCAATGACCAAGAATTGTTAATCCCTGAAGGCCAAAGAAAGCTTTTTCATTCCTTATGATTTCCTCTTTCCTGGGGCTTATGCCTCAATGCCTTTAGACCCCACAGCACGGAAGAGGAACTCTACTACCAGGAGTTTACTGGATAAATGCGTTTTATAGAGTTTTATGACATGATTGACTTTTGATCAAATAATTTCATTGATACAGCTCTAAGTATAAAGTTCTATGTTAAGATGGAGGTGATTATTTTGGTTGACAACACTGTAAGCCCTTGAATATCATTATGCCCACTGCCATTATTGCCTCAACGTCACTCCTTGAATTTTGTAATTCTTCACTTTGCCCTTAAGTATACCATATACCATACTCATGGTCAACCCTAACTGGATTGAAATGCAGGTCCCCAATGCTTGACTTTCACAAATTCAGGAACTTTCTCTCCTGGTCTTTTTTTCCACGAACTTGTGTGCAAAATTGGTCTCTGTCAAGTTTGTGTACTTTCACTTATGGCAAAATGGACAAAACGTCCTTTTTGTTTAGCAAAATGTGCTATTTTTTCCATTGAATAAACTAACAACATTGTCTTTTTTGGTGTTACTGCATGATAAACAAATTTAATTGTCAAGCTTGCTTGTTTCATAGAGGCTGTGGGAAAGTTGACAAGCAGGAGGAGAATTTTGAATCTGGAAACAATTTTCAGGGACTATTTTTTTTTTTCTTTTCTCTTCAGGGAATGGATCCCAACAATGAGAGAAGAGTGTTTGAACTTGTCGTGGAAACGGCTTGCCGACCAAACACCTCCCAATATTTCCTAATAACTCCAAAGGTAGTTATAGAGGGAAATTTTTAAATGCTCATTGCAAACAGTATGATGATGATGATGATGATGATGATGATGATGATGATGATGATAATACTAATAATAATTTATTCATTTCTAGTGCACATCTTAACAGTGGCTTTCCTGTGGAAAAGCCTGTTTCATAAATAACGTTTTGATCCTGTACATTTTAAAGTTTACCAGGTTGTTGTTCCTGTCTATGTCACAAGTGATTAATGATCTGTCCTCTGCCAATTTTATGACCACACCTTTTGTTCCAGACTAGTGTGACTTGAGAGCGTTTGTAAGAGGTTAACATAGTGTTTGTTCATTAACAATCAATGTCTTGAGATATCTTAAAAGGAAAGCTACATACAGATTTGCCAACTTGAAGCTTGACAATACACACTGTAACTTGAATTAAAGACATTGGAATCACCCCCTAAAATTATCTGGCAAGTTTCCTTTTGTAGCCAGCTTCTTAATTTACATATCCTGTGAGTATATGTAAGCCCTGTGCAGGGCAAGCAACAAAAAAAGAAAGGAAAGCACACTCACTCGATGACCAGTCTTGGTACAGTCTTGGTTGGTTGTCTGCAAAAGGAGTTTATACATGTGCAAAAGTAGCTCATTGCATTAAAGTGCTACTATGATAAAAAAAAATCATTTCTTTTTTCCTTAGATTTTGAAAGTGTCATTGCTTATACCTGATTGGCAAAATTTTGAGCTTTGATTTTTATCCATAGGCTGTTTACTTTGAGTGTAAGTTTTTGTAAGGATTTCACAGTCCACCATTACTCGCATACAAAACCTACCGACTCCACCTCAGAGTGTTGGATCTAGAGAAAAGAGGCCTTGTTTGAGACGTCACTTACTCGCTTAACAATTTCAGCGTGTTGATGCCGCTTATTATGCAAAACACGAATTTGAGGTCTGAATGCCCAAAACCGTTGTGCTGCTTATTAATTCATATGTGTACACACGCATTGCATTCTTGAACTATTGATTATGTGACATCAGTTTCTCCTCGACCCATCCCTCAAGTTTGTAATGGCCGACCATTAAAATAAGAAAATTCCAGATAAAATAAACAGGTGTGTGGTCTTTTTTAAATCAATGCTTAAAACTTCAAAACACAGTTTTGAAATCGAAAGAAAAAGAAGAATTGATTTTTTGGTCAAAGTAGCACTTTGAAGGATGTTCAGCAGTACTGATAGCTTAACTTGAAGTGTTTTTATTTCATTACAGTTGCTGCCTGACCTGACATACACTGAGAAGATGACAATTCTTTGTGTCTTTAATGGACCCCATATGGTGAAACACACAGAATGGAATATTGGAAAGTTTATTGAAAGGAAGAAAGCCTTGCAGATGTGAAGCAACTTACTAAAATTTTTTGGTGACATGTCTGTTTAAATGTTTCCTGGTAGCTGTATAATTATATTTATGGGTATTACAAACCAGTAACGGTTTTACATTTAGTTGCAGTTACAAATTTAAGGCTCTATATCAAAGGAGTTTTGTCCCTCCAAAACTTCCAAAAACATTCCTTGAACTCTACAGAATGATTTGAAAATGATTATTTGCAGGCAGAGTAATTATTCAGTTAATTTATGGCCATTTTTTTTAAAGTTAGGTACCAAAATAATTCTGAAATCATCTAAAGGTAAATGGGGCTGTAACAATGTCTGACAGAAAACAGTCCGAGTGCTATAAAGTAAACAAATTGTTGCATTATTATTTTTGGATTTCACTGATTTGAAGACAGAGAAACCAAAAACGTTTCACAAAGCCCCTGTGGCTTCAGAATACTGGTGAGATAAAACTTTTGGCACGAAAAAAGAGTATTTAATTTCAGAGTATGTACTGTACATGTAAGTATTGAAGCAAAAAGTGATTGTTTTGCATTTTGTTCCAAATGGCTGCACTTGAGCCATTTCTTTGTTTAGTTTTGATCATGTTGTTTACAAAGTGTCTGGTCATTATTAATTATAGTAATAATACCAGTTACAAGAACAGCATCCTGCATAATCATTATCTTCATTATCATTGTATGGATTTGATAAGAGCACAGAATTAAACCAGGGTATCATTCAACCAACCAGCCATGTGAAAATAATATTGGCCGGCGGGCACCAAAGTTGATCCTTGCTTGCTTTTTTTCTCTTGAAGAAATAAATTTGGGTTGCCTATGACAGTGCTTTTGTTGCTTCATTTTTTTTTTTTGATAGTGAAAAGCACTTTTACTGAATTTTAATTCGAAGTTTAAGTGACACCTGGGGTAATCAAGATCCAGGCAAGTCAAAGGGATAAAAACAGATGTGGACTACTTAAGGATGGTCCCTGCTATTGCTATTGTGCTTACATTCTGCGCTTCTCTTGATACTCGAGTTTCCTATGAGTGGTGCATACCAATAAAGGGATATAATTAAATTATTCTTTGTGCTGTTTAAAACTATGCTGAGAAAGCAGAACTTAGCAAGTGCTCTTGGCATCCAAAAGAAAATTGGGGGTAAACATGACTGTTTCAGAGATAAGTAAGCTTCAATTTGAAAAAGGATGCCATACATTGCTTTGTACACGTATTTTAAAGCATGTTACAAACTTTGTTGATTATCTTTGAAAAATGTGTGGTTACCCCCCAATTTTCTTTTTGGATTGCAATAACATTTGTGAAGGTCTGCTTTTCCTGCACATTCATAAACTGCACAAAAATTCCTTTGATTCAGTAGGTCCTTAATGGGGACATTCAGTGAGTTATTAATACATGTTGCTGACTGCCCTATTTGTGCAATTTCATTGGCTTCAGCGCAAGTCCTTTGGATGTGCAAATTAAATGAGGCTTCTTTGGCTTCACTTGGAATGATGTAAACATCACTTGGTGATACATCTAATATAATTTATTAGAATCCCAATCCCACACCAAAGAGGGCAACAATCCTGTTTACAGTGGACAGAATGCCATAAAGTCATCTTGGGCTCAAAGGGAGGAAGACCCAAGAAAACAGATTATTCCATTGTTACAGGGTACAGTTTACGTTCGAAAAAGGTTGTATATGTGGTTGGCCCCTAAGCGATTATCACTCTAGAGTTTGTATTTTCTCATATGATGCTAAATTCCTCTAGTGGTAAATCCTAGAACAATGAAGGCAATGAAGTATTGAAGTTCAATGGTACAGACTGCTTCTTTGCAGCTAAAATCCCATGCTTAAAGAAACTTTCAGCCCAAAAATAATTAAAACAATTATTAAGTTTGTTTGGAGCCCACAGTATTTTACCTTTGTTACAATGTATTAAACAGGCCTCTATTTTGAAGAGCACACACAAATGCCAACGCATTGCATAATTCCTGGAAAAAGTACATGTCTGTACACTAAGTGCTGGTTTACACAAACCAGGCAAATGTGAGCAAATTAATATTAAGCTAAATCAGCTGCATTTTCAGTTGGGGAACTGTTTGGAAGGACAAAAGGAAGTAATCAAGAACAATTTGATGTGGCTAAGTTCATATGTTGCTGGTGCTTCTGCTTACTTTTTTGGTGTAAACCACCCAAATTTGCAATGTTTCCTTTGCTGTCTTGTTTTAGAAGTACAGGTACTGCAAGGTTACTCGTGATCATCTTCAATGACAGTGGCAATACCATAGGAGGGATTGGCAAGATGGTGAAGGTCTTCCACTACACTGAGCCCATTTGAATCATACAAGAGTGCAACGGAGGAAACAATCCTATTAATGTCTAGAGTCAGTTAAATTGCACCATTAACATATTTTATTTTTCCACATTACCTGGTAAACGCAAGAATAAAATAGCACCCACCTAAATGATACACACATTTTCATTGTACATGTACAAGCCAATACAATTCACTGAGACTGCATGCGAAATATTTCTCTACCAACAAATTTCTATTCTTAACTGTGTTTAGACTGGTTACAGCAAATTTAAGATCCAATACGTGATATATATTTGTCACAGGCACGTCTTATTCTGATAAACCCAGATTACAAAGCACAAGTAGCACCACTACTAAGTTTTTCAACAAGAACTTTTCTTAAGGATAATGTTAGGAGTTCAAGTTCTTTTAACTGCTTTCGCAGCTGAGCATTATCTTTCTCCAGTTCTTCTTCCTTTTGGAACAGTTCCAACTCCTTGTGTTTCCTGGTAGCACGTGCATGTTTGGACGCAATGTTGTTTTTCAGTCGCCTGATTGTTCTCCTGTCAAGCTCTTCCTGGGCTGAGTTCACATTGGTGCTATCATGCTTGGCTTTCTTGGCTGGATTGATGGAACTCTCTGATGAAGACACATGCTTTCTCTTGGGCTGGGGTTTATCTTTGACAGGGTTGACTGATGCATCATCCTCTTTTTCTGAATGGTCACCAACCCAAGATGAGAGATCAATGTCTGAAAGGCCAAGAAGCTCAGAAATAGAAAACAGTTGATCATGGTCAACTGTCAGGTGTGAAGGAGAAAGCTTGCTGCCTTCTGATGGGGTTGAAGGATCTGTTAGTTCTTGTGTCAAAAGAGTCAAGGGATCTGATGATGCAACAACTGTTATGACCGTTACCTCCTCAGCCACTGATTGGTCAGATGAAGTACCTTGCTCATATTCTAGATTAGTCGCTGTTTCCTCAGACACCCTGTCATCATCTGTGACCATGACAACTTCACTGCTCTGTAAGGATTGTGTGACATCAGAAGCACTTACACTTGGTGATAGTACATCAAATTCACTATCAGTATCTGTTGATTCCACATCAATGATTTCACTGTAAGGAGAATCTGCTTCACTATCCTCACCAGTAATACCAGTCTCCAACGTCACTACATCTGAATGGCAGATATCTGATTGGACAACTGGCAAACCCTGCTCCACTGTAAATCCCACATTTAATGTGTCAACACCAGCAAGCTCTGGAAAGAGCTGGTCCAGATCCATAAATTCCTCAAAAAATGGATTGTCCATTGATGATTCCTTGAGATCTGGAGGACTTTCAGGCTGAAGGGCCAGCAACAATGAATCACTGTTGACATCATCCAACAGGCCTAAAGGGCATTTGCTCTCATCAGCACTCATCTGGTATAAGCTCTCGATTTCTTCATAGGGTTTCAGCAATATATCTACAATTCAATGATAAAGGATAGTTGGGTTGAGTGTCAGGCTGTCGTGGGGGAGGTTGTGGGTTCAAACTCTGGCCGAATTAACTGAGGAGAAAGTGCGGCCCTTGTAAGGACATTTCCAAATAGTTAGACTTTCAAGTCTTCTTGTAAAAAAAAAATTGGCTAAGGACTATACACCGTAGACCCCGTCTTAAAAATATTCTCCATGTTCATAAATTCGCTGTGGGGTGTTAAAGAACCGACTATTCGAGAAGAGGAGGATGGAGTCCCCAGTGTTGGGGTCGTCCTGTTCTCTCCAGCAGAAGTGGTCGGCTTGGCGTTTCGTTTTTTGTCTCTGAAAGCCATAAGTCAAAAGGGAACTTTGCCAATTGCTGGAACATGTTGATATTGATGTTTGACATTCACTGCCAAACAAGCGATTAGAGGTTCTGCCCTAAAAATTATCCATGATAAAGTTTTTGACAAGAGGGAGCCTAAAATTATGTAAATCCGATTTCCAAACGACAAAACTGATTTATTTCACAAGAAAACCGATAATAGTTTTGTCGGTAGTAAGTAGGTCGGGAATATATTCCCCTTTGAGAAAAAAACGTTAAGAATCACATGGAAACCACTCACAACAGTTTGTGCTGAAACGGCTTTGAAAGGGGAACGTAAACAATAAGATACAGAAACCCATTCCCCACCGACGCAGAATCACAGTTTCTTTTGAAACTAAACCTCTGTAAACAAGTAAACCCTAGCTTTTCAATCAAAATGACCCACTTCATTTTAGCTCACCTAGGTCATCAAACAAGCCACTTGTGTGCAGCATTAACTTCTGGCTTCCAGTATTTTCGCTGGTTTCTGTCGTCGTTTCGTATTTTCCAGTGTCCGTGCTCTGCTTCACCTCGCCCTCCATGAAGCGGACCTTTCGGTCGACTCC
>NC_090870.1:17531642-17534142 GCF_036669935.1 Montipora foliosa | reverse complement strand
CTGGGAGTATGGTTGAGAATATGCCTGCGCACCAGGCACTTCAGGGGGTGCTGATGGCTGAATCTGTGTATCATCAAAGGTGAAGAAGATACTGTCAACATCAGTTGGATAGTCACGGCTATTTTTTCGGTGAACATATTTTGCTGACAAGTCAGCCGATGTTAATGGTTTCCAATTGTGGCATTCCAGAGTGTGAAACAAGTGGCACATCATATTTCTTCCATGAACGCCATCGAGACGTTTAGACCATGGAGTGCCTTGAAGTTCAAATTCAAGACTGTTTCCATACTGCTGGATCCTTTTGATTCCTAAAGCATATTGAGTTCGGATGACATCTTTACAGACCTAAAATTAATTTAATTCAGAAAAACAAAATACAAAACTGGTAAGAAAAAAACCTTTCTGCACTACATTTTACATAAATATGACATGTAAAAGCAGACTAAGATGAACCCTGTTAATTCAAAGTCACAAGGGAAAGAAAAAATACTTCGAATTAGTGGGGGTTTTAATAACCAGTTCAGAAAAAAATACTGTACGCCAAAATATCATGATGCTGGTAGGCCTTTTATGTATTACATGTATATTTAGAACAAAGATGTTAACTTCATCTGCCAAATTGTAGGAATCCTATGTCCACACGTACAGTCTTTCCTACCAAAAAGCTATGTTTGAGAACACTTTATAATAAATTGTGGTTTATTTATCGCACTGGCATATTACGCAACTTGAAAGGGTAGAATCAAGTCCATAGGAAACGAGAATAATACTTTGAATAAGTGGGGAATTCTGAACAAGCAAAACCAAGGAAAATGAACATTGGTTTGACATAACAGGGAATTCTAAATCCTGAGTTCAAAATAGTAGGGTTCCCCATTACATTTAACCAGTGGTAATGACTGCCTGTGAATAACGCATTAATAAAGTAATAGCCTTCATAACATTATCCCTAGACATTTTACCCCAGGAAAACCTATGGGTGTTCTTTCTCTGCTGAAAAACACCAGTTTCTTTAAGTCATGAAAAAGCATTAATTTTGCAATTTTGTATGCCCCCAAGGGATCTATGTATAATTCACGTTTTTCCCCATGATTGCACCTTGTAGATGCATGCCAAAGAGAAGTTTACATGCTTCCACTTTGAGCATTAAGCAATTGGCATCTTGATAGTTTAAAGCACTCAATAGTCACAGCTGGTCTAATTAAGTCTGAAACACGTTTAAAGCAACCACCTTAATCTTTCTTTTTTTCAATTTCAATAATAATTCACAATTATTCGCGAAGGCGACGTGAATAATTGTTTTAGTACAATTACATAGGTGATTATTTGATTATTCTAAAGTTATGCCAAAAAGCAGCTCCAAACAAACTAAATTTACTGCATATCCCTTCAATGCTAAGGGCTTGAAGAACTGCATAGCCACCAGTGTGGTCCTGACCACAGCTATGTATGTCAAACCTGCATTGAAACTAGTGAAAAATGCTGGAAAAAATATTTTCCAAACTGTTTGCCACTTGAAAATGAAAAGAGTCGGCTGTTACAATGTTAGAGTTTTAGTTGACTCAGTATGGCCGTGTAGCCTCATTGGGCCACATAAAGCACCCAAAAAATATTTAGCAGTTAACCAGGCTTGAGCCTGCCATCCAATTAAAAACCAGTGCCTGGTATGCACGGACATACGGACAGCAAAACCAAATTTTCTTGCACAGATGGGTTACCATATTTTCTTGCGTGCATGGAGCTCTGCTATTAATTTGCTGGTCGGTCACCTCAAGAAAATGGCTTGTGGCCATTTTGAAAAAAAAAAGTGATTACCGTGTAATAATCACCTCAAATGCAGCCAATCAGTGCAGAGAATTTTCGATAATCACCCATGTAATTATATCTATAATTAGCAACCATTTACTAAAGTGGAGGTGGCTAGTGGTGGCTTAGTAAATATCCATCACTAAGCCAATCAGGGCGTGTGTTCAGCACTATCCACTGTTTTAGTATAGACCACTAATTATTATTATTGCTGTACAATCAAGCAATGCATTTACAATGTGTCCAGGTCTCTTTCTTCACACCAGTTTCCAGAACTAAATCATGTACATAGTTGAATGCCAATGTCAAAGCTAATTTAAAGGCAGATAGCAAAAATATCAAAACCAGCCAGTCACTCTTAAAAGCACATTTCGTCATTTGCAGCCAAAAAATAATTAATGGTGATTTACATAAGTATCACCAAAATGAAAAAAAAAAATGGGTCAGAGGAACATAACAGACAACAAAATATTTCTGCTTCCTTTACGCCCTTTCTTTCACATTTGGAACAAACAACATGAACGATTATTCACTCCTTTCATCTTAAAAATACTTGAGCAGGGAATGCAGTTGTACAAGGAGAGTTGTTGGGTATTGGAGACCATGGACCCTCTTAGAAATATCACCTAACCGGTCCAGCCCTGGCAATAAATGAAAAGAAAAATTAATGTTCTTACCCTCTTGATGTTAGCTG
>NC_090870.1:17524142-17526642 GCF_036669935.1 Montipora foliosa | reverse complement strand
GCGCGCTCCAAGGGGGCATCCTGCTATGGGGTCCGTTTTGCCCCACCTTGCCAGGTAAGGCACCTATACCATTGAAAAACCTGGTTTTTTGGGCACAACTCCCCCCGGATTTGACCCTGACCCCCCAAATTCCGTGTACCGACTCTTCAGGGCCCCCGCAGGTGCGTGCCAAGTTTTGCCCCCGTAGCTTAGAGTTTAGTGTTAAAATTCACGCGAGGACTTTTCTTCTCACCTTCTGGAGAGCCTCAGGTCTTGTGTGGATGTAAAACGTTCACTGGATTTACCCGCCCAAGTAAACCCTAAAGGTCAAAAGTGAAGTTAGCCCATAATATTATATATTGTTGGAAAGGTATTGACGAGTTCTATCACGTGACAGAGTTTGGGCACCCTTCGGTCTATTGGGTGCCCTGTGCGTTGTTTTAACCTCATAACACTCCAAGGTTTTACCGCCCCCCTTCCCCCCGAGCTCCCACTTGGCATGCAAGTAGAGGGCACTTCGCCCCACCGAACGACACCCCTTTCGCCCCAGGGCGAATAAACCCCTGGATGCTACGCCCCTAAGTATGTGGCTTGAGTGCTTTCTATGTGGTCCTCCAAACTCGTCCTTTCGCCATGCGAGAACCCTTCCCCCCCCCCCAAAACGAGCTGGCCCCCTTGGATGGGTCAGGGAGATGCGCAATGGGTTGTGAAATCCTCCCTTGCTATTGGCTTGGCTCCAGCACTTCCAGGGAAGGCTCTACACTCTATAGAAGAAGTGGTTTTTTTGCAGATATCTCCCACCCCCCTCCCCCCTGAACGTGCTCGCCCCTCTTGAGTGGGCCAGGGAGATGCGCAATCCTCTTGCACATCCCATGGTAACCTTGATTTGGTTCCAGCATGCCCAGGGAAGTCTCTTCACTGAATAGCAAAACACGTTTTTAGTACCTACAATAGCTTCCCCCAGATTTGAACTGTACCCTCCCGAGCCGGCTAGGACGATGCGCAATTGAGTGGGCCATTGGTTTGGCTCTAATTCTTCCAGTCAGGAGCTCATTACCTGAAACTTCCATCTGCATTGTACGCTTGAGTCAACCCTTTCCCGATCTTTCTGTTTTTAGAGCTACGTTATTTTGACTTATGTGACACATGTACGTACGTGACGTAAAAAATGGCTGACCATAGGTCTCTTATGATTGGTCATTGTGAACATGTGTGAAAACATCCACTGAAGCCCCCTTGCGAGGTGCTTGTAAAAATGGAAAGATGCAGGAAAGGGTTGACTCAGAGGTTTAATATGGAAGATGGAGGCTCTGGGTAATGGCTCCTGTTCCAGTGAAGGCCCTTCACTCTATAGTGCTCTTGCTTCCTCTAGATTTGAGCTGCCTCTTAGGACCCGCCCAGGAAGATGCACAATTAGACGGGCCATCCACTGGTATCCTCGGTTTGCCTCTGGCACCTCCAGGGAAGTCCACCCCCTGGAATGAGCTGTTCCCCCTGAGCCCACCAGGAAGATGCACAATGAAGTGAGAAGGCTGTACACTCTTGAAAAAAGGTGTTGTTTTGCCCATAGCTCCCCCAAGAAACAGCTGTGGTTCTCCCCGACCTGAAAAGGTTGTAGTGCACAATCCAAAATTCTACCCGCCAGGCAAGTTTGGGTTCTGTAACTCTTATGTGGAAGGCTCCACCCTCTGAGAAGAAAACGGAGCGCATATTTTCTAAGACAAACAGCTGTTGTGGGTAGGCCTGAAAAGGTATTAAGTATACTTGTGGGTGGTAATTTTTAACCAATCTCTACAAACACTGACTACAATTATGTGAAATATACAAGTGCTGCTGAACAAACAAAAGAAGTTAATCAGAGGTCTGCTGTTTGACTGTGCAATTTATTTATTTATTTATTTATTTAATACAATTACACAAATGATTAAAATAAAATGAATAAAATACAGAGATGAACAGTAATTAGGTCAGTCTGTACAGAATACAGGGATTCCTTATTAAAAGTAAAGTGCCTGAAAGGAAATATATATGTATGTATATGTAAAAAACCAAAAAAAGATACTATTAGTCAAAGAATAATAATATCATCTAAATAGGGGGCATCTAAAGTCAAACCATATCAACTCCAAACAGTCAAAGAACTATAAAAACCTCTCCTTATTTCAATTGAAGTTATTTAGATAAACTCATTTACTTTCATCTACCTTCATCTACCTTCATTCACATTCATTTGCCTTAAGATACCGTCACTCACGTTCGTCAAACTTCCTTCACGTTTATTTACCTTCATCTACCTCCATCTACCTTCAATCACGTTCATATACCTTCATATACCCTCATTCACGATTATGTACCTTCATTCACGTTCATCTAACACCATCTACCTTAAGTTACCCTCATTCACCTTCATCTACCTTCATCTACCGTCATCATGATTCACGTTCATCTACCTTCAGTAGCTTTCAGTCTACCTTCATTCACCTTCATATACCCGTTCATCTTCTTTCATTCACATTCATCT
>NC_090870.1:17504142-17519142 GCF_036669935.1 Montipora foliosa | reverse complement strand
TCAGTAACCAAGTAGCCGAAAGAGGGATTGCACGTGCTAAATGCAAAATCGTGCACGGAATATCGAAAAAGGCCTATTAGCAGTAACCGTTCTAAAAATAGACAATATCGTAAACCGATGGGCCTCATTTCATGGCTGATCGATACTTCTGTTTAATGAACTTCTGTTGTTACCTATTTCTAATAATGAGGCAGGTGTAGGGTTTAACGTTATTTTTTGGTGATGGTAATTACAGCTATTTATCTTTACATGTACTTGAAGACTGGAGTTTAGGGGACAATTTTGTTACTCTAACTGTCTTTATTCAGATAGTACGCGCACTGTGATTGGCCAAATTAGAGGGCAGTATTACCAATGGTGCTCGGCGCGCCGAGCTCCGCTATAATAAACATGTGTGAAATTGAGGTTTTAAAACCATTGCAAAAACCGTTGGCGATAAGTCTTGCACAGCGTTGGATCAGAAAAAACCGTGATCAGTGAAAATTGATTAAAAGGTCCACTGCACGACCTGATAAAACAAAGCGAAAATGACATCTTAATAACCTCATTTTCTCGGTGATTTTACAGTACGGACCTCGAACTCAGTTATTAAGAGATTCATTGACGCGAGTGATGTTGAAGTTGGAGCGAAGTGGAAGACTAGTCGGCTGTAGTCATATAAATAGTAAAGTATCTTGTTTATCTCACGTGAAATTGAAATCAATTTCCATCGAAAAATTTTCACAGTTCAATCTGGCCTCGTGGCAAGTAATTACAAGTCATTTTTGGCAGAGAGATGAGACTGGCAGTCAAGAGAAACTCCCAAATTAAAAAACCACAATACTAGACATATTTAGTTGGAACACTTAGCGAATGGTCAGAATCATCGTGCTACAAGATCGTAGCTTATACCACATCCCCCTTCCCCCATTCAGGAAGGGGGAAACGGCGATGGGTGTTCCAACAAATGTGACGATTATTGTAGCCTACCAAAAATATTAAGATGCTGTTTAACTTTTGACAAGGAGTTGAGATTTCGGTTGATTCTACAGGGGCATAAACGTAACTTAAGAACCTTGCGTGTCTGGTCCTCTCGAGACAGAGGTGAGAGATGATTTCATGCAGACTGGAACGCCTAAATTGCTCTGTTGTAAACATGGCGGTTCACAGCACCAGTGAAGTCGTCTCTCTGGCATTTCTGTGGACGAATTCCAGGACCTACCGATACAATTTGAGCAAGTTTTGAAAGCTTAAAACTTCAATCGATGCTGTATTTTGCCGGTAGGACTGGGTGGCTCCACACTCATAAGAAAATCTATGAAATGAGAATCGGGGGTCTTCCCTTGTCATGGAACGGCCGAATTACCCAGAATTCCTTATGGGCATGAAGGAGGCAAGCGGAGACTGGTCCTCATCAAATGAGGAAAAAGTAGCGAGAAGATGATTTCTAGGCGGATACTAAGGAGTAGCCAAGGTGCGTGCTGTTAACGTAGACTTTTTATCATAGGAAATTCGGTCCGGCCTTTAGTAATTTCTTGTCAAAGAAACGGTATAATGTAAATAAGAGAGTAATGAGATTTATATTTGCGATTACCTGTCCTCTTACGTACCACTTAAGTCAAACTCTACATCTCTATGCAAGAAGCGCATTCAAAATTTCCTCACATTATTGTACAAAAGTAGTTAAAGAAAGAAAAGGCTTGTCCTGCATATATGAAAAATACGTTTTCTCTCCCGTTCTCTTCTTATGCATGATCTTCGTGGAAATTGCATTCTGTCCCTCAATAAACCTAGAACAACCAGTTATGGTCTTAGTTCTTTTTCTTACGTATTAGCTAAGTACGTTGCGAAATGCGCTACCTGATTTTTCCCTTATCACTGAGTTTACTGGTTTTAAACTAATCCAGGGCCGGATTTTGTACAGCGGCTTTTCGTTATGATTAATATATCTTTAAATATTATTTAATATTTAGTTATGTATCTGTATATATTATGTGTGTTAGCTGTAATGTCTCGAAGATATTATTCTGAAATTCGAGATGAAATAAAGTTTTATGCATGCATGTATGTTACCTTCGGCAGGGCGCATGCGTGCACTTTGTAATCTGCGACTCCAGTGCTTACCATATGACAGGTAAAATGACTTTTCTCTTGAATATATAAGCCATCGAAATCTTACTCTAAATTGTAATGACAAGGGCGGTTTGGAGCTGTGAGTAGGCGTGAGATTTGTCTCATACGGTTTATGGGCCGACATATCCCTCCCTCAATGCCGTACCAGGGGGCGAGGTTGGTAGCAGAAAGCAGCGAAGGGCCAACTGCGTCCAAAAGCGATCGCACAGGCCGAAATCCCGGGATGACTCGTTTGGTACGGTGCTCCAGCGCCACGTCTGGAGGTACTGCATATTTTTCTCGTCTCGTCTTCAAACATTCCGTCAGCGCATGCGTGCGTAAATGTTCATGCTCTCCGATACCTACAATAGTAGACATATTTAGTTGGAACACTTAGCGGATGGTCAGAATCATCGTGTTACAAGATCGTAGCTTATACCACATCCCCCTTCCCCCAATTCAATGTTGTGTGAGAATTCTTCGGGCGACTACTAGTAGTTGTGGAAATCAACATTGGAGGAAGGGGGAAACGGGGATAGGTGTTCCAACAAATGTGGTGAGTATTGTAGCTTCTCTCTTTAAAGGAAAGCGAAAATCTTCAGCCAGGAAACATGATCATGCAGATGATCAGAAGAGAGACATTTTTAACCCTACCACGAGTTAATATACCGCCAAAGATGGGCTTGATTTCCATCACAATACCAGAGCAACAGACAATGGTGAACATCTTCAAGTTCTATATTGCATTTTGCAAAAGCAACGAGCCAAAACAGCAGAGTTTTACAACATGGCTGGGAAAACAATAAAGGTGGAGGTGGTCGAAGATACGGAACTGTAAGGCCTCTTTTACGTTCAGTGTTGGCATAGCGGCAATGACATAATCTTGTGCAAGCTCTATCAGATACTGTATGATTCCTGTACTTTATACTGGCAGATGATTACAGCAGGATGATTACAGCAGAAGATTTCTACTAAAGGGATTGCACCTTATGGCAAAACAAAAAACTTCTCTCGTGAAAGACAACCAAATTCGCTATGATAATAGACTAATTATTTGCTTTTTAAACCGTACAATTTTATTAAGGGTGTAGATTACAACTTCAGATAGTTGTATCATAGAACAGGAAAGAATGATAGGGAGTATGTCACGTTATTTAAGGGTGTTTAGGGAAAATCTTTAGTTAATGTGGAATTCCTTTACTGGTAAAAGTATCGTTACATCTCAAACAAGATGATTCTAAGCGACCTTTATCCAAGCAATTTGCCGTAAACTCTAACAACGTCGCACCGACGATTTTTCAAGATTACCCAAATGCAATCCGTTTCAATCTTGTCCATTTGTTTCCTTCCATGCTTCTCTTTCCTTTTGTTGAATTTCTTTTACAGTGTTCAACATTAAGTGGTTATTGCAATATTTTCTTCTACTTTTTGGGCATTTTGGGTGTCATGAAATTACATAATTTTGCGTGACATACTTAACAAATCCTGTTTTATGCTTGGCAATTCATAGCCTGATTATGAAGCTTTTCCCGGTTGGATTACGGCAAACTTAAATTGTAATCTAGTCCCTGACCAAAGAAATGACTCTACGTTTACTTTCCTTCGGCATAAGATTACAAGATTAAGGCTTTTTCTGTCGGGAAAAATCCAGCCGAAGGGTTTGTTTCGATAGAGGATTAATGTTAATTGGTTTACGTGTTTTTTTCTCACGTGCAATTGACCCGTGAGTAAATTCCACGAAGTTTTATAAAGTATAAGGTAATCCTCAAAATAACCGGCAAGGTGATTCATATCCTAGATTTTATGCGTCTAACCAAACTACTTCGTCTACTTAGGCTAATTAGCTTGGTTGCAGAACTTTAAAGTCGCCTGCTTAGCGTGTAGGTTTGGCGCCATACTTGGAATCTATGGAACCCTGTACAGAAAGTTTGCTTTGAGGAGCGGTCACTGCAACTATGTTGGTTTCCGGATCTAATTAGAGGGAAATAAAATAGCTTTCGTTATGCAATCATTTTGTGTTTTTTTTGGGTTAAATAAGAGAAAAAGAAAAATCCTGCTTTATGCTTGATAGGACACAGTTGCTCAAAGCCTGATAAAAAGCTAATCCTGGATTACGAGAAAATTAAATTGCAATCTAGGCTCTGATCAAAAAAGTTTCCACGGGACTTTTAGGTTTCAAAACTGACTCTACTTTTGCTTTCCCTGGGCATACGATTACAAGGTTAAGGCTTAAGTTTTTTGTACTCTGGGACCACGCTCCGCAGATGGGGTTTTTGAGCGAAAAGGAATGTGGCGAAAAAATTATTGGCGAGTGAGGCGAGCCAAGCGAGAGACTAGGGGAGGGAAGGCGCGGCAGAGCCTGGAGAGATGCCTTTCATGCCGCCGATCCATGATACCAGAGCTTGGTATCATGATCTGATTGGCCAAAGTGCTCAAGGTTGACAGATTGCAGGCGCCGTGTTGTCGCCTTTCTGGTGCATTCATGCGAAGAAACATCCGTGACGTCAACTTTTTGACAGTTTTCAGGCATTCAGGGCGGATCGGCGGTAAGAAAGGCATGTCTAGGCTCCACCGCCCCTTCCCTCCCCCAGTTCCCCGCTGGGCAATTCGTTTTTCGCCTCTTTCCTTTCCGCTCCATAACCCCAACTGTCGGGCAAAATTCAAGCCGAAGAGTTTGTTTTGATAGAGGATTGCCGTTAATTGGCTTAATTCTTATTTGCTCACGTGCAAATTGACACGAGAACTAATTCCACGAAATATCATTGTGTAAGGGAAATAATCGGCCTAGTGATTCATATCTTAGATTTTCTGCGTCTAACCATAGTTAATAGAGGGGACTGGTTTTGAAGATCGGCGAACATCAAGGAGTAAATAAAGATGCCAGGATTTAAGTCGGAAAGTCGACGACAGTGCACAATCTTTTGTTTTGGGCTCATACACCATGCTGAATTACGTAACCAACACGTTTCTATTGGTTGGTTTCTCAGTACGCAGTAAACAACTATTGTGTTTTGTGAACGGTCAAGGCCAGAAAAGAGAACAAAAACCTACAATAAAGGTATTTGTCGGTTTTCATAACCATTCCCGTCTATTAACTATGGTCTAACCGAACTACTTTGTCTACTTTAAGCCTAGTTTTCATATGTCGGGAAAATCCCAGACGATCGGGGATTTCGCAGTTTCCCGACCGTCCTAGATTTTGCCAAGTAACGGAAAGACGCCAAACGCTTGTCCCAGATTCTCCCGATAGTGACTTTCGCGGAAATTGGAAAGTGCGCCAAAAACTTAGAGGATTGGTAACGAGCTAAATCCATCGCCGGCGCCGACGTATCCGACCGTACAAGTTTGAGTTTTCATATGTCGGTAATGATCGCCGACGATCACCTGGGACACGTAGGAAAATAGAAACGCTTTCTCTTATGATTTTCCCAATTCGTCCCCGACCATCCAACATTATCGGGGATGTCTACGATTTATGGTTTTCATTAGTCGGCAAAATCTGCGGGGACGGTCGGGAAAATGCGAAATCCCCGATCGTCTGGGTTTTTCCCGACATATAGAAAGCTAGGCTTTAAGCTAATTGATTTGGAACATATATGACAAAGATAATGGAAAATATAGGTTTATGAATACAGATGATGCGTATCGTAGCCAGGTGTACGACAATGTTGTAATTACATCATAGTTTGTTCATGACATAGGATATGTGTAACGTAGCTGAGGTCTCATGGTGGGTATATTCATAAGATCTCAAATTTTCCATAAAGACTACAAATCGCAACCTTTCTTTGCCAAAATCCATTTTACTGACATTCAAATAAATTAAGTTCGCTTGACTTTTATTTCCTGTGATGTCCCGAGTGATTTGATGGTTTTTTGGTTACATTTGGACTGTCATGTATTTGGTAATACTTCCTCCTTCATTTTACCTGTTCATATAAAATATCCCTGAGCCACGAGAAAGTAGAAGTAATGTTGTTTGTACTGTGGGAGAATACCTACATCTATTTTTCGCCCTAATACTAGTTCCTAAGATACAATTTTTTGCTTTATTGTTACTTGAGTAGCAACTTTTGGAATCCTTCCCAGAAAAGTGAACTCTTTCTACAATGCCAGAATACTGGAGAGCAATTTCTTTCTCATTTTTACGGAAAGTAAAATTGTCACATTTTCTGAGCCGATTTTTGTGAAGGTATGCAGTCGTCTTTGAAGGAGTTTAAACTGGAAAATGTTTAGCTTGGACCGAGGCTTTGGTGCAACAGAAATGAGTTTTATAATCCGTATGCATCTTGAAATTAATTGACTTGGGCATCAGGGGCACCCAACGAATCTGTTCCTCACATTATCTGTTCCCCAGAGGAATCTTGCTGGCTGGCAAAAATACAGGTGTTTCGATGAGCTGGCTGGGAAATTTATTATTGATAGTCGTTTTGCCTGGGAATTACTGACTTTTTCTAGCATTTCAACCCGAAGCTGGCCGTAGAAACTCTGAAGACTGAGGACGACTTAAAAAAAAAAAAAAAAGAAAAAAAAAAGACCCTTCCCTCTCCCAGAGAGTAGTCACAAACATACGACGGCTGGTCAGAGTGATTTCGCTTGCGGAAAAAAACCTGTTTTGTCCCGGTTTTGTCGCTTTTGTTCGGTCGTTTTGGATCGAGGGATTTGAAAGCGCGCGGAATTCCTGGCTGGGAAATAAATTTGATCAGCTGGCTGGGAAACCAACCAATTTTATCTAGCTGGCTGGGAAATTTCTTGAGTGTCTTGCTAGGAAAAAGGAACAGATAATGTTTTCCAAGCAACACTGAAAAACACCTGAAGATGCCTTATTAAGATTTATTTTCATTAAGTGGGGTATAATAATACATTTTACAACAAATTGGTCGTTGGGTGCCCCTGGGGCATTCCAGATACAATCCACGATCCATTCAATTTGGCTTCTTCTAGTGGAAGTCTGCTTGATACGGAAAACTTTGCCATAAAAAAACTCCACTGAGCTTGTTTGGTTTACTGACTTGAAGAACATTATCGGTAAAGCTGTCATTTACAGTGCGACGCGCCTTACCGTGGCCACCCAACAAACTTTCACATTTGACAACTACGTATAAGTACGTCAACTCAAACAACCCATTGAACGGTGTTCAACTTACAACCGTGCGAATTTTGCAAGGAGGGGTGACTGTCAATCAAATTCGCTCACCCTGATCGGCGTATAAGTTTTCAAAAACTTTGTTAGGTGGCCACGGTAAGGCGCGTCGCACTGTAAGTTAGCATATATCTGGTTGGGAGTCTTTGTCCCGTAAAAGTTTTTTCTGGAACTTCATTGCAGCTATAATACCGTGAAACGTAAGGTAACTTGTTCTTATGTTGAAGCTTTTCCCTGAACTCTGTTAACACAAATCCTTTTGAAATTTACTGCCTTAATCTTATACCAAAACTTAGGTTTTACCTCCCAATTGACGCAACACCACAACCTTTAAAAAAATCCTTCATTCGCTTGTTTGTTTTTTTTAATTGAAAGGCTTGTTAGTTATTACATTTTGAAAGAGTTAATTTTGAGAGCAACGGCCTTATTCTGCCGGCAAATTTAGACTAGTTCCTCGTGCAAAATGCAATAAGCAAACTTGCGTTTTGTTCGTATTAACGACACTAGTTAAGAAGTTAATGAAGTTTGGTGTCTGAATCAAAAGTGCTCAAAAGCGATGTGTATTGACTCCAGATCATTTTACCAAAATTCAATTTTATGTCTTAATGAGGCACAAAATGGCAAAAAGAACTTGACCCTTTCACGTTTTTTACACGAGTTTGGAATATGACAGAAGAAAATTGGATAAGGAATTTGCGGATGCACGCGACAGTAGCCATATAAATAGTAAAGTGTCTTGCTCGTGTCACGTGAAATTAAAATCAATTTCCACCGAAAACTTTATCAGTTTTCACAGTTCAACCTGGCCTCGTGGCAAGCAATTTCAAATCATTTTTGGTTAAGAGATGAGACTGGCATTCAAGAGGAACTCCCAAATTAAAAGACTAGCTTCTCTGTTTAAAGGAAAGCGAAAATCTTCAGCCAGGAAACATGATCATGCAGATGATCAAAAGAGAGACATTTTTATCCCTACCACGATTGAATATTCCGCCAAAGATGAGCTTGGTTTCCATCACAATGCAAGAGCAACAGACAAAGGTGATCATCTTCAAGTTCTTTATCACATTTTGCAAAAGCAACGAGCCAACACAGCAGAGTTTTACCGCATAGCTGGGCAAATAATAAAGGTGGAGGTGCTCGAAGATACGGAACTGTAAGGCTTCTTTTACGTTCAGTATTGGCATAGCGGCAATGACATAAACTTGTGCAAGCTGTATCAGACATGATTCCTATACTTTGTACTGGCAGATGATTACAGCAGGTCTTGAACATGAAGATTTTTGCGAAAGGGATTGCACTTCATGACAAGACAAAAGATTTCTCTCGTGAAAGACAACCAAATTCGCTATGATAACAGACTAATTTATGACTTGCTTTTTAGTCTTGAGAAGGATGCAAAAAGCTATCATTAGGAGCACTCTCAAGAGTCTCAACATTGCGAGGGTGTTAAACCCTACAGGCTTGTTAAGGCTGTAGATTACAACTTCAGATAGTTGCATCATAGAAGAGGAAAGAATTTAAGGGGGTGTGTCACGGTGTTAATCGAGAGTTAAAAACTAGAAAATGTTAATGTGATCGTTACGCCTCACAAACAAGATGATTCTGAGCAATTTGCCACAAACTTGAAAACCGTCGGGCCGACTTTTTTCAAGATTACCCAAATGCATTCCTTTTCAGTCTTGTCTATTTGTATCTATTCATGCTTCTCTTTCCTTTTTCTGTTTTTCTTTTATATTGTTCAACAGTTTCATTCTACTTTTTGGGCACTTAATTACATCATTTTGCGTGACATAGCTCCTTTAAAAATCTGGTTTTATCAACGGAGTTGATAATGTAAATTTGCCACCGTACAGAGATTCTAAAAGCTGACGTTTCGAGCGTTAGCCCTTCGTCAGAGCGAATCGCTCCGATTCGCTCTGACGAAGGGCTAACGCTCGAAACGTCAGCTTTTAGAATCTCTGTACGGTGGCAAATTTACATTATCAACTCCGTTGATAAAACCAAATTTTTGTATACTACTTCCCCACCGACGCAGCACCACAGTTTCTTTAGAAACTACCCCTTCATCCTTTAAAAATCGACATTTATGCTTGACAATTCGAAGTCTGATTAAGTTTTTCCCAGCTGGATTACGGGAAACGTAAATTGCAATCTAGTCCCTGATCGAAAAAAGCTTCCACGAGACCTTTAGTTTTCGAAATTGACTCTACTTTTGCTTTCCTTTGGCGTACGATTACAAGATTAAGGCTCTTTTTGTCGGGCAAAGTTTGTTTTGATGGAGGATTAATTTTAATTGGCTTCAGTCATTGTTTTTTGCTCACGTGCAGTTGACACGTGAATTAATTCCACGAAGTTTCATAAAGTATAAGGTAATCCTTAAAATAATCGGCAAGGTGATTCATATCTTAGAGTTTATGCGTCTAACCAAACTACTTCGTCTACTTAGGCTAATTAACTTGGTTGCAGAACTTCAAACTCACCTGCTTAGCGTGTGGGTTTGGCGCCATACTTGGAATCAATGGAACCTATGCTGTACAGAAAGTTCACTTTGATGAGCGGTCACTGCAACTATGTTGGTTTCCGGATCTAATTAGAGGGAAATAAACTATCTTTCGTTATGCAATCATTTTGCCTTTTTTGGGTTTAAAAAAAGAAAAAGAAAAGTGTGGTCTCCGATCATGAAAGTGAAAACCAGTATACAAATCACAAGAGCCTCTTAATATTTGTAGCTTGAGTCTTTTTTGGTTAAATAAAAGAAAAAGAAAAATCCTGCTTTATGCTTGATAGGACAGTTGCTTTAAGCCTGATAAAAAGCTAATCCTGGATTACGAGAAATTTAAATTGCAATCTAGGCTCTGATCAAAAAAGTTTCCACGGGACTTTTAGGTTTCAAAACTGACTCTACTTTTGCTTTCCCTGGGCATACGATTACAAGGTTAAGACTTAAGTCTTTTGTACTCTGGGACCACGCTCCGCAGATGGAGTTTTTGAGCGAAAAGGAATGTGGCGAAAAAAACATTGGCGAGTGAGGCGAGCCGAGCGAGAGACCAGGGGAGGGAAGGCGCGGCAGAGCCTGGAGACCTGCCTTTCATGCCGCCGATCCATGATACCAGAGCTTGGTATCATGATCTGATTGGCCAAAGTGCTCAAGGTTGACAGATTGCGGGCTCCGTGTTGTCGCCTTTCTGGTGCATTCATGCGAAAAAACAATCGTGACGTCAACTTTTTGACAGTTTTCAGGCATTCAGGGCGGATCGGCGGTAAGAAAGGCATGTCTAGGCTCCACCGCCCCTTCCCTCCCCCAGTTCCCCGCTCGGCAATTCTTTTTTCGCCTCTTTCCTTTTCGCTCCATAACCCCAACTGTCGGGCAAAATTCAAGCCGAAGAGTTTTTATTGATAGAGGATTACTCTTAATTGGCTTAATTCTTATTTGCTCACGTGCAAATTGACACGAGAAGTAATTCCACGAAATATCATTGTGTAAGGAAATAATCGGCATAGTGATTCATATCTTAGATTTTCTGCGTCTAACCATAGTTAATAGAAGGGACTGGTTTTGAAGATCGGCAAACATCAAAGGAGCAAATAAAGATGCCAGGATTTAGGTTGGAAAGTCGACGACAGTGCACAATCTTTTGTTTTGCGCTCACACACTCTGATGAATTACGTAACCAACACGTTTCTATTGGTTAGTTTTTCAGTACGCAGTAAACAACTATTGTGTTTTGTGAACGGTCATGGCCAGAAAAGAGAACAAAAACCTACAACAAAGAAATTTGTCGGGTTTCATAACCATTCCCGTCTATTAACTATGGTGTAACCAAACTACTTTGTCTACTTAAGCCTAGTTTTCATATGTCGGGAAATCCCAGACGATAGGGGATTTCGCAGTTTCCCGACCGTCCCAGATTTTGCCAAGTAACGGAAAATCGCTAAACGCTTGTCACAGATTCTCCCGATAGTGACTTTCGCGGAAAGTGGAAAGTGCGCCAAAAACTTAAAACTTGCAATTTAAAGGATTGGTAACAAGCTAAAACCATCACCGACGTTTCGGCCCGTATACAAGGTTGAGTTTTCATGTGTTGGGAATGATCGCCGACAATCGCAAAAGTCTGGGACACGTCAGGAAAATAGAAACGCTTTCTATTTTCCCGATTCGTCCCCGACCATCCCAGATTATAGGGGATGTCTACGATTTATGGTTTTCATTAAGTCGGTAAAATCTGCGTGGACGGCCGGGAAACTGCGAAATCCCCGATCGTCTGGGATTTTCCCCACATATGAAAACATGGAACATATATGACAAAGATGATGGAAAATGTAGGTTTATGAATACAGATGATACGTATCGTAGCCAGTTGGACGACAATGTTGTAATTACATCATAGCTTGTTCATGACATAGGATATGTGTAACGTAGCTGAGGACTGATGGTGGGTATATTCATGATATCTCTGCCGTAATTTGCAAAGGTCGATCTCGGCTTGATTCAAATTTTCCATAAAGACCGCAAATCGCAACCTTTCTTTGCCAAAATCCATTTTACTGACATTCAAATAAATGAAGTTCGCTTGCCTTTTCTTTCCTGTGATGTCCCGAGTGATTTGATGGTTTTTTTGGTTACATTTGGACTGTCATGTGTTTGGTAATTCTTCCTACTTCGAATACATGTTCATATAAAATATCCCTGAGCCACGAGAAAGTAGAAGTAATGTTGCTTGTACTGTGGGAGAATACCTACATCTAATTTTCGCCCTAATGCTAGTTCTTAAGGTATAATTTTTTGCTTTATTGTTACTTGAGTAGCAACTTTTGGAATCCTTCTCAGAAAAGTGAACTCTTTGTACAATGCCAGAATACTGGAGAGCAAATTCTTTCTCATTTTTACGGAAAGTAAACTTGTCACATTTTCTGAGCCGATTTTTGTGAAGGTATGCAGTCGTCTTTGAAGGAGTTTAATATGGAAAATGTTTCGCTTGGACCGAGGTTTTGGTGCAGCAGAAAGGAGTTTTATAATCCATATGCATCTTGCAATTAATTGACTTGGGGTATTCCAGATCCAATCCACGATCCATTCAATTTGGCTTCTTCTAGTGAAAGTCTGCTTGATACGGAAAACTTTGTCATAAAAAACTCCACTGAGCTTGTTTGGTTTACTGACTTGAAGAACATTATCGGTTAAGCTGTTATTTAAGTTAGTATATATCTGGTTGGGAGTCTTTGTCCCGTAAAAGTTTTTCCTGGAATTTCATTGCAGCTATAATACCGTGAAACGTAAGGTAACTTGTTCTTATGTTGAAGCTTCTCCCTGAACTCTGTTAACACAAATCCTTTTGAAATTTACTGCCTTAATCTTTTACCAAAACTTAGGTTTTACCTCCCAATTGACGCAAAACCACAACCTTTAGAAACTCCTTCATTCGTTTGTTTGTTGTTGTTTTTTTTAATTGAAAGACTTGTTAGTTATTACATTTTGAAAGAGATAATTTTGAGAGCAACGGCCTTATTCTGGCGGCAAATTTAGACTAGTTCCTCGTGCAAAATGCAATAAGCAAACTTGCGTTTTCTCCGTATTAACGACACTAGTTAAGAAGTTAATGAAGTTTGGTGTCTGAATCAAAAGTGCTCAAAAGCGATGTGTATTGACTCCAGATCATTTCACCAAAATTCAATTTTATGTCGTAATGAGACATAAAATGGCAAAAAGAACTTGACCCTTTCACGTTTTTTACACGAGTTTGGAATATGACAGAAGAAAATTGGATAAGGAATTTGCGGATGCACGCGACAGTAGCCATATAACTAGTAAAGTGTCTTGTTCGTGTCACGTGAAATGAAAATCAATTTCCATCGAAAACTTTATCAGTTTTCACAGTTCAACCTGGCCTCGTGGCAAGTAATTACAAATCATTTTTGGTTAAGAGATGAGACTGGCATTCAAGAGGAACTCCCAAATTAAAAGACTAGCTTCTCTGTTTAAAGGAAAGCGAAAATCTTCAGCCAGGAAACATGATCATGCAGATGATCAAAAGAGAGACATTTTTATCCCTACCACGAGTGAATATTCCGCCAAAGATGAGCTTGGTTTCCATCACAATACAAGAGCAACAGACAAAGGTGATCATCTTCAAGTTCTTTATCACATTTTGCAAAAGCAACGAGCCAACACAGCAGAGTTTTACCGCATAGCTGGGCAAATAATAAAGGTGGAGGTGCTCGAAGATACGGAACTGTAAGGCTTCTTTTACGTTCAGTATTGGCATAGCGGCAATGACATAAACTTGTGCAAGCTGTATCAGACATGATTCCTATACTTTGTACTGGCAGATGATTACAGCAGGTCTTGAACATGAAGATTTCTGCAAAAGGGATTGCACTTCATGACAAGACAAAAGATTTCTCTCGTGAAAGACAACCAAATTCGCTATGATAACAGACTAATTTATGATTTGCTTTTTAGTTCTGAGAAGGATGCCAAAAACTATCATTAGCAGCACTCTCAAGAGTCTCAACATTGCAAGGGTGTTAAGGCTGTAGATTACAACTTCAGATAGTTGCATCATAGAAGAGGAAAGAATTTAAGGGGCTGTGTCACGGTGTTAATCAAGAGTTAAAAACTAGAAAATGTTAATGTGATCGTTACGTCACAAACAAGATGATTCTGAGCAATTTGCCACAAACTTGAAAACCGTCGGGCCGACTTTTTTCAAGATTACCCAAATGCATTCCTTTTCAGTCTTGTCTATTTGTATCTATTCATGCTTCTCTTTCCTTTTTCTGTTTTTCTTTTATATTGTTCAACAGTTTCATTCTACTTTTTGGGCATTTAATTACATCATTTTGCCTGACATAGCTCCTTTAAAAATCGACCTTTATGCTTGACAATTCGTAGTCTGATTATGAAGTTTTTCCCAGCTGGATTACGGGAAACGTAAATTGCAATCTAGTCCCTGATCGAAAAAAGCTTCAACGAGACCTTTAGTTTTCGAAATTGAAAATTGACTCTACTTTTGTTTTCCTTCGGCATAAGATTACAAGATTAAGGCTCTTTTTGTCGGGCAAAATTCAAGCCGAAGGGTTTGTTTTCATGGAGGATTAATTTTAATTGGCTTCAGTAATTTTTTGCTCACGTGCAGTTGACACGTGAATTAATTCCACGAAGTTTCATAAAGTATAAGGTAATCCTTAAAATAACCGGCAAAATGATTCATATCTTAGAGTTTATGCGTCTAACCAAACTACTTCGTCTACTTAGGCTAATTAACTTGGTTGCAGAACTTCAAACTCACCTGCTTAGCGTGTAGGTTTGGCGCCATACTTGGAATCAATGGAACCTATGCTGTGCAGAAAGTTCGCTTTGATGAGCGGTCACTGCAACTATGTTGGTTTCCGGATCTAATTAAAGGGAAATAAACTATCTTTCGTTATGCAATCATTTTGCCTTTTTTGGGTTTAAAAAAAGAAAAAGAAAAGTGTGGTCTCCGATCATGAAAGAGTCTCTTAATATTTGTAGCTTGAGTTTCCACAAAAGGGTTGATCGTAGACGTAACATAAGCTGAATAATTAGCACAGAAAAGGGTAGATAACCAACAATGCTTTCAAAAGAACTAGCCACCTCTTTTCTTTTAAGTGGTAAATCACGCACTCTGAGTCACACGACAAGAAGTTTGGGCAACAAGTAACAACAGCAACAGCTGTACATCAAATAGTGAATGACGTCGTAACTGAATCAATAGACTCCCATGGAAGGGAGGGTTGGGTGAACG
>NC_090870.1:17489142-17499142 GCF_036669935.1 Montipora foliosa | reverse complement strand
ATATAAATTTGCTATTATTTGCTAAACCCCTTCCTATTTCATTGCGTGCGTGAAAACAAGAAACACAACCATGTCAAAATTAATTACCATACGTAACAAAATAAATTTCAGGATCAAACCCTTTTCTGAAGAACCTTTCCTTGAACAAAATAGGCAACAAAATAGACAACAAGCTTTCTTTCATATAATTCTTGACTGTTACAATTATTTTTTTTACCTGAAGACTGTGCAGAGTTGAGCACAAAATAAAATATAAATAGCCAGACTACAGTACAGGTGCATCCAAGGCGTTCAATTCTTTCTCTGAGTTTGTTAAACCCACATCCAGCCAGAATAGAAAAAGTTACCAGAGAATTTGCCATTTGGTGTCAGTGTTGTACATAGAACTACATTTGCAAAATATTGACATCCGACGGCGAAAGATGCAGTTGATGTTGAAGCCCAATTTTCGTCGCTTTTAAGATGAATTCCAGATACTCATTTCACAACTTGTGTTGTTTACTGAATTGACGTTCCATTATTGAGCTCCAAAAGTGTATATTTTGTTTAAAGATCCAATAAAACACCATTCGCGTTACATAGGCTTCGTCGCCATTGTTTGGACTGTGTCCACCTGATAAAATCTATACCTTTCCAGTACCCCCTGAAATGTACCAAAGATACGCGCAGGATACTCTAGGCACAAAACCAATACTTAGCAGGAGGGTGAGAGGTTTCCATTTTCCTGACACGGGAAAAAACGGACAAATGACACCCATTTTCCGACTGGTTTGCCATAATGGCAACACAGTAATTAGTGAAGGAAAATGCCTAGATCCTGAATGAACGGAGAGGCTTTCGAGTTAGTGTCAGAACTAAAAATGTGTGTGTTGTTTATTCAGACCTAATGTGTTTGATATAAACCACTGACATACTTTATTCGGTTCCACATTCACGATATTTTCACTATAAGACTTAAGATGTTAATGAGAGAAAAGAATGTTACTGTCCCTGGTGGGAAACAAGTAAAAATAGACAAGCAAATTGGCAACTTTCCGACACCTCTTTCTATACTAAAATTGACCTCACTTCGACGAGCCAAAAATATTGTTTAAAAAACCATCAAGGAGTTCCCAAAACGAACTCACATAAGGGAAAAAATAGACAAAGCGCATGAAAGAAAAATCGTTAGTATGATTTAAAGAACACAGATTGTAAGCCATATCAAAGATAAAACGTTAAAGAGTATTTCCCGCGAGGAAGAGAGCCCTTTTTGAGGAGCTCTCTAGGCTACAGGGAAAATGGGAACTTGAAAGAATTAATAAGATCACCAGGCGCGGCTTAATTTCGGAGCAAAGCAATACGCAAGAGCCGCAAGTCAATTGGTTTATTAATTGCGACTCCTTATACCAATAAAAGATGACGAGTGGTGATACCGCTACGGGCAACTGATGCTTATCGTGATCTCTGCCTACAGATATTTGCGCAACTTAGGCAAAAGTGAGAAGACATTGTAAATGTCAATACTGAAGCCGGAACGTATTGCTTGTGAAAGACACCAAACAGCTGCAAATTTCTCAACAAGTGCACTTGTTTTCAGAGCAAAATGTCGCACATAATTGAAACACATAAATAATGCTTTCAGTCTTGTCATGCAAATGCCCTCTAACTGAAGAGAAAATTGCTGTAAATAGTTTCTCGTTGGCTATTTATGTAAAATAAATGTACAAATTGAAAAAGAAGCGACTTCGATTATCAGACCAAAACAAAAGAAACGGCCAGGGAAAGTGTTTTGCATAATTGTGTTGTACGCAATTTGGTCCGGTTTATTTATCAGAGTAGAAAATTAAGGAAAGCGGGCAAAGAGTTTTGAGTAATTCTTAATTGCAAATGCAGCAGGTGGTAGCTACCTTTTATTAAACTTACTCCTCACTAAACAGACAACTTCAAAAAGTCATTGCAATCGTTTCAAGCCTGCGGCGAAAACCACCAGAAATAACGTTTTTTAGCCGACCAACCGTGAGACACGTTTTCAAATGAATAACAACGACTATGTGGTAAGAAACGACTCTTACAATGACAACTTCCGAAAAAACTCGAGTCCTGAGACGATAGTGATTATAAACTGTGCTTTAAATGGCCCATTGATCTTTTTCTGCATCATTGCCAACACTTTGGTGTTAGTTGCCATTCTGAGGAATCGTTCACTTCACACACCTTCAGCAGTATTCCTTTGCTTCCTAACTTCATCAGACCTTCTTGTTGGCATTGTTGCCCAACCTCTCTACATCATTCATGAACTCAAAGTTACCTCGATTTTGAAAAACGCGATGCACGTATTAACGACTTTCACCTGTGGCGTTTCGATGTGTTTTATGGCGGCCATAAGTGTGGATCGATTTCTGGCCTTAAACTATCACATGCGATATGCGGAAATAATGACAACAAAACGTGCCATATATACATCGGTGGTTCTTTTGTTATTTTGCTGTTCTATTTCTTGTCTTCCTCTATGGAACAAAGTTGCATATCATTCCGGCATTGCTGTTGGTATAACGGCATGCATCTTAATTTCCATTTTTTCTTACATTCAAATTTTTCGCATTGTTCGTCGGCATCAGACTCAAATACATATTCAACAACAGGCGATCCAGGATCCAAATGCTCAAGAGGACGTGAACATGATGCGATTGAAGAAAAGCGCTATTAACACGTTTATTTATTTCTTGTTTATTATGCTATGTTATTCACCTTTGCTGGCTTCCATGTTGGTTTTAGCAATCAAAGGAAGACAGGAAACAAAAACATGGCGCTTTGCCGATACCGTGTCATTTGCGAACTCTTCTATTAATCCATTTCTGTATTACTGGCGTATCAAAGAGCTTCGAACCGCAATTTTAATAATACTACGACCTTTGCTTTGCAAACAAGCAGAAGAACACTAGCTTATATAGCTTCATTAAATATATTCACGTTTGGTGTAAGGTGGAGAATCATAGAACGATGAACTCTACAGTCAGGGCCGTAGCCAGTATGAGACAATCCGAGGCACCTGCCTTAGCCATTTTTTTCGTGGTTTGTTTTAAGGATGCCAGTACTGTCTTTAAATTACCCAATACATACAAGAGAATTAAACCATGGACATTACTTCAGTTATAATTTGCTACGGCCATGACGATAAAGCCTTAAAGCAAATTTGACTCGCTTTTAAATCTCTAACTGCAGACATGAAACGATTTTATTGAAGAAAGATCACATGCTTAATAGCTCAGTAGTGCAGCGGCGGGCGGGCCATTGGTTCGGCTTTTTTCAGTCTTCTTGAGAACAACTCCGTAAGTTATCTCATTAACTGCGATCTTCAAATGAGGGATGCACTCTTTCTGTACCAGAAGCTCTTTAATAAGAACGTTAGAACTGAGTTTAACCAGAATTTTTAAGAACATACATAGAACCGTGATATTAGGCTGAGAGTCAATTAAGAACTTCTTCATTTTTCTCATTTGTTTTTGTGTTGTTGTGAGTAGTAAGGCAAACGAAATGTAAAACTGAAGTCTATCAGGACAACTGGCGACATTAAGGAAGGAACCTATTATTGTTATTTGCGTATACGTTCTGCGCATCTCCAGATAATCGGGTTTCCTATCGGTGATGCTTACTACTACAAGGATATTTTTGCGCGGTTTAAAACTATGCTGAGAAAGTGGATCTTAGAGAGTAGTCTTGGTATCCAAGAAAAATATTGGAGGTAACCATGCATTTTTCACAGATAATTAACCTTCAGTTTGAGAAAGAACGCCATACATGGCTTTGTATTTTAAAGCTTTTTACAAGTATTGTTCATGATCTTTGATGAATGCGTGGTTACCCCCAATTTTCTTTTTCGATTTCAGTAACACTTGTTAAGATCTACATTTCCCCCAAAATCATAAACAGGTGCAAAAACACATTTGAATTAGTAGGCACCATCCTTAACATTAACAATGTGATTTTCTTCATATTGCACGATACAGCGAAGAACAACTAACTCCGTATTAAGAGAAATTAGCATACTGACTATACAACTTTTAGAACATGTTCTTCATATTGCATGATACAGTGACGAACAACTCACTCCGTATTGAGAGAAATTAGCATACTGACTATACAACTTTTCGAACATGTTAAGAACATTTTCAGCCCCAAAAAAACATTCTTCTTCAGCCCCTAAATTAATCCTCTTATATAAACAAACGCGTTTGTCAAAAAAAGTCTGAGATAAGATAATTTTCGGTATCGATAATAAATATGATTTAACTTCTTCATAAAATAGTAGAACGTAGCTAAATGTTTGTTTGTGGTGAAAACACCGACGCCATGTGGCTAAGGCTTGGATAAAACTTGAAATAAATTTCATTTCAAATTTTCGCGTGTCATATTGAATGCAAAATTTCGAAAGAAAGAGATAGGGGAGGTTTGTCAGTTGAAGGGAAACATTGGTTAAAGAGCTTAATTAATAAATGCGACTGCTTATATTTTACCCGTCTTCAAAATAAACACATGCAATTTAAAACAGATGTTAAGGAATAATCACTGAGGCAAACGTACCATCATTGGCTGAAATGGAAACGAATTAACAAGGTTGCGTCCCAGCATGCCTCCCAGCATGGCTGTTGTCGAGAGGTTCTATCTCTTTGTACCCAGTTCCTTTAAAGAGGGGGACATTGGGGTGTATTAGAAACCGCAAAACCGCAGAAAAAATCGTCCAAAACCGCAAAACCGCAAAAAAATTCGGCCAAAACCGAAAACCGCATACAAAAGCGTCAAAAAACCGATACAATGGTGACAAGTGCGGCATACAGAGTAAGCTACGCTAACACTTTATTTCATCAAAGTATTTGTGAATGTCATGGACTTGTCTAAAGCCTTCATATCTTTTAGTATCTGCTAAAATCATAGGCATTATTTCTGCCGCTCTCTCGAGCCCGGATTTTGTGGACTCATTTTCCGTAAAGCAGCTGGTAATGGAGCCAAGTTAACTTAGGAGAATTTGCATACAAAGCCTCTCTAAAATTTCAATTTCGCAATCGCAAAAAGCTATAGCTCTGGAAACCTCCAATAAAACTCTCTAATTGAACATTTCTATTTGATAACTAGGACCTGACAGTTTGGAGATTCGAATGGAATGTTTAATCTTGGTCTAAAACATGCGATTGCATTGAGGAAGCTAACCGGCACTGTTTGTTCCTTGTTTTACATGGCAGCAGGAACTTGCTCAAAGCTTAAATGTGGTAATAAACAGATACTTACTTAAAACAAGAGTCGAATATTGAACCTCACCGCCTCCGGGGGGGAGGGGTAGGGGCTCCCATATAAAAAGGCGAGGGATGCTAGTCGGGAATTTTACATTAAACCCTTAAAGGAGACCAATGTGGGCGTGGCCCAGGCGTTTTCTTACCCCTAAAAGAGACCATGGGGGTAAATTGATCATTGTAAAGCGCCTTTGAGACGTTGTGATAAGGGCGCTACATAAATGCACCACTTTACTTTACTTCATTATCCATAACACAGAAAAATAAAAAAATACAGCGACTTTTAATGATGGCAAAGACATTATCATCTAATACTTTCACCTGCCTGAAGAAATATAAAAGTGTAAATATACACTTTTATATTTCTTCGCGCGCAACCCTAAGGATATTTTCACGGATACATATGATTGCGTTGTGCCCAAAACACCCTAAGTGAGACCAAATTCCGAAATTTACACCCCTAAGCGAGACGATGAGCATCCCTCCTCTTTTATATGGGAGTCTCCCCCCCCCCCTTCCCCCCGGGCACCGCCCTTCCATATCGCAACGTTGCACCAAAGAGACAACTCGTCGGTGTCCCTAATTCATCTTGCTGGCCTGGGAATTGTTGTCATCTGCACTGACTTCGTCACTACATTTATCAAATTCTTGCTGGCCTTTATCAGAGTCGCTAGCTTCTCACTCATTTCATGCTCGTTCAGATCTTCATGGGGTCTTTCATCTTCATCCACTCCGCACCAACTCGGGCGTCATTCGACACGCGTGATCCCCTACCGTGACATTTAGTTTGTCACGCATTCCTCTCAATAACTTTGGCGTCTCGCGGCGATAGAGTGTTTTCATGTGACGTCTCCGGGAATTGAGCTCTATTATCACTCAAACGTTTTCTTTTGTTTCGGAGGAAAAACAAGGTTACTGATCACAGCAGTGAAAACAGGCATCTTGTACCCCATGGGACCTTACATTCTATTTATCAGGCCCTAGTACAACCTCATTTCAACTACTGCAATATTGTTTGGGGAAACTGTGGACTTTGCAGGACAAACTGCAAAAACTGCAAAACAGAGCAGCCCGTGTCTTGACCTACTCTATCTACAGGGTCGTAACGAGATATATATTTTCGTAACTGATCCGATATTTTTACCCAAAATTTTGATCCCCGATCCCAAAAATGATGAGAATTTTGATCCCTGAACCCGCAAAAATTTGATCCCTGATCCCTCATTCCAAGAAAAATACTGGTGATCCCGATCCCATGCGTTGTGATTCCAGATCCCAGAGCTGTGATCCTTGATCCCTGCCCTTTTCAGACCTTTGATCAATGATCCCATATGCCTCGTTACGACCCTGCTAAATATGACGCTCATGTCAACAATTTATTTGAACTCTTAGGATGGAAATCCCTAGTCTCTCAAATGCAAATTGAAAGAGCAACAATGGTATTTAAGTCCCTACAGGGACTAGCACCTGAGTATCTCTGCTCGAAAATTGTCCATCGCGATTCTGGTTATTGTTTTAGAGATTCTGTGAATAAGGTAAATGTTCCGCAACCGCGCACAAACTACTACAAAAAACAGCTTTAGCTATTTAGTGGCGCAGTTTTGTGGAACAGTTTGCCATTAGAGCTAAGGAAAGCAGAGTCCCTCAATCAATTCAAACGACTGATTAAAGAGGTTATGTAAGCCATTATTCTAAACACGGCATTCATGGAAAGCATCTTTTATTGTATGATATTGAGTAAGATAGTTAATGTAGTTTACATAGTTCAATCTATAAATTTTTAATTGTACATATTTTTTTATATTGCTGATGAATTGCACCGTGGTTAAATAAAGATTAAATAAATAAATAACATTCTATTCGAGATCAATTGCCGCTCAAATCTAAGAAAAATCGGGAACCAAATAGGACAAAATAGAAAAACCCAAAAAGCACATCGGATAACAAAACCGAAAAACCGCTCGTAATTTTTACGAAAACCGAAAACCAGATGCTAAAAAACGAAAAACCCGCAAACCGCAATGAACACCAAAACCGAAAAACCGAAGTCTTTTGGCACAAAAACCGAAAAACCGATCTAAAAAATAGCCAAAACCGCAAAACCGAAAATCCCAATGTCCCCCTCTTTAAATCGCGTGTAAAATCCAGTGCTACATGCGTCTTGTTCCTCCACGTGTTATGTCAAAGGATCAGTAGGCTGGAAAATGTTGAAAAACTTACGATTTTCTGGTTTTTGGAGTTAACACAAATAAGCCGACCGGAAAGATGATAAGCAGCGCCTTCTCCTTAGCGGAAATTACAGGAAAAATTTCATAGGTCCAAGCAGACATTTGATGATTTTAACTGAAGTTACGACTCACAGCAATCGCACTCACCTATCACCAAGTAAAAACGAAAGTTGTTTAGTTGAGGTTTTGCATCTTCATCGTAGAGGCTTTTGATCTGCAAAACAAAGCACGAATCGACGTTGCCGTTATCTAGTATTTTATAGTTGTTTGAAATAATGATATGATTAAGGCTAAGGAAAGATCGTTGAATAACAAATGAAACTGTAGTCGACAATATTCTCTGAGCCTAAAATATTTTATCTGGGAAAGTACCTCTTAATACATTCACATTTTATCCCCCAAGGGTGATTTTTGTAAGATATGTTGTAATTTTTTACAGTTTTTAGATTGTAAAAAAAGACGACTTAAAAGTCGTGATTATCTCTCAATCTAGTTCACAGAGCTCGAGCGTACATGAACCTTGCTCCCGTCGACTCTTGAAGAATCCAAAATGGCTCTGTGTAAAGGAAAAAAATAACGAATTCCAACTCCCCTAAACTATTACTAACTTGGGTTTCCAGCCAAGCTGTTTTGTTGAGGTACAGTTCGGATCCTCTGGTTTCCAACTCCGAATGAAACAGTTGACCAGTCATTTCCAAACTCACATTTGCATGAAGGTTGCTGGCACCTACATAATCGAGACAAAATAATTTTTGATCCTTGCCAGAAGCTACGAGTGTTTCCTTTCTCTTTAATTCCGATTTTTCGGCCTGGTGTAAATACGAATGGAACAATCCTTTACGCGGGAAACCTTTTATAACTGAACAAATAAAAAATATCTTCAAGGGAAATCGTATTCTGTACTTTATTCAGAATGATCTAAACACCACTGCATCATGTTAGTAGTTTGTGGGGTCCTTTATTCAAATTTTATCGGCAACGTTTGCCATGAAATATTTCTTAAGGACCTTTCTCCAGTTGGTAAGAGCCAGCATAGCCAGTAGGTAAGACAATATTCAAACATTTCTTTAAAGAATACTACCGGTATGTTACCTGACATCTGCAATTTTATGATAAATTTACCTTGCTCTTGGCTAAGTATGGAAAAACCTCATAAATACCGTTTAAAAACCCGAAATGTTATTACTGTACTAATTTCAGTTATAAATTTACGTTTTTGACTATTTTTTTATTACCTATTTTACTTAGTCTTAACTGGTTCCATACAATATTTTAATGACCATGAAGACAAAATCCCTAATCCTGAATGTTATTATGACAAACGATAAAGAAGAAGTGAATTTTGAGAGCTTGTCTTCTCAAACCAGAATATCACGGTGTGTGAAGCAACCATGCAACAGTGGCAGAGATATATGTTAATAGTGTCATGAACGTGGAAAAAACACCCCTTAAAAGAAAATTAAAACCGTGAAAAAGAAACAGAAGCTTTGTAAATGAAACTGCAAGTTACTAATTAGAGTTATTCACCATATTGGAGATAAATATTCGCCACTTTCAACGGCACTAACTATGAATAATATAGTTTTAGTATATACCACCCGGGTTGAATAATCATCCGTCTTGCTGTTGAAACAGTAAACGTTTCACATTCTTTCCATACTCCATAGTGATCGACAGTTTACGTACAAAAAGGCAGTGTACCTTTTTTATGCCTTAAAATTTGAGTTTGAAAAGAACAAACAAGTTACCATGATTGAATGCAGTCAAACCAAACTTTAATGGCATCTCTGTATTCTTCGCAACAACCTACTCGTTTACCGCTAAAATTTGCTCCTTGGTAACCGAAGCGAAACTGGAAGACGTTTGCTAAGAGGTGAATAGTACTTGGCATTAACCTCCGAGCTAGCCAATCAGAATGCGCGGTAAGCATGGCATATACTAAGAGGAGATATGCAACACCTGCGCCGAAATGCAATTCCCGGTGAAAATGTTGACCGAATGTGAATGGTTATCAATGCAAATCACTGGAGCACAATGATTATGACAGTAGTTTTGAAACGTGCAAGATTAAAAAAATAAATAGGCTTACGTCTTATTAAATCAATATGTAAGTGAAGTGAAATAATCGAACTTGCCTTTGTAGAATCTGAACAGTTGTTCCACCTGTAGCTCAGTTAGTTCTTTATCCCAGATTATGACGTCATCAAAGGAAGATAAAGGAAGCTGATTCCAGCTTATTTTAATATCCCGATTTGTTTGATCCGAAAAAGAGACAGGCTGGCACTCCCTTGATAAATTTGTGGTAATTTCCTCATTACGATACACTTTGACTGTGTCCATAATATTTTTTAACCACTTAAAAACAAGCTGCGTCCATACTTGTTGGGGAACGAAAAACGTAAAAAAAACACGTCTCTAAACTTGCCCTCAAACTGAAGGTCAACTCTTCTTTGCTTCCATCCCTTTGGTAAAGATGCACTTCCTTGTCTCCATTGTCGTGTTGAC
>NC_090870.1:17456642-17481642 GCF_036669935.1 Montipora foliosa | reverse complement strand
AATGTGAAGTTCAATCTGCTTAAAGTTCAAGTCTTGCTAACTTCAACGCTCTCCTATGCTTTCCAAATGTCGGGATGTTTCTGCTGGCAAACCATATTCAAAACACGGCTTTATGAACACAGCCCCCAACAACAAAGGATGTTTTTCGTGGTGCCGAAATTATTGTAAATTTGCCTCGGACTGTGAATTCGTAAAATGTGTCAGCCGTAAACATATTAATGAGAACGTTATTCGGTGGAAATCTGTAACATAAATCCATGAAATTTGTGTCTTAATGTTAGAGGTACAGTGGTGAAATGTCATTAGTACTGAGAGTCACCAATGCCGATGTACACGCCACAGGTGCGTTTGCCCCATGAGTAACCCAAGTCAACTAACCCAAGTAACCCAAATCAGATGATGCGTCCTCCCTTTCCCCATTTGCTCAAAGATGAAAGTGCGATTTCCTTAGCCTACGAGCAAGCCCTTTCGATGAAGTTGGTTCTCCCCCACTGCCACCCTGTCTCGAGAGCTTACACGAAGCCTTTGATTTCCCTTGTCATATTTACTAAATCCACATTCTCTTACCTTGCCTTATCCTACAAATTACCTTTTCTCTTAACGATGGATCACAAATGCACCTTCCCTTTATCTCATCGCAGAATTGGCCTTCCGCACACGGAGGATCACACAGGGAATCTACAGTTAATTTGAAAAAAGGTCTAGTCATTTCGGATTGAAAATATCCGAATGCGGGCGATATATATATATATATGTAGAAGATTTAACACCTTTTAGATAATTTCTTACTGTTTAATCAACAATCAGTTATTCAAAACCTACTCTATATTTTCTGGTCATGAATGTGCTGTGAGGGCAAGACTCCCAAAATATGAGTTTGAGCCTTTAATTTTGTCAGCTTGTCAACACTTTGTTTAAGTTCTGATTTTACCAGACACCGGTGGCTCAGTTGGTTGAGCACTGCCGGGCTGCCATGCGAGAGGTGGTGAGTTCAACTCCGGCCGGACCAACACCCCAGGGTCTTAAAATAACTGAGGAGAAAGTGCTGCCTTTGTAATGACATCTGTAAATGGTTAGACTTTCAAGTCTTCTCGGATAAGGACGATAAACCGTAGGCCCCGTCTCACAACCCTTCAATGTTCATATTCCTGTGGGACTGAAAAGAACCCTCACACTTGTCCCAAAGAGTAAGGCATGTAGCTCCTGGTGTTGTGGTTTGTCTTCTGTGGTGTATCATGGTTGGGAGGAAAAAATCTCGCAGTCATCAAGCACCAACACCACCAACACCGAGCTACTCTAAAACCCGAGGGTAAATAAAGATATGAACTATATAAAATCATTAAAAATCAGACGAATATCCTTTCAGCAGTATTGATTCCCAACTGAGATCGTAAACACCTCGATGTCATCTGCCTGAAAGACCGATTCACCAGTGTAAAAAACATCGCCACTTGAAATCCCCTCGTAGTTAAATGTTCCATTGGGGTTGATTTTGACAGTTTGCGGACTGAAGCACATCTCTGAAGTATCGTATCCCAAACACGGTCCTTTATGGTACTGACCTCTTATAGCTTGGGCGCGGGTATCATGGGATACATTGAACTTCGTTAGGGTGTTGCTCACGTTGAATGGTTTTAGACTGAATAGGAATGCTTTGCTTGATGGAATTTTCCGTTCAGGATTGTAATCTGCAATGGAATCACTTTAATCAGGAGTTCAAGGGAAGCCTCTATCTCGGAGTCAGCCCTCTCTAGAGTTGATTTATTTATAGAACGCCTTCCTTGGGAGATTCAGCATCCCCACTGTTGTAAAAGCCAATCAAAACAGAACTATCTCAGCGTGAAGGGAAATATGACATTTTGCGAAAAAAGTTCAGAAAACCTGTTCCTTAAAAATAAATTTACTCGGGAAATGGTTGACTCAAGGAATTAGTAAAAGAAACGGAAAAGCTGCGTCGGTGGGAGAGTAAGACACGAAAATTTGGCTTTAGCAATCGAGTCGATAGAAGTCAAATTGCGCGCATGAAAAAGATATCAAAGCTCGAAACGTTATAATCCCTTTTATGTTTACACAAAGGGAATTCGACCTTGAAACCAAATTTTATGGTTTTCCTTCTGCGCGTTACGGGAAGCCAGGGCCAAGTCACCACATTCTTTAAAGGGCGTAGTCATAAACCAAGGTCCTCGCTTTTCGGCCTCCAGAATCAGATTACCAAACAGGAATGTACTGTTCTTGGTTAACATCAAAAGAGTTTTATTGCCATCCCCATTAGCTGAGGAAGGGTAAACTCCGTCAAATACGTCATTTCAGTTCATCTTTCGCAAAAATTGTATTGCAACTTTTGGAAAACTTCAAGTATAGGCCATTCTACGGATACGGCGGCCATTCTGAAATCCATTGTTTCAAATAGCTATTATGGGATTCTAAGGAAGAAAAATGCATACTAATTGGCCCTTTAGAATCCCATAATAGTCATTTGAAACGATGGATTTCGAAATGGCCGCCGTATCTGTAAACTGACTTAATCTCAGCAACCAACAACAGCAACAACGCTTATCAATGTGTCAGAGGTAAATTAAAGACTTGCATCAGACCATACTCAATTAAACACTTTAATTCTTTGACTCCGAATCGGGCAGAATCCCTATTGTTCTTGGGACATTTACTTACAGTTCAAGCAACTTCCCAGGACTGTCATATTGCTCGTTATTACTGGGTTGCGAAACCCAGTCGGAATCTCGGTTTCATTTCGTGGGTTTTTTTGTTATTTTCCGTGTCGGGAAAAGTCTTGCCTGTCACTCCCTTGCTAAGTGGTGTCTTTGTGCATAGAATCTTCTCAGCTGTCTTCTGTGCGTATTTTGTTAGGTTTGAGGGGGCTGGGGTAATGCGTAGCTTGCTCTGCACAATTAACCTGTAATGGCGTCGAAAGTCATTGTAACGCGAATGGCTTTTTAGTACATCTTTAAAGAAAATATACCCACATGGAGCTCAAGAATGGAACGTCAAGACAGGCGGTGAAACACAAAGATCTGGAATCTTAAAAAAGCGACGAGTAATGGACTTCGACAGCGTGAATCTTTCGCCCGTCGAGCCGAAATCAAAATATGCTGTACTTCTAATATTTCGCCAAGGTGGTGTTACGTACAACACTGAAACCAAATGGAAATAGCTCTGGTAACTTACGGCTTTAACAAAGACAGAGAAGGAATCGAACACCACAAGTAGATCTGTGATCTCTGTTGTGTGTCTCCCAGTGTTTACTGAAGTCGCATCTATTTAAAGTTTGCCTGTTTGTCTGGCAAGTAACATTCATTTTGTACTCAACTCTGCAAAGGTTAAAAAAAATTGGAAATGTGACAGTGAAAAATTACTTGAATGGAAGCTTATTGTCTCTTTTGTGCTTTATGGTTGAATGTGAACTGTCAGAAATTTATTTAATTGCAAATGCTTTGTGATTGTTCGCTTGCACGCACGCAACTGAAATAGGAAGGGTTTCTTGCCTCTTATAGCAAATATGTTGCTTGTTTCAAGAAATGTTTCGGTGGAAAATATTTCTGTGAAATTTCCAGCTTTTGTGAATTTATCATGTTGTGTAATTTTCGAGCTTAGCAAATTTGCATACATGTGTTGAAATGTGATACGGGGAGAATTTTTGTGGTAACGCATAAGTCACGAAAATAAACAGGTCTGTTGGAAGCGTGCTTGAGTTTCAACAAAATGACCCCCAAAATCGGCAAAAGATTGTGACGCTGATGAATAATAAAGTAGCTGCTATTACCAAAACGATGGAATTACCTGGTGATAAATAACCTTGTCTTGGAGAGTAAATTTTTGATTTTCCAGAAACAATGGTCAACCTCTGAGAGTTGGGCGATTGTGATCTTTGTGTTGAATCATAGTTAGTTTATAACAATCGAAAGAAAAAGAAAACTAACAAAAACAAAAACCCGGTAGCTTGGCATCATTTGACACAGATGCTTCACTGTTTCGCGAGTAAACATGCCGCGGTAAAATAACGCGGTAACTTGATCACTGAGCCCGCTGAATTCGATGTGCGATTTACTTGGTGCAGCCAAACTTGTACAATTACAACAAAACAACTAAAATCTCCCAAACTGTTTTTCGCTGATGGTAACTTTTTATATTCGTGGTTCAAAATTAATGTTGTTTTCATGTCGTAGATTTTGTTACCGATGGCAAAATATTTTATGCTCGATCGACCGCCCTGAAACTTCCTTCTGCTCTTCTTAAAAATTGTGTATCCATATTTATTTACTTTTACATCAATATTTGTTTTGCATAAAGCAAGCTAACAAAATCTGTATCTTGCTTGGTTCGCATTTGATAGCATTAAAATTCTGTTGCTGAGTGGTATATTTCTTAGGTCGCCCATCCAGATACTAACCCCGCCGAACGCAGGAAATCACTTCAGCTTTCAACTTTTGTTTACAAAGCTGTCAGATGCTGTCAGTGCACGCTTACACTTGTGGTAGAAAGAAGTTGCATGATCAACATGTCAGCCCAGAAGCCAATGTTTCTCGATTCCCTTTTATTTTCTTCAGTCTCTCTGGGTTCAGTACTTTGCTAGTAACCACATGTCTTCTCAAAGGGCTATTTATCTAAGACTTATACCATGGCGCTACAATGATAGACAATACCAAAACAATATCGTGTACTGTTCGGACCTACATATTAAGCAAAGACAACTGTCAACATGTCATCCCAGAAGACAATGTTTTTCACTTCCCATTTATTTTCTTCAATCTTTCTGGGCTCAATACTTTGCTAGTAACCGTGTCTTCTCAGGCTATTTACCCAAGACTTCTACCATGGCACTACAATGATAGACAATACCAAAACAATATCGTGCACTGTTAGAGCTACATATTACGCAAGGACAACTTGAATCTCCTGGAAGACAACACACAGCTCAGTTGACATTATGGAATAAATCGCTGTGTTACTTCACTACCACACGTAAGCAATGCGTGTCAATTTTTTTTAAAGAGGGCAGGAATTTCTTCTTTCTGACAAATGATTAATTAATAGGCCGGTAGCCACGTTTTTAACCTCAGAAAAGGATCTGTTTCATCGTACGAACGTGTGAGGACCTGTGAGCCAAAGGGCCTCTGCTGGTATGACTTCTGGGTGCCCCCCCCACCCCCCCCACCCCCAAATTGAAAAAAATTGCGTGGAACGCTGCACGTACCACAGGCAACCCAGTGTACCCTCACGGAGGGTCTAGTTATTCATAGACGCGCAAGAAGAACGTATTTCATTGGTTGCTATGCTCGCGCGGCAATGCTCATTAATAACAATGGACATGGCCAGCTATTGTTTACTAAAATCACACATTTGCGCGCAATATCTGTAAACGAATAAAAAAGATGTATGGTTTGCTACTCTACTTACTTAATGCATGCGTTTGGCTGATTTCGTTCAGTAAAGGGACATAACAACATATCCTTGTTTGATTATTTGCAATTAGAGGGATAAAGTATTAGCATGTTGCGACCGTGCAACAAAGAAAAAATCCTCGTCCTTTAAACGTATCAACCACCGTTAACTTATCAACCACCTTTACGGGAGAAAGGAAATATAGCGATTGTGAAATCAAAGAGTAAATGCGCGTCCTGTATACCGCAAAAATGCCTTAAACCTCTCGAACTAACTTTGCGCGAGCGAGGGTCTGTGACGATTGTAGGACAATACAGTCGTTCGCGCAAGCGTAGAGAGCCCTAGGAAGCGACAAGTGAGAAAAAACGGCAACTATTTTCTCATTTTGATTATGCTTTTGGGTTTTTTGGACTTTTCAGTTTTCTTTCATGCGAATCATAGCAGTTTTCAGAGCTTAAAAACAAGGCCGGCCTGGGTTTGAATTTTCTTTGATTAAAATCAATCATTTGTCAAAGCTAATTGTTAGCTATTGGTGTATTTCAATGTGCCGGCAAACCTTTGTCGCATCGTTCAACATCATAAATACTGCCATTGACCGTCAAATTGCTTTGTTGTTGAGAAAGCAAGGAAAAGCCTGTTTTGTCTTTCTCAATTAAAGCGCGCATCTCTAGGCCCTAGTGAATTAGTACAGTTCTATCGGACCTGCATCCGATGATCCGCCCAATCACGGAATGCGCATGCCCAGTTTTCCTGACGGTCTAATATCTTTCTCGCGAGCTAGAGGCAGTGCAAAAGAGGGCAATGCGTATTATTATTTTCCCACGTTTCCTGTATGATGAAGCGGTTGTTAAGACAAGTCTTGTTACTCTGTCAGACCGAAGGCAAGCCCTAACGGACAAACTGTTCAAGAAAATCTTAGAAAAAGAAGACAGCAAGCTAAGGAATGTGCTGCTCCCACAAAATGCTAAGCAATATAAGTCTTAGAAAGACACGCCTGTTCAATCCGGTTTTCAAGACAGACAGATTTTGAAATAGTTTTATAGTTTTTAACGCACTTAAGGTTTTCATGATGAAAATGTTTTATCCTTTTTAAGAATTATGCTTTCTTAGTAAATAATTACTTTATGATCCATTAAATATTAGTTTTTAGTTATTATGTAGTGATTTCAGATGATTTCTTTACTTTCATATATTATATTTATTTAATCTTTTATTCTGTAAATATGACGCAATTCAACCCTTGGGTTCTCAAGTTATATTTATTTATTTATTTATTAATTTTATTTAATCAAGTTTCAGATTTACAATTAAAAAATTTGACAATCAAATCAATCAACTGCTCGATCTGAGGTTGGCTTAAAACAGAGTACCAGACTCCTTAAAAATAAGCCACCTATTATTACATCATAAATAAATCTATAGAATTAATCAAGTAATAACTATCTTAAAAGTTACCATAAATGGACCAATGATTGGGTAAAATCAGAAACCCATAAGGGTTGAAACGTGTAACGCGCGTTCACAGCTTCCGAATATCCAGTGCGAACTGATTGGTTGAATGTTTCAGTGTCAAGTACCATATTTGGAAACCCCTCGCTCTTGTTGTTCCCGAATATGGTACTTAACAAATTGAATATTCAGAAGCTTGTTTCCTAGCAAACAAGGGGCAGTTACACGTTTCAACCCTTATGAGTTTCTAGTAAAATACAATGTAAAGTTAAAAAAAATCTACATTAAACTTACCATAATAAAAAGCTATCAAATTTTTACGGAAGATTGACAAGGTATTTGATTCTCTTATACTAAGAGGTAAATCGTTCCACAGACGACAGATCTGAACAAAAAACGAATTCTTAATGACGTCAGTCCTGCTGAAAGGGACATCAAGCGTTAAATGATCAACATTTCTAAGCGATTTAGTACAAGAGCGAAAAGATACATAATCGAAAATGTTTAATTTATATGTATTCCCAGTAAGACACTTAAAAAAGAAAACCAAATCATTAATTTCTCTGCGATACTTCAAATGTAATAAATTTAACTTACTAAGGCGTACGATCTAGCTTAATCCCACCAAGGTAATAGTCCCTATCATCAATTGATCTTATACGAGCCTCCCTTAAAACCTTACACTTCTTGGCATTAAACTCCATACCCCAACTACAAGACCACTGGAATAACTTATTCAAGTCATCCTGCAATTTTTTGCCGTCATCGCGTCCAAGAATTAACCGAAAACACTTTGAGTCATCAACAAAGAGGGGTAACGATATTTCCTTTGAAATTGCATTCGGCATATCATTGATAAAAAGCAAGAAGAGTAAAGGCCCCAAAATTGACCCTTGTGGGACTCCAGATGTTACAGAGAGGAAATAAGACGACTCGTTATCTATCACGGCTCTGTGTCTTCTACCCGATAAATATGATCTTAACCAAGCTAACAAGTTAAGGATCCGCCAATGCCAAGGCATTCAAGCTTAAATAGAAGCTTTTCGTGAGACACACGATTAAAAGCCTTAGAAAAATCTAGATAAATAACATCAACTTGTTGTCTCCTCTCAAGAGCAACAGTGAATTGATGAACAACTTGAGACAGTTGAGACACAGTGGATTTTTCTGGCAGGAAACCATGCTGCCAGTGGGTAAGATGAGGGCAAATAATACCAAAGATCTCATTATAAACTTGTCTCTCCAAAATTTTAGATAGAACATCAAGAAGCTAAATACCACGGGAATTGATTAGTTTGCAAAACTTGACTCCATCTTCAGAGTTGCGCAAGTCAATAACATATTCCCAGTCAATGGTAGGCATATTGAAATCGCCAACAATGTAGATTCTACCAGTGGTTTCACGCAACTTTGCAAGTAAACACTCAAAGTAATCCATAAATAAAGAACAGTTTGGCGGTCTATAACACAGGCAAAAAGTTTTTTTGAAGCTATTCGAAGAAACATAGTCACACACGAGAATTTCAGAGTTCTGTGGTTCAAGGTCAGGTCTTCTGTAGGCCAAGAGGTCTGTTTTCACAGCAAGTAGAACACCACCACCTCTTTTATTGCCGCCTCTATCCTTTCGGAATATTGTATACAGGGAAGAGGATAATATTTCACCATCAAAATAGCCATCATGGAGCCACGTCTCAGTAACAGCGACGACGTCTAAGTTGTTGCCATAAACTAACCCTTGGAATTCCACTATTTTGTTGCAAAGAGAGCGACTGTTCAACAGTACAAATTGTTCGTGATGCAACTTGAGTTTGAAACAGTTAACTGGACATCTTCGCTTAGGACTAGCCGTAGATGATGGAAACAGCTAACTGAGTTAGGATAATAACTAACTCTGGAGGAAAGAAACTGGTGCTTACGAGGCGTGCTGATAACAAGATGGCGCCGTGAACCCTTTCATGATGACAAGGGAAGCCTAACTAAGTGTTCAGTTCATGAGACTGTGTTTCTTTGTTTCTATAGTTTCATCAAAAAGGTCAGTAAGGTGTACAAATATGAAAAATGTTATCACAGTCAAATAAAGAGCTGAGTACAAATAGTTTGAATCTGATGAAAGGTATTCTATACCACAACACTCACCGCTCGCGCTCATTGTTATTTAGATATGGGAAATTGATCGAGCGACTTCAGGACGAGGAATTCACTTTCGCCTCAAACGCGAATTTTCAGAAAGGAAGGGCGGGATGGGGGGAAGGGGGCGTTCCCCTTCCTCCTTGGCGCTAATCAGAGACTGAGCGGAGAGGGAGTGCCCAACAGCATTTATTACTGCTGTGAATAGTATCATATTCCACAACACTCACCACTCGTGCTCATTGTTATTTACATATGGGAAATTGATCTACGCGCTACCCAAGCTCGTTCCACCAAACCCCTTTCACAATAACAACCCCTCCAAACAACTCCTAAACCTTCAATCCTCATCCCTCAATCCTAACCCAATCATACCCTAAGACACCGATTATACGCATTACTCTAAAAGCGTCCTTTTCTCAGGTATGTCAGAAGGGAAGGCAGAAACAAAGCGTTTCAAAGTATTTAGGTCGCCACTCAGAAGTGACAGAGAATGTCAGCTGCAGACAATCGAGCCGAAGCACCTGCCGGATTGAGGACTTTGGCCAGCTGCAATAATGCAAGGCTGTATGTCGCCGTGTCCAGCCGACATTGTCCATAATCTCAGTTAAAGCGTACCCTGCCCTGAACCCATGAAGAGTTTCTCCATCATCCGAACCCATTTCCTTCAGATATCCTTTCAAGAAGACCTCAGCCGCAGATGAACTAAAAGGTGCATCAAGTACACCTCCCTGGGGAGTGGTTGGGCGAAAGAGGTACCCCCTTGTTAATTCAATCTGTAACTGCTTGACAACCGTCATATAATATTCTATTCCCCGAACAGGACAAATTGCCGTTTGCGGGTTTCTTTTGATCCCAAAGACATTATTGTCACCATCTATCAAGGTCTTTCCCCAGACGTGGTTAAAAAGAAAACCGTCATCGTAAGGGAACCTCAAAATCTCCGGCACATTTACTTGGCCCATATCACCAGGTCTGTCGCCACTGAAAAAGACCGCCTTGAAATATGCCTTGTCCCTCGCCGAAATAAAGCGTTGAGCAGGAGTAATTCAGAAAGCTTATCCACGAAAAAGGGGAAAGCTTGCTTCAGTGTTATTCTAGCCCGCAGCTTCTCAGTTGTAACTAAACGGAGGTAGTCCTTAACACCCCTATCAGCAGCCAGATTACCAAGGCCAAGACGTTTATATAACCCATTCCCCATTACGCCCAATAGCGTGACAAATGGCTCGTAATTTGCCGATATATGAGCCTACAGTCTTATAGGAAAGCCTCAAAGGGCAAGCGCAGTCATGTGTGCCTCTTTTCCCCAAATTAGACATCCGTTATAATGAACCTGGGTTTACCCATTTCTGTCCTTGTATAGCAAAACGCGACATATATCTGAAGGCGTAACAGTCGCTATCTAAGTATTCCCCGGGAGGGAGGAAGGACAATTCTCTAATTCCCTCTGAAGCGAATCTTTTTGTTTAGAGTGACCAGTTGGTTTATCAAACGAAGCCAATTGTCGAAGTCGATTGTCAATTGTGTCAACATCCACATCCAGAGGAGTTTTAGTTTGGCGATTAAGGATAGCCCTATTATAACCACACCGTTGGCAAACATGAAAGTCAGAATCGTTGGCTTGACTACTCTTCGGACATCTCACTGAAAGGACAAATAATTTCGCAACCACAGGTAGATCCTGTTAAAGAGAAGGAAAAGGAAGGAAACGAAACGTTTAAAAAAAAGATGAAGACTTTAATCCATTTAAGTTCACACTGATAACAAAGTTAAGGCAAAATATAATTCAATTAAGGACGAGAGTGTTCGATCCTACAAACAAATTTCGAACACCTTGTTTGGTGGTGTTGGATAGTGTTTGATAAAATTTGAAGGCCATGAAACATTCAATCAGACAACTCAAAACCCTTCTTTTGTTCTCGTGTTTGATGGGCAAACTTTTGCTCGTTTGGCCAGCCGTATCACTGGCAAGTTTAGCGCGTGCATGCGTTCCACTCTTGTATCCGGTTAGCATTAGATTCCATCCCTCAAACCCACATTTCCCGTCTCATTTAACTTACACGACGTACAATCTGCTTTAGACTTCAAATCTACTTCAAAGAAACAAACATTTCAATGTGCAGAGAACATTCAGATTAGGCGAGCCAAAGAGTTGAACCCGGAGCGATGGGTTCCCTTGCACATTCCAATATCCACTAGACTAACGAGACAAGCTCCTGGAAAATCTAATTTTTTAGAGTATTGACATAGTAGTACCCAGCAAAACAAGTAAAAGCTAACCGTCTTCAAAGTGGTTTTTAGACCTAAATACTGTAGATCAGCGCGGCTTTGCTTAGAAACGATATTTCTTGTTGAACTAAAGCTCTAATTCTGCCTGTTTTCATTCTTTTCACAGCGGTAAGCTTGTCATATTAAGACGGGATATTACGTCGTGTAATTGTAAGGAAATGTGCCAGGGTGGTTTTGGTGGATGGAATCTAATGCTAACCCTTGTATCCACGTGTTTTTACGTCTTTCAGTGTGACCCATAGTCCTTTGCTTGTGGAGTTTAATCTGAGTTAGATAAAATATGCTTTTACCCTTTTGGCAACTCACTTCAACAAACACTTAAACGCCAAACATTTTCCGTTTGTCCAGGCCCGTAGGACCATAGTTAATGGAGAGGACTGGTTTGAAGCTCGGCAAACATCAAGGGAGCAAACAAAGATGCCAAGATGTAGGTTGGAAAGTCCACGACCGTGTACAATCTTTTGTTTTGCGTTCATATGCTATGCATGAGTTACGTAACCAACACGTTGCTATTTGTTAGTTCCAGACCTCAGTACAAAGTAACCAACTATTGTGTTTTGTGCACGGTCAAGGCCAAAAATGAGAACAAAAACATACAACAAAGAAATTTGTCGGGTTTCATAACCATTCCCCTTTATTAACTTTGCATGGTAGGACCAAGACCTTTGGTATCTGTTTAGTCGATTAGTTTGAAGAAGTCCAGAGACACTTGGTTGATCTGATATCGACTTCGCACATTTAATGGTAAATCACTTCCAATTGTATCACCAGACATTATTGCCTAATTGATCGCTTAGAGAGAGAGTATCATGGTATAGGTTGTTTTCACGTACGTCATCGCCGCCATGTTGGTGGACGAAGAAAAGGAAATATCTCTCATTAGCTCCTTTTGTGCGTCCACCAGCAATTGTACATTGCTGCATTGTTATCTGTGTCTCTAGAGATTGGTTGGAAACCACCGATTGGGCATGTTCGAGCCGTAACGAATGTCATCATTTATGAACCAATCTGAAGCGACGTTATAATTCCTGCTGGAAATTTATACTCACGTGTAAACATTTCTCGATTAGTAAACAATCACTAATGAGCTAAGGGCTGAGCAAAATTTTCACGTTGACATTCGCTACGGCTAGAAAATACGCAATACCGTGGTATTCTCCCTCTAACGTCTCTCTGCCACGTATGCTTCAGTACCAAATAGAAAAGCATTTTTTGCCTTATTGATCTCTGTGATTGATATCTCTCGTGGTATTTATGCTGGCGCGGCAAGAGAAACTTGCTTAATGTTGCCATATATTTATCTTGAAGTATGTCTTGTTTGGAACAAACACAGCCACTTTTACCGCTTTATTTCCAAACAGTTGTACCGTATTTTCTACCTTGTCTTGCAACGAGAATACAATCTATCAATTCGTTCCTAAAGTTGAATGGTATTTTGTGAACAAACAATTTCATTTTCTTTTCTTCACCGAAAGCCCACTGTAGGTCTTGAAAAGTGATCCAACACAAAGCTCGTACCCAGAATCCTTTACAAATATTTTTAGTACTTTTAAGTCGCCAATACATAGCGCGGGCTATATACTGTGGCTGTTTGCCTCGGATTCCACCTGGGGCCAGCGGATGCTGCTGAAGAGATCCATACACCGACTCATCTGGGATAAAAGTATCCTTTAGAAATTCAACGAAGTCTTTAGCAATCTGGTTGTGCAAAACAAAGTCCACAAATTCTCGGATAGCAATGATGTGTGTTGCTCCTTTATAAATGGCAATGTTGTGCGGAGGGGGTCGTTTTTTTCCGCGTCTAATGAACTTATTTTTATTTTTTATGAAGAGGTGGACATACTTCACTCGATACAGATCTGATTTAGGCATAGGAAAACTGTCAATGTTGTTGTGGTTTTTAAGAGTTAGTAATGCTCTCACAATTTCCTTGTTAACATAAAGTGGAAAGTCCTGTCCCACTAAACTAATGTAATATTTCCATTTCACATTGGACCGTGAAAGTTCCTCCATACAATTGAACTGAGCTTGAACCAAACTGAAATGTCCCCAGAAAACACTTGTTCTGGTAGCTGCGATAAAAACGTTCGGAAGACAGCGTATCATAGCCTTTATGGCTGTAAGCAAGATGTCTGGGGATTTTTTGTCGATGTGAATACAGTACACATTGTTGGGCATGTAAATAGCTTGAAGAATTCGCTCAAACAAACGTGCACTCTTGTATAATGTAATAGAGTAAGCGATGGGTAGTTGTTTTTCTTCTTCTGACACAGGTGGGTGGCCAAAACGAGCAATTAAAACTTCAGCACAGTCTTGATTGGGTGTGTACTTGGAGAGGATCTCTGAATCTGGAGGCGGTTTGGTAATTGTTCCTTTCAACTTTGTCTGGCCGGATATCAGCATTTTGCACCTTTTCCACTTGGTGGCCTGCAAAATGTAATGCTTAATTACTTCAAAAAGCACTTCATACGTCCGGAAATGCAAGTAATTAGATGGAAGCCTAATATTAACAGCCAAAACGAAATCAATGTCCCTTTAAGTTTAAGCATTTCTACCTGCTTTTAGCTATGAGGTAAGTGTAAGGTTTATCGTCATTTTTGGCGAGGGTAAATGCAGCTGTTTTTCTTTATTTGAGGACCGGAAGTCAATTGTCTGTATTCCTAGCCGCGAGTGATGTTCAATTTGGGGAGGGGAGGAACGGGACACTTTGTGGCGCTTGTCAAACAAGACGCCTATAAGGGCGTATCCGTGGGATGCACAAACAGGTAACACAAATTGTACAGTTACAGAGAACTATGACTACCAGTAAACTTCGGAAAATGGGGAGAGATTACCAGAAAGATAAATCTGTAATTTAACTAGAAGTTATTTGTTGTAAAAACAGAAAGAAGTTATCTCTTATTATTAAAAACTGAACTACGGTTATCAGATTCCAGCACAGGCTATCAGCTCATATACCTACTGTACCTAATATTGTCAAGGAACGCGCCAGCATTAAAGCGAGCTGAAAACATTTTTGCAGCTCTGCGATTGAAAGACAGCCGACAAAAGCCTTTTTGGACCGCAATTGACCGAGGCAGAAATCGATGCTTTAGTCGACAATACACGGAAGAGTTGTTAAATCCTGGAGCTTTTAATAAAACAATTATTCTACAGGCCGATTGGAGTAATCGCAATAATATTTTCAGATGTGAAGTAACTGTGTCAATCATCGCGGGCCGAAAGGATTCCAAACTATATTTTTGCATTAAGTGAGTCCAGAAGTCCGTGGCCGAGTGGTTTAGAGCGCTCTCAAGGGAAATAAAATGGGATTCTTAGCCTGCGTGCAGACGTCTCCAACTTCCTTTGTTGCACGCGGAAAAGGGACGTCTGCTTACAGGCAGACAACTCCAAGGATTCGAGAGCGCGTGACGTCACGTTATTTTGAGACAGTAGTAACGGCTGATTCATCTGATCGAGGAAAATTAAATGTTCCATAAAAAACTTTAAATCGCGATGTTTCTTTTCGAAAAGTCATTTTAATTTATGGACAGCCAGATAAATAACGTTCACTCACCCACTATTTTCTGCGTTTTCCTGGGTGATTTGATGGGTTTTTTGGACACTTCGATTTCCCCTTCAGATCCGACGCGTCGTCACATGCAATAGACAAGGCGTGCAACTTCCAAGACCGCACACGGCCGAGTGCCGCTAGAATTTAGTGGAATTTCTCCCACTTCCAAAGGTCGCTCGCCTCCCAGCCTTGGGCACGTAAATAGTCGTTAATTTTGCTAGCATCGTGCCAAATCTTATTGCATTTACACGACTGTGCAACCTTAAAATCCTGCTCGATTTTCAAGCTTCGCTCAGGTTTTGTTATCGCCAGATGATGAGGACAGGAGACATGGATCATTGGAATTTGATAACCGTCATCAAAATCAAATTAACCAATCAAAAACCTGTTACACAAGCATCCCACGGAAATAGCCGTGCATCTAATTTCCTGCATATCTGGACACGGTTTTAAAAAGGGGAATTTTAAGTTTGTCCACAGGGTTTTTCGTGAAATCAGGAAGATGACTAGCCTCCTTGCAGCCGTTTTTTGTGTGAGGGAGAATGGGACCGACACAAAAAACGGCTGCAAGGAGGCTAGAAGATGACAGGATATGAAGCATAATTATAACATGGGTGACAAATTGCTCCTTAATTTTTGCGCGAAATTTCAGAGTTAATTTGTATTATAACATAGCGTGCGTGCTAATCCAATCTGAATATAACGCACGGCCGCCGTTGTTGTCGAAGTTTTCTTATTACATTTGTTCAATCTGCCGAAAACAAATTCATTACAAAATCAACAAAATAATCGGAAAGGCGCGGAAAATATTAAATACGAATTTCATTAAAAAATTACAGCTATGCTGAAACATGGTCAAAAACATCAATCACACATTACCTATAAACTTAACGGTATTTATATACCTGTTTTTCTTTCTGAATTTAGCTTGGTGCAGTGAGAAAAACTGCAAGCACAGTTTCCTGGAGTCCGTCTTCAGCAACTGCACTGTGCACGGCAATATGAACTCGGCATCATTCTCAACAATCTAAACCCTTTGTTTACATGGGCATTTTGACTTTGCTTGTCTACATTTTCATCGAGTCCTTTGACTTTGTTTTCTTTAACTGAAGAAGCCAATCCTTCGTTTTCAATATTTGGTAAAACAAGACGGATCGTTCTCGCTCAATTTACTTCTGGCGTGATTTTAACCAGGCAATTTGATAGTTTGTTTTCCCTCGAGGAAGTATAAGAACTTTGTAGTCAATCTCAAATACAACATGTTTTATCGCCCAAGTAGTTGTCGCTGTGATATAAAAGAATTGGTTCATTCTTTTAGCTGTGCATATATCGCCTCGTGTGACTCTTGTGACTCTTACGTTTCTCTCATGCTTAGCTCCCGCGTGCATCCATAACTCAATATACGCACGCTTAGCATGAATCAATTCTTAAATTTCCATGGTGCGATGGCCCAGGAGGGTCACAGTCAAGTTTTAATTTTCACAGTCCAGTTTTATTTTTATTCACAATCCAGTTTTAATTTTGTGAGTCTTCACCACTTCTCTCACAGGTCACAGGTCACAGGTCACAGTTCATTGTTTTCCCAATACAGAAAGTATCGTAAACATTCATAAAAGCTAACCGTAGGCCTAATTACGCCTAAACAAAAGCTTTTAGGCCTAAGGTTAGCTTTTTTGAATGTTTACGATACTTTCTGTATTGGTAAAACAATGACCTGTCACCTGTGACCTGTGATGACTCAGAAAATTAAAACTGGACTGTGACCCTCCAAGGCCATCGTACCATGGCAACTTTTCCTACAGTGCCAAATTTGAAAACCAGATTTGAAAACCCCGTCTTATGAACGCAATTTGTCACTGATATTGACAGCTAAATTATTTCATTTTGGACAAAACACAACTGAAATTATTCCCTTATTTCACTGGTCACCATTTGATTACCGATAACAGTACTTGAAACCTTAGGTATTAGTTTGGGATGTCGAAATGAAATAATGGAAGATTGCACCTTACCTCTAATTAATTAATTAATTTGCTTTTTTTTTCATTTTCTCCAAGAAAAAAAAAAGCTCAGATTAAGGTCGTATAATCAACTAAGTGCCGAAGCCAAAGGTTTAGATATCAAATCTGATACAGGAAATCAGGCTTACTACCAGGTGGAAAACAGGAAAAGCATATGCGACCAATGGCTAACTCGTGGATAGAGGTCAATTTGATAGCCCTGTCTGGCTGATGATGTTGTTTTCATTAATAGAGATTATAGATGTGTGTAAATTAAAGTACAGCTAGAGTTTCTACAGTTTTGTTTTTCTCATATAGTTTATGTTTTTATTATACTATAGATTCATTGTCATGCATTGTAGTATCCTTTGTGCAATATTAAACAGTAGACTCGCAGTCTTCTATTTCACTAGATTTATCATTTTGGCATGTGATATACTTATCAACAAAATTAACAGTGTTATCATTGGAGCTTTTTTCGTACTGGCGTGCATCCTTAAAACAGAGTTATAATTCATGAATGTGAGGACATCCTCTTTGCTGGAATTCGACTCTATAAAAAAGGTGACTATTTCCTCAATAGCAATTGCATCACTCTTCAACATATTATCATCAACAAAGAGAAATAGACCTTCTTCTAGGGAAACACTTAAAATATCATCACCATGTTCAGTCATATCGGGTTCTTGTGATAAGGTGTCCATTTCAGGGATGGTCCTCCCTCTATTTCGTACCAATCATCCACATTATCATCATCATTTGTATCTTTATTGTTTTCAGTACTGGCATTTGCTGTCTTTGTTCTTTATTCACAACAAGCAGATTGTTTGAACTTTCTCTGACAGGTTGGCAGACTTTGATGAATTCTGACCATTCTCCATTTTCATTTATTGCGTTCAAAATTTCGAGCCAATTTCATTGAATTTCCATGCCTTCATTTTCGAATAATTCACTTGTTTTGATTGCATAATTGCCTTATAAAAAACAGTCGCCTCTGCCACGAACATCAAAATAATGGTCTCATTCCGTGTTGAGCTAGTCTTAATAAGAATATGATGATGACCAGGGACCTGGGCTTAATTCTAAATCATCGGACATCAATATCTTCTAAACAGGAGCAGATAACCCCTGTGCTTTGTTATTCAAGCCAAGCTTTGTTGGTCAAGCCAAGGTACATGTATGTGTAGTATCTGATGTACGCAATCTTGGTACATGTTTTGATAGCAATCTTCGTATGAAGACTGCAACTAATAAGACTTGTCAATCTATCATCTACCATCTCCATAACATAAGACGAATTAAGACATTTTTAAGCTTCCAAGACTGAAAGTCGAAAGTCGATCGTCGAAGCAGTTGTCATGATTAGACTATTTATGACACGCCGATTGTAGCAATATTCAATAATTTGATATACATTCAATTCAGTATTTATATTTATGTAATTTTATTTTTATTTTTTCAATTTAATATCTATATTTATATCATATTTTTTTAATTCCATTTAATTTAATATTTCTATATTTATTTAATTTAATCGGTCTATATCCATTTAATTTAATCCCTAAAAATTCATTCAATTCAATCCTAATTAAATTGAATGTATATCAAATTATTGAATATTGCTACAGTCGGCGTGTGATAACTATTCTAACAGTTTGCTGTATGGTGTCCTATCTATACATACTGACAAACTTCAACGCATCCAAAATTCAGCAGCCCGTCTAATATGTTATTGAAAAAATACGATCATATTACACCCTCCGTAATTAGTGTGCACTGGCAACGCTAGTCTTCAAATGCATTTATGGTAAAGACCAAGACTATCTTAAGAACTTGATACTTGTAAAACTGAGGAACGCACGCTATAGTTTAACATCAAGCAATGGTATTTCATTAGAGGATAATTCAATGAAAACAAAAAAGACTATAGGAGACAGAGCATTTTCTGTTGCATCTGCAAAAGTTTGGAACGATTTACCACTATCCATAAAAAGTGAAAATATTTTTATTAAATTCAAATCAGTAATCAAAACACGTTATTATAGATACGGTGTTGATTCATAACTTTTTAGAACATTGCACATACTATACTTACATATTGTTCTTATCCATTTTAGTTTTATTGTTTTAAATGTAGTTTGCTTATTTGTTATCTATTTTCCTTGTAAAACGCATTTGATCATAACATTGTATATGAATTTGCGCGATATCAATATTCAAATATTATTATTTATGCTGACCTTAGCATAATTTGAGTAACATGACAAACACACGACTGGTGATTTCTTATGCTTAGAACTTCTGATTCGAAAAAGACAGACACCTGTATCACACATATGAATGTTTGGCTCAATTGTGATTTAATACCGCTCAGGTTACCTTTATAGTACATAAGAAATATAAACTTCGATTAAATGCATACAGATATTTGACTGTTAATAAATGAATATTGCAATTGAAAGACATTATTTCTTATGTACGATCTAGCTAACATTTTTCCTAACAGCCTTAGTGTGATTATACAGTCTTACTGGATTCCACGACGGAACTCTCGAAATTTCGAAGAACTAAGCTTAATTAATTCCGTTGGAAACATGCAGTGAACTTATAGTGATGGGGTTTAATCTTGTTGTGAAGCGATTCACCCCTGAAGAGTGAAGCGATTCACGAAACAGGCTTGTCGGGAAATGTAGTTGCGTCCTTTTTTCCTCTTAACCCCGCGGCTAACCAATCACCTCACCGATTGCTATGTTTCCAGCAGGGTTGTCGTGATGGTGCAGTGGTTAGCACACCCGACTAGTAACCAGGGGGACGCGGGTTCGATTCCCACTCACGGCAATATGTTTTTCATTCAATGGTTCTGCTAGTAGTTCGCTGTCGCTATTTGTACACGCAAATTACTTAATATCTCTAGCAAAGCGTTGTGTATCCTTCGGATCCTACTAGCTTGGGACTACATCGTTGGATTTTCAGCCTTGTTAAGTAATGGTCCGGCTAAGAAGCAGGCAGAAAAACAATAGCCCGCGGCAATAGCGTCGGTTAGTTAAAATGTGCCAACATTTTTAATCAAATTAAGTTCGGCTGTTCCCATTGGTGTAAGCAGCTAAAAGCGCGAAATTTGAATTTCAATGAAAAATGTAATCGACTTGCCGTCTAAAAAATTAGATTCTGTTTCGTAGAACAAATCATTATGCCTTCAAAAACTATGTTTGTAAATATCGTCAAGATTCTATGCGCCATTTGATTGGCGCATAGAACAATGCCCAAATTTGGCCGAGAGACAGAGATCAAGGGCATGGGGAAGAAGAAATCCAAAAAAGGCTTTTTTTTTCATTTTTTTCTCATCTTTTTTCGACATTTTCCGATATTAGCCAATCAGATGCCTCGATTGGAGTGAAGTTAAAAATTAATATTTCGCACCTTCTAAGTACTTTTGCCGCTGGGCTGCCTGCTTCTTAGCCGGACCATTACTTAATTCAAAAAAAAAATATATATATATACATATATAGGAATTGCCTTTATGATTTTGAGTCTTTCAGGCACAATCCAGTAGAAAAGGAGATGCTACAGATGTCAGAAAGGGGAGATGAGAATAAGTCAATAGACTGATGCTTTAATCGCATCAATGTTAATACAGTCCACTGTCTCACTGTTACTGCTTTTAAGAGATGACGCTATACTAATAATTTCTTCAGACATAGTAGGTGAGGTGAAGAAACTATCCACAGATTGAAAAACACATTCAGATATAATTTATGGTCGACAGAAACATGGGGCCAATGTTAATAAAGAATTCATAAACTTGTTAGCAGTTGTTTGAGGGTTATTAATAATATTACCTCTGTTGTCTTTCATATTGGCAGGTCTGGAATAATGGGATTTTGAGGGGACCGCGCTTTTAATTGTAGACCAAGTTTGTCTTAATGACGAGCGTACAGATCTTAATTTGTCATGGTGGTACTTTCTCGTACATAATTTAATTATATAGTTGTATTTGTTACGAAATTTAGTATATGCAGCTTTGTCACTTGGTGTTGGGTTATTAGAGAATTCCCTAAAGAAAGTATTTTTCCTACAGCAGGAGTTTAAAGTGTAGCAAACCAAGGATTGGTTGACGAACAGTCTTAACTGGAAAGCAGTTACAATAGATATAATGAAACGAATTGATAAAAGACTTCCAGTTGATAGAGGCAATGTGGGAACGAAAAGATTCAACGTTATGAGTAGTTATTTGACGCTTAGGCAGAAGCAGGGGTTTGATTCTAAGTTTAAGTTCAAGTTCAAGTTTATTTTCAAAAATTACAGATAAATTTTACAATGAACACCGCACGCGTAGAGCAATGATAATCGAGGCGTGTACAGTAATCTAGAAACAATTTTAAGACAAAATAAACTTAACTGATTAGAGTGTAATATGAAGTACTAAGTTTCTACCCCATAAGAACCATGTGAGCGTTAGCCCTACTGATGGAAATGGGCCCACACAAGGACAGAATACACCTTGAGCCACACAATAGACATACTGAAGAAACGTTGCATAATTACTACAATATTATTAAAATAACTGAATGACAAAAATATTATTCTAATTATAATAAATAAATAAATAAATAAATAAATAAATAAATAAATAAATAAATAAAGAGAATAAAACAATTATAGGATGCGATAGTAATGATTATTCAGTTTTGTTATCAATGAGTAGGCATCAAGGTAAGCATCCTCAACTCCGAGTACTGTAATATGTAGTTCCATAATCTTGACTCAAAGTAATACATACCTGGAAATACGTAAAACGGGTGAGTGATCGATAAATTTGAAGTAGGGTTTTTAATGGTACATGGCGCCGCAACCTCTCTCTTAAACCAACAATTTTACTGATCTTAGAAGCAATGTAATCAATGTGTTGTTTCCAAGTTAAGTGCTTGTCAATTAGGACCCCAAGAAATTTACCATAATGCTTGCTTTGAGGAGCTGTTACAGCGTTCATATGTTATCCCGTATTTTCAAACATATCTGATCATTAAAGTTTCTTTTGCATGGGTCTAAAAACGACAAAATTTGATATCTTTGCCTTTATAGTTAGTTTATTTGCATTCAGCCAGTCGCGTACATTTTTCAATTCATTGATAACTACGTCTTCTAGAAACTGCATTTTCTTGTCAGCATATAGTAAATTTGTATCATCAGCAAACAAGTAAAACCTGAGTTTATCAGGACAAGTATAAACGTCATTTATATAAATTAGAAAGAGTAATGGTCCTAAAACAGAACCTTGCGGGACTCCAGTGACCGAATTCTTCTTGGAAGATACATCATTATCAATTTGAGTTGTCTGAGTACGGTGACCCAAGTACGACAATACTCCTAATTCCATAATGATACAGCTTGCTAAGTAAAATAGAATGGTCAACTGTGTCAAAGGCCTTTTTAAGATTAATGAAAATGGCACATGAGAACATTTTCATATCCAAGTTCATCTGAATAGAATTCACAATGTCAAGTATTGCATGTTGGGTGGAGGATTTCTCTCGAAAACCATATTGCGCTTCATATAACAGTTCGTTTTTCTCAATAAACAATTTTAGACGATTATACATAAGTTTCTCAAAAATTCGATTAAAAATGGAGAGAAGAGAGATCAGACGGTAGTTATTTGGATCGGTTAAAGACCGGGATCATTTTCGAATGTTTTAATTTTGAAGGATATATTCCTGTTAGGATGGACATATATGGGTAAAGAAATTATGCCTTTCGCACATTTCGAATTCAACGCACGAACAGGGCAAGAATAAAGCCGATAAGCCTTATTGGTTGAAACTGGAATGAGATTTCATTTTCAATTTCTAGAACAGAAACAGGTTTAAAGAAAAAGGATTGATAATGAAGGAGTTTAATATTTGTCATATCTTCACTAATAAAAGTGATGATTGCTGTGAGGCACTTTAGCAGCAAGATTCTGGCCAACTGAAGATTCAGCACATTAGGGAATTCAGTGGGATTATGGGTTATTTCGTCGCAGTTCAAACGCCTTAGAGCCGTGATAGGTTTCGATTTCAACTTATTTCGGTTCATTACCTCATTAATTCCAGCCCAAGTTTTCTTCATATTGTTAACATGATTCGAAAAATAGGTAGAATAGTTTCTTACTTTGGCAGATAAGAGCTAAAATTTTGTTTCTGTAGAGTTAATACTTTAGAGGTACACAGGGCATTTTTTATCTTAATAGATTTCTGTAGGCCGTTCGTAATCCACGGCTTGGAGAATTGTTTGAACTTACGTCGTGAAACGGATTTGACGGGGGCATGCTTATTAACTAGTTTATTTAGCTTGTTGTAAAAAGTAGAGGAAGCGCAATTAACATTTTGTTGCCTTGATAAGATCAATCCCAGTTCACTGGCAATAATTCAGTGTCAAAATCGTCCTCTGAAAATCGAGAGAAATCTCGCATCATAACCTTTCTAGAGATAATCGTTTCATAAGAGGATTCAACTAAGCAGAATTGCAAGTAACGATCACTAGTGAAAAAATACAAAAAATGTTTTCTATTAAAGTGGCCGTATGAGAAGTGATCCTGGTAAGTTTAGAGATAAAAGGATAGAAACCATTAGAATACATAAGGTCAATGAACTCACTAGTAGCGTTATGTGAGTCTGCACTAAGAATATTGATATTAAATTCCCCATGAAGGAAGCATAATTTGTTTTCTAAGCCAATTTTGTCAAGGACTTGTTTAACTTCATCATTTTAGGAGGCTTGTATAAGCAGCCAAATATAATGTTTTTTTTATTGTTTGATCGAAGAATCTCTACAAAGACAGATTTAAGGTCAATGTTCAGGGATTCTACATCGTATCTTCTCCTGAATTCATAGGCATCAGAAATAAATATATATAAATATGCCTACACCACTTCCAGATCCACCTCCAGATCCCGGTGGCCTTTCAAAATCTAGCTCGCCATCCGTTTGGTTTTCAAGGCAGATAGGCAAATAGCTCTGTGATTTCAAACCCATATCAAATTATTTCACGTCTTACCTTTTCATCAGGCGAGTAAAACCATTGCTGGACCTAATCGTAATGGACAGAAAAGTAATAATGTCAGTGACTCCACAGGCGACTTTAACCGAATGCCCTTCTGTTTGGTAACGAGGCTAGGGTATAGGTGAGGGGGGAAGGAGCAAAAATATGGTGTTTCCAGCTTTTTGGTCAGACGTCGGGAGATATAACCTGTTTGTGTGCTTGCAACTCACCTGTCTTCTGTTTGAAATCTTCTCTTGCTGTTATCAGTGATAAAGGCAGTAATAAAGGTAGAAAAGCTTGAGTAGAAGTAAGAAAAGTAAGCGATACAGAGAAAGCGACATCTAGGGCGGCCCTTAGGATACGTTAGTGAAGTTCAGTTCAGTTACTGCAATAGAAACGGAAGTATGTTTCCAAAGACATTGCAATAGGCAGCAAACTCGCTCAATGATCAAAAAAGTGGTGTTTTGCTCGAGGTGAGCCCACTTTATAGCTCATTTTTAAAAATATAATGAACATGATCCACAAATCCCGGCTCTATCTTTTACTTTTACTGTGTCTCTATTTTCTAGAAGTTGGAAATGGTTATCATTGCAACAGCGACACAATGATTTGAAAAAGATGGTCTTGGAGATAATTACACCTTAATTGTTAGAAAAAACCGTTCTCTTTAAGGAAATATCAAGTGAAGCTATGATCTTCGCAGTTATGAAAGCAATTTTTACAATTGCGTAGAGAAGCCTGAAAGAATTAAGGACTCCAACGGGGTTTGAACCCGTGACCTCGCGATTCCGGTGCGACGCTCTAACCAACTGAGCTATGAAGCCACTGACGTTGGGAGCTGGTCATTTGTGGGTTCTAATGGTCCCGTGAGGAATGAATCAATGATGAAATGGTATATGAAATGAATCATATGTGAACTGCGGATATGAAATCAAGTGAAGCTATATGAAATCATAGCTTCACTTGATTCACTGGACTCTCCGTCAACATTCACCGAAAAAAAAAATTTTTTTTTTTTTGTTACATTACCTTTAGCTTTGGTGTCGTGGCAAATCGAGTAGTGTTTCCAACAGATGACCTCGTTGTGTGTAAAGCCCTTGTTAGGTTTGGCTTCCAACTTGGGCTCCAATAGCCTGTTACCGTTAGCGGAGTTGTATTTAGGAA
>NC_090870.1:17449142-17451642 GCF_036669935.1 Montipora foliosa | reverse complement strand
CTATGCTGTCTTCATAGATTTCAGCAATTTGATACAGTGTCGAGGCAAGGCCTCTGGCACGTCCTCCGTATGTTTAGTTGTCCGGAAACGTTCATCAACTTGGTAGCATCTCTCCATGATGGAATGCAAGCCCAGGTGTCATATGGCAATACTCAGTCAAAGAATTTCCTCGTCTCAACAGGTGTCAAGCAAGGATGCGTCTTCTCTCCAACATTGTTCTCATTCTACCTAGCAGCCACATTGGAAGTAGCATTCAGGAATACTACAGAAGGAGTGTACATACAAACCAGACACAATGCAGATCTATTTTATGTGTCACACTTCAAAGCTAAGACAAACACAAACAGGATACTTGAAGGGGAGATGCTTTTTGCTGATGACAGTGACCTAATGGCTCACACTGTTGAGGACATACAAGTTCTTGTGGACAAGTTTGCAGATACTGCAAAGAGCTTCAGTCTTAAGATCAACATCAAAAAAACTGAATGCCTTTATCAACTTGTAAAGCTCGTAATGCAAACACCTTCACCGTCTGCAATGATACTACATGATGAGAGCCTTGTCCAATGCAGGAACTTTGTCTATCTTGGTAGTACCATCTCAGAATCGACAAAGCTGGACAAGGTTCTTGTGTACAGAATGGGAAAGACAGAGTATGGAAAAACCATCATGTATCCATAAAGGTGAAATGCAATGTCTACAGAGCAGTTGTCTTGTCATCTCTCTTGTATGGCGCTGAGACATGGACCGTCTACCGTCTACAAGTGAAGAAGCTGCATACCTATATGATGACACATCTTAGACAGATTATGAATATTTCATGGAGGTATATGATCAGGAACACTGAGAGCCTAAAACGAGCTAGCCTTCCATAAATGACTGATATTCTCATCTTGAGAGGGCTAAGGTGGCTAGGACATGTGTAAAGAATGAGTGAAGATCGTTTACCTATACAACTCATGTACTCACAGCTCTTGGTTGGTCAACGGAATCAGGGTCGACCGAGAGTTAGATTTAAAGATGTTGCTAAAAGAAACATGAAATTGTGGAATATTGACACCCGCCAATTGAAATGGCAGTCTCAGGCGAGGGACCGGCTAACCTAGAGAAATCTCATTCGACCATAAATATAGAACAGTCATCGTCGCACCGACGGACAGCAAATGCGATGATGATAACCTGATGATTGGAGAACTGCAAAGTTTGCTCCAGTCTTTAAGAAAGGCAAAGGTCGCTTGTAAACAATTGCGCCGGATATCACTAACATCAATTAGTTGCGAAGTCTTATAGCATATCATTTGCTACCACATTTGGGAGCACTTAGAGAACTATAACATAGTTACAGATTTCCAGCACGCTTTCCGCAAACAAAGGAATTGTGAAACTCAACTTATAGTTCCATAGTAGTAGTTAGTTTAGTAGATGCAATAAATAATCGAAATCAAGTAGATGCGTTTGTACTAGATTTTCTAAGGCATTTGATCGTGTACCACACAAAAACTACTCTATAAGCTAAGTCATAGTGGTTTAAATGGTGACATTCTGATCTGGATTGGGATGCTTCTCACCCAGAGAACTCAGAAGTGACCTTGGAGGGAATTGGATCAAACGAGTGTGATGTGCTGGATCTCTGGTGTCCCCACAGGGTACTGCACTGGGTCCGCTGTTTTTCCTGTTGCACATCAATGACTTATCTTTTTGTATTTCTTCGACAATCAGATCATTTGCTGACGATTGCTTCCTGTATCGTACTATAGCTAGTTCTATAGATGGTCAAATCTTTCAGGATGACTTAAAATACTTTATCTAAGTGGTAAAAGGACTGGCAAATGTCACTTAACCTACAAAAACTGTCACACAATCTGCTTTTCTACGGCCTGTATGTTGTTACACCATATACCCCAGGGGGGGGGGGGGGGACTCCCATTTGGAACAGACGGGGATGCTCGTCGGAAATTTTGAATTTAACCCCTAAAGGAGACCATCTGGGCGTAGCTCAAGTTTTTTGTGACCCCTAAAGGAGACCAATCTGGGCGTGGCTTAAGAAAATTTTGTCCCCTAAAAACAACTTAAAAAGAAAATTTGACTTCTGTTTCTCTTCGCGTAATTCTGTGTCTCTTCGCGGAACCCTAAACGAGACCTTGGCGGCTTAAAATATTGGCGCTTTGCCCGGAACACCCTAAGCGAGACCAAAATCCAAAATTTACACCCCTAAGCGAGACGACGAGCATCCCCGTCTGTTTCATATGGGAGTCCCCCCCGGGGCCATATACTCTCAACATTGGATAGGGACCACCACCATTCATACTGAGGAATCATACTCTTAGAGGAATTGAAATGGGCAAGTCATGTTTCACAGATTTCCGCAAGTGCTAAGCAGACTAAGGAGAAACTTTAGGCATACTTCTGTCGGAATGTAAATCTAAACTTTACTACAGCCTAGTAAGACCTAAACGAGAATATGCTGGTTCTGCATGGTATCCTTTTTTCCCAGAAAGAT
>NC_090870.1:17444142-17446642 GCF_036669935.1 Montipora foliosa | reverse complement strand
GACCACGTGTTCCTGAATCTACGTCATAAGTCGAGAGAAGACTTAATAGGGGCAATTTGCACGCTATTTAAAAAGTCGTAGAAAATTCACCTCTCCTTCGAATGGAAAAATCCTCTCGCTAAAGTTCATATTTCAATATGGACTTTCAAAAGGGTACCATATGAAACACTAATAAATGCTTAACCAGATGCACTCATTAATGTGACGTAATAGGTTACCATGGAAACAAAAGAGCCACCGAAAAATACGCTACATTTTGTCTTTAAACGCGTATATCTCAAAAACGAACTCGGTGAGTCCCATTTTTAATTGCTGGAGAGTAATTGGCACGCTTCACCTTCACCTTCACAATTGGGAAATTTTAAGGTGGTTCTAAATCTGCTCCAGTTTTTTCTTAATCTTTGCAAAGAGTTTTATCTTAGCCTGCTAATCGCTTTTTAGCAATAAAATATGGGGGCCACCTTAGTTCGTTTTTGAGATACTAAGTGCTTTAACACAAAATATAGGGCGTTTTTAGATGATTCTTTTGTTGCCATGGTAATTTATTACGTCACAGTAACATGTGCATCTCGTTAAGCACTTATCGGCCGGTGTTTCATGTGGTACCATAACATTGCCGTTAAGTGAAACAGCGTTATAGAGTTAGTCCGTCTAATGAGACATTCCCTCAAAACTGGTTGAAACTGGTTTGAGCCACCTTAACACACAAGCGCTAGTTTCTGGATAGTGTTTTCATCAGTGTTTTCGACACATACAACGGAATTAGCATGCTTGTGGTCAATAGAATTATCTAAAACCCGCAGACCACCACACCATGTATGTCTTGTAGGTCGGAAAATTAGCCACGATTTCTTGTTCGTTAAAGTTCAGAGAGAAAGCGCCATTTATTCAAAAACTAAGTGCAAGTTTCATTCAGAAAATGTGATTAAAATATATTTTCAAGAAAAGCAAAATAATGGCGCAAGATGGCTGTACAGTTGTGAGGGTGTATATATTTCTTATTTTGCCAATATTTCCTCACGCATGGCCTGACTTCTTCAAGGAGTTAAATGATTTGCCGATGCAATTTTTGAAATACAAGTATAAGCCATTAGAAAACTAGGTATAGGATTACAGATATAGTATTATTATTATTATTATTATATTTATGTAATAATATTATATAAATTATACATAATACCAGTATATATTACATAATACATGTTGTTATTAAATTTATATATTACTGCTAATAAAAATATTATTATCCATTGCAATGTATGTCGGAAAATTAGCCGGGAGACAGTAGCTTTGTAAGCTCCACTGAAATTCGAGGATAAATAAAGTTATACATGAATGAATGTATGTATATCGGTTGTTCTATTCATGCAATACTGTATTCCACAGTGGGGTTAGAACTTACGCGATGCCTCAGGAATCAGTACTTGAGTAAGCTTTTGAAATTTTTAAGACTGAGCAAGAGTTAATCCGCGCTCCCCATTCACTGCCATGTGTGATACCCATTCATGTGGGCAGGCGCAATTTTTCTTATCACATCTCCATCATCTATCTGAAAACGACCTTTAAAAGCAATTAATAAGAAAACGATAACCGTTAGTGTCGCGGGCAGTGATACAATCCGGCCGCGCTGATCAATGTACTCGCTTCAGGGACAACTGGAAAAGTGCGTGCTCGCAGTCTCGTACAACGATACATGATTACGAGGTCTTACATACAATGTATCTTGCTTACTCGATTTCGGTATTGGGGCGTTTGCTGAATACCCGTCCACAAAGGAGCGTTTACGTTTGCGACGCTAGCCGCAGTGCCGAAGTGAACGAAAGTGGGTTTCGCGCGGTTCGCGTCGGATAGAGTGAATTGAGTAGAATGGCTGGTGCCGCAGTGCCTTAGTCGACTTAAGGTTAAATTGAGCTGAGTAGACTAGCTAGTGCCGCAGTGTTTGCCTCATGGATTAAAGAACGAGGTATATCCGACAACACGACCGGGGCACTGCGGCAGCAGTGTTTTAAGGGTCCATTTCTTGTGGCCATAGTAACATGGCCGCCGTGTCACGTGGGTGCAAACCAAGAATTACCGGATATGTCACTCTGAAACCAAGACAGTTAAATTTCAATGACAAGTTCCACTTGACCTACAGTAGTTCCAGTCAATTCACGTTGTTTTATGTTAGTTAAACGAAAGTCTCGAATTGTTCAGTGAATAAATCGAGATTAGCGTGTGTGATTTCAATATACCTCGCCTCCGCTTTGGTGGTCTAAGGTCGACTTTGGTTGACAAACAGCATGTTGAAATTGGGCCTCAAAAATCCTCCGTTTCATTTACCCAAAAATTTTATTGAATTTAATTGCAGCAGAAACATTGCTTATTCCGGTGAATATAGTCTCGTTTGAGAACGCCATGTACCAGGATGCTTTTTTGAGGGTCGAATTTCGCATAAATTTGGCACTCTGTAATCAATCTAAAAAAGGTTAAGTTTTAAAATTTAGTCAAAAGTTCCAGT
>NC_090870.1:17431642-17434142 GCF_036669935.1 Montipora foliosa | reverse complement strand
AATTGCAAAGCAGACAGCAGACGCCTGAAAATTTCAGGACTTCAACGGGGTTGAACCCCTGACCTCGCTATACCGGTGCCACGCTTTGACTGAACGAAGCCACTGACGTTTGCTGCTGGTAATTCGTGGGTTCTAATGTTCTCGTGATGAATGAATCAACAATGAACTGATATATGAAATGAATGATAATGAACTGCAGATATGAAATCAAGCGAGGCGATGATCTTCGCAGTTACAAACGCAACTTCACTGACTTTATAGCTCAGTTGGTTAGAGCGCCGCACCGGTGTGGCGAGGTCACGGGTTCAAACCCCGTTGAAGTCCTGAAAATTTCAGGTTTCTGTACGCAATTACCAAAATTGCGTTCATAACTCAGTGCAAAGATCATCGATTCACTTGATGTCATATCCGCAGTTCAATATGATTCATTTCATCGTTGTGTTACTTTAAGAAACTCTTTCTTCGTCTCTATTTTCACGACTCGTACACAGGAAGATTGAGAGAAAATATTTTGCAGCCACCTGATACGAAAATGCAAATTAAAAAACCTAACGGGAAAATGGGAACGTGTTCCCAAACAAATGCAGGCAAACCAACCTCTGGGGGTGAGCCGTAATTACGAGATAAAAAAATCTTAATCAACAGAAAAGCCTCAGTAAAAAAAGAATTTTGGGAGCTGAAGTAAGTATATTATCACAGTCCTACCTTATATATGGTACGACAACAACAACAACAACAACAACAACAACAACAACAACAACAACAACAAGAGAAGACTACACGCCTAGAGGGTAAACAGAACATGCGTAACATACCAATAGGGAAACATTTACTTTTATATGACACTGCCACATAAGTTCACCGCCCGCCTTTTAACGACCAAGAGTGACATGTAAATATTTCGCCGTGGCTATAAACACAAAGAGGTTTATTCTATTGCATGACGTCTTGGTCACGCATGACCGAAATAAATGGATGAGATAAGCTGTTACGAGGGGTTGATGGTCAAGGGAGATCTTATCATGAATTCTTCCACGCAGTCCGCGTCGAGAAATCGTACCGTCGAATACATGCAGGCCCGCCAGCTCATTTGGGGAAGGGAGAAATAGTGTGATCGATGAAATGGTTTCTCAATGCAGCACTAGTTGTAAACATTAATGAAGCAACCAGAGGGAGCGAATGGTTGTAATATTGTCGCCCTCCTTACCGCCAATAGGTCCATTTTTTTCTTATGCAACGCGGAATAAGTAGTGCTCTAGTCTGAAAAACCTTTTTCATCTGATCACGAGAGCCGTGATTGTCTTTCTAAAATGCGACTAAAAGAGAATGCCTGTATGTCGCTTAAAACTAGAGTTTGCCAGACTTTTAAGGGTGAGGAGGGATATTAGCTCTGACCATAAGGGTCTTTGAGTGGTTTGTATTTCCTGTAACCGACAATAGGGGCATCCGGAAAAATTCGTGCAAGGTTCGGATTGATAGTGATCAAAAACCAGTTCTTCATAAGGATCTCTTTGAGTTTAACGTTTCGGTACACCTGGGTTGTAGGTGGTGACGAACGGTAGAATGTTTTCTGATGGCTTTGGTTTGTATTTCAAAGCGTTATTTCGTGATGACAGTTCGACTTCGACAAGCTCTTGTGGGTAGCCGCGTTCGAGTAGGCTATATTAGGGGTGGCGAATGGTACCTTGGTTGTGGGAAAATTTTGGCAAGATCTCGAAATCTCGAAAGCGTTTTTGATAAGTCTCGAAGTCTCGTTTTTGCATGGTTTGTTTTTACTTTTTTTGAGTCGCGAAACTTTTTACCGGCAAAAGGAGTCTCGGGCTCGGATTTTTAACTAGGATCTCGGCGTCTCGGCGAGTCTCGGATTTTACCATTCTCCACCCCTGAAATTTGAAGTCCCGTTTGTTTTCTCTTATGTCCAGAAATGCACGCAATGATCGCAAGAATAACAAAGATAACAACTATGAAAAAAAAAAAGAAAAAAAAAAACATACGGAAAATAACAGTTATAGCAAAAAAAAAAAAAAAAAAAAAAGAAAGAAAAAAACCCGAAAATAACAAATCAACGGAGCGACACTGGCAAATATAACGAATCACTAAAAGAGAGCAGGAAAAGTGGCATCACAAATATAACAAAATTAAAATAGCGACCACCACACTATTACTCGATTATTACTCATTCAAAAAGAGTTGTGCCCGAACGCACCCAACGCAATAGACCACAGCAATACTCGATTATTACTCGTTGTAAAAGAGTCTCGCCCGAACGAAAACAACGCAAAATACCACAGTATAATAGTCATTTATTATTGTTATAAGAGATGATTTCTAAAATACGTAAAATCGAAGTATGTGAAGGTAGAATCGGACGAGTCGTAGAATCAGAGAATGACTGCGAATGAATCTTAAGGTAAGATAGGACAATCGTAAGACTTGCAGAATCAGATAAATGATTTCTGATGTATCTTCAGGTAAAATCGTGGAGTCGAGGACTCATCGT
>NC_090870.1:17404142-17411642 GCF_036669935.1 Montipora foliosa | reverse complement strand
AAAGCGCGTGGTATCCATCTTGGTTGTCTGCCGACGATTCCACCTGGGGCCCCTGGATATTGCTGCAGAGACGCGTAAAGTGTTTCATCTGGCACAAAAGTATCTTTCAAGAATGTAACGAAATCTTTAGCTTTCTGGCTGTGAATTACAAAATCAATGAAATCCCTAGTTGCGATAATGAACGTTGACCCTTTACGAATTGTTATATTTTGTGGCGGGGGTCCCTTTGGCTCATTTGTAATATAAGTATACCCGTATTGGTTTTTTACGTGAACAAACTTTGTTCGATTCTCATAACTCTTAGATAAACGTGGACTTTCTATGTTATTGCGGTTTTTTAGACCTTGTAATGCTCTTACGATTTCACTATTAACGTAAAGTGGGAAATCCTGTCCAACTAAATTAATGTAGTATTTCCATTTAACAGGTGACTGTAAAAGCTCCTGCATGCAATAGAGCTGAGCTTGTACAATAGAAAAATGTCCCCAAAAAACTTTAGTGCTGTTTGCTGATATAAAAACATTCGGAAGACAGCGTATCGTGGCCTGTATTGCTTCGTGAAAGACCGCTGGCGATTTCTTGTCGATGTGGATGCAATAAACATTGTGTGGCATGTAGATGGCCTGAAGTATTCTTTCAAAAAGCCGCGCGTTTTTGTATATTAAAAAGGAAAAACCAATTGGTAGATGGCTCTCTTCTTCTGTCACCGGGGGATGACCAAATCGAGTCTGTAATACACTGCTACAATCCTGATCTGGACTGTACATTTCAAGGATGTCTGAGTCGTTCAATGGGATTAAACTCTCATTCAGTTTTTCTTCGCCAGATATAAGCCTTTTGCATCTTTCCCATTTTGATTCCTGAAACAAGCCAGAAGAAAAATCATTGTAAAGATGGGAATTCGTAATCAAAAAGGGTCTACGCCGGGATAAAATCGTACAAAGGTGTTAAAGTATGTTAAAGCCGTTCGTTATTGGTAGATATATCTACCAGCCTTGTACTAAAAATATAAAACTTTCATTTCTTTCGTTTGCTATCCTTCCTGAAATGCGTGATCGAAAGATAACTCATGCATTTTCGCTCTATAAGCAAACATCTATAAATGTATTCTGTGGTAAACGCACAGGGATCTCACAGGGCCACGTAAAGATATTCTTCTGCAAAATATGTCAAATAGGTGTTTTGGTGAGTCAAACTGTTCTAAGAATTTGGGCTCTACGTTGCCAAACAGATACAGTTTTCTTTATAGTTCCTTACGTTTTTGGAAGGGATATTTTAGGAACTTTCGGCACTTAAAAAGGTCCCCTTACGTTTCGGGTGAGCAAATGGTTCCTTGGGAAGTTCTTAGAAGGCAGTAGTAGTAGTAGTAGTAGTAGTAGTAGTAGTAGTAGTAGTAGTAGTAGTAGTAGTAGTAGTAGTAGTAGTAGTAGTAGTAGTAGTAGTAGTAGTAGTAGTAGTAGTAGTGGTAGTGGTAGTAGCGGTGGTGGTGGTGGTGGTGGTGATGGTAGTAGTAGTAGTAGTAGTAGTAGTAGTAGTAGTAGTAGTAGTAGTAGTAGTAGTAGTAGTAGTAGTAGTAGTAGTAGTAGTAGTAGTAGTATTAGTAGCAGTAGTAGTAGTAGTAGTAGTAGTAGTGTGATTCAGCAAGAGGCAGGATTATGTTTAGTGATTGCGCGGCTTTTGCCTCGTGGGGAAGATTATTCCAGAGCATTGCCGCCCACTATACTTAAGGCGGCGTTTTAAGAAATTTGTCTTTGGCCTTGGAGTGCTAGGTCAGTCTCAAGACTCCTGAGATTATAATTATGTTAATTTAATTGAGCTTTATAAAGGAGTCTCTCAGGTGGAGAGCTGAGATTTAATCTTTGAGGATTTTCTACATAAGTGAAGCCTTCATGTCAAATTATTCAACGCATCAAGAGACGTAAGTGATATCGTATGAAGAATTCGTAATAACACTTCAATTTTCAGCTAAGATATCCCAACAGTCAAAAACATTTCTTTAGATAGTCTTTATACATTACAAAAAGCCTAGAAATGTCTCTCAAAGGATCTTGGTTTAATTTGGTCGTTGGGTGCCTTGACCTCACAACCATCACTTAACTGTGACACGCTCCCACAATAGGGCCGTTTATACGAGAGAAAATAAGCCGTGGCCTACTCTGGCCGCGGCTTACATAAGACGCGAACACCCCGTATAAATGGTACAAAATCTACGTTCACGGCTTTCTCAAGCCTCGGCTTATCCTGGCCTGGGAGTTTATACTCGTATAAATAGCTCCTTTCGCGTATTATGTACGCCGCGGCATATTTTCTCTCGTATAAACGGCCCTAATATTGCCATGGATTGCTAGTATTTCTCATGTGATTTTCCTAATCTACCAAAGCACCAAGATAGGCGGGGAGTGTACATAGACCCCTGTGCGATTTTTGATCGAGTAGCACTTACCTTTTCTTCAGGCGAAAAAAACCATTTGTGCACCTGTTGAAGAGAATTGACTGGTTATAGTTTTGTATCCCTGTCTAGAAACTTTCCCGTTTTTATACTAAAAAGACAGTTTCTATAATTTCATCTGAGTTGTGTAAAGATGGGATGAATTTTAATGAAATAAACAGTGTTTGTTAGACTTTGACCAGCCTCAAGTACTCGATCAGCCCAAATCAGAACTCGCCTTGGTTTGCTTGATTCTTGGTGCATTCTCCACCATTATAAAGACAGCACAAGACACGTTTTAAACTGAGTGATTTTGAATTGAATACTACATATGCACAGCGGGAAATAGTTTAATGGCTTTTTTTTTTTAAGCGCGTTGGAAGTTTCCCAATAATTTACCGCCTCCTATCGTTTATGTCCACATAAACCTGTTATGTCAATAGCGGACAAACCTACTTGTAGACGGGACATAGACAACTTAAGCAAACACAACATAAACGTGACAGCTAAACTAATTAAGAGCAGTTGAGATAAACATATTCCCCTTTCGGCATCACACACCCTTTCATTCGATGGTGTGCGTACCTTTATAAGCCCTGAGAATTTCAACTGATTACTTACCAACTTTCCCTTCATATCAAGAGTGAAGATTTTTCTAAGATTAAAAAACCTTGTCCTTTCTTAACTTGTGAGCTCAAATGACATTCTGTTTTTAGAATAAACGGGCCGTCGTCTCTGAAATGCATTTTCCAAGCCGGCCCAAAAAGCTTCCAGGACTTTTCAGAAACTGTTATCAGGGCCAATAAAGGCTGCAAGGAACACCTCTCCCTTTAGGAAAGACGTCTTGAAATGCCTGAACAGGGTTCAAACCGTTTTCAAAGGCCATATGACAAAACGCTTATTTTAAACGAGTTAGCACCAGCTGAACCGTACGGTGCGGTCCAACCCTCTCATGTACTCAGTCGTACATTATTACCTTAAGCTTCGAAGTATTCAACAAACCAACCAACATCGACTTTTCATGTGCTTTTTCTTCCATTCTAGGCAGCTTTCTGCTTTGAGTAGTTATAACACGTGTTGCCTTTTGTATCGGAGAGTTCCGGAAGACTGTTATCTCTTCGTTCATCTTATTAAAGCGACCTTTTCCCTTCCATTTGTTGGAAATTAAACGGTCATCCACATTTAGTCTTGTTCTTCGTGGCCCCTTCTTCCCTGCCCGTGCATCTCTTTTCAACAAGAGACCTCGAAGTTGTGTCTCACCCCCTGAGCGCAGGACAATAACAAAGGTGGCGACACCGACGACCAAACATAACAGTAGCAAGGACTTTACCCTTGACAAAGCCATCCACCTGGAAATAAAAAAAAAAAACGAAGGCAGGGTAAGCGGCCCAAATTGATTCTGCGCTGCTCATTACTCGAGTCAAGAAACCTGAACAATAAGGTGAAATGGATAAAGAGCTGAAATAATCAGTAGAAACACCGCATGAGTTTTGTATTAGTCTAACCGGCATTCTAAAAAGTTTGTCGCAGCTTTGTAACATCGTCATAAAACGACTTATATCGCTTATTTTTGTGGTTACCTTTTCGGTGAGCTGTTTATCAAAAACCCGCGACAAAGGTTTACTCCAACCTGGGATAGTAATGTAACTTTTTATTCAGAGCAAATGTGGCAAACAAGTGACGCAGCTGGGAAAGCAAGGTGATTAAAAGGATTACAACTTAAGCAGTCAAAGCCCTGCACATTATATAAACATTGATGACAATTTGAGAAAGCGGTACATTCCAAACTGTTTATAGCGGAGCTCCGCGCGCCGAAGGCGCGCGCGCTGAGCACCATGGGTAAGAAAATATGGTAACCCATTTGTGCGAGAAAATTATGTTTTGGTGACCGTACGACCGTAAGTACGTCCACCCATCCATGTATACCAATGTGACAAGTATCACCTGACTATATCGAGGGCATAATCCAGCTGTCACTCCAGCAAGTTGTCATCTTTGATATTGGACATCCATGATATGTTCAATTGACACCTGTTAAAACAAGGCATCCGCAAGTATCATGTGACCATATCCCGGGCTCAGGTTTAGAGCTCATCGAGTTTATCTTTTTTTTTTCAAATTGCCCATTTACCAGGTCCTGGTTTTCTATTGGATCGCAGGTTCAAGCCTGGTTAACTGCTAAACATTTGTCGCGTGCTTTCTGTTGCCCGGCTCGGCTACACGGCTATACTACGTCAACTAAAGCTCTTAACAGCCGACGCTTTTCGTGTTCAAATGGAAAACGGTTTGGAAAATAATTATGCTATACTAAATACAGTGGAACCCCGCCTTGCGGTCACCTCGGTAATACAGTCACCTCGTTATTTCGGCCACTTTGTTTTAGCCCGGCAAAACGGCCATTCATTCTCTTACAGAAAACCCTCGTTAATGCGGTCACCCGTTTTACGGCCAACGGCCACAATTTTAAATCCCAAACAGTAATGAAATCTCTATAATTTCACCCCGTTAATACGGCCACTCGCGCTAAAATAAAATAAGAAAACCAAAACGCCTGTGACATGTCAATCTCATTGATCTTTGTTATTTACTACCGTGGCTGTAATCGAGCAGCCCATTAACTTTGCAAATTACTGTCAGCAACACTCCTCCCTGTTTTCATTACAAAGTTAACATGATCTTGACACTACTGTCACATTCAGTGAGGCAAATCGCGAAGTGATTAAGTCATTGTGCTTTTATCCAAAACACGATTGATACTAAAGGGTTTCGATTACGGCTTCCGTTTTCTAGAAGAACAGTAAGCTGGGGCTGTTCTTGTTTTGATTTTAGGCTCAGAACGCACAGTACACAACAATTTTAAGCGTTTAACCCACTGAGGGAAGTTTCAAGTATTTTATACAATTACTGTTCGTACATTTCTGTTGTTTATTAGAGAGAAAAGCTGTTTTGGGGGTACAAATGCGATAATTGTCATTACAGCCCTTTAGTCATAATTTCACCCTACCCACCTTACCCCGGTAATAAAGCCATTTTTTTAAGGCCCGTTGATGACCGTATTAACGGGGTTCCACTGTATGCCCTTAAGTATGTGGGCTAATTTACATTTCTTTACCTTTATTCCATGCTTTCATTTAAAATACAAACATCAAAATAAAAACGTTCTCAATCGACTGTCTCAGCCTGAGGGATATTCTTAATACTTTCTGATAATTTTGGTTAATCTTAGCCTCAACATTCTTTTAAAAATTACTTATAAAAAAAAAAGAGCCTATAGTGTTTATGGAAATAATTATGCTTCTGCATAAAGTACAAAATTAACCGTCATTAGTGTGTACAGTTTACAGTGATCAAACACAGCTGACAGCACAAAACAAACAAGCCTTGCAAACAATATCAACAACTGAAACTGAAATTTAGATGCACAGTAATCTCTTTCACAATATTTTCCGTTTGACTGACAATCTTTACTCTCTCTCTCTCTTCAGTTAAGAACAACAGCAAAAATCTTTACTAATTAAAAAGTTAACAGTCAAACAAAGCAGCTCACAACTGGACCTCCATTTCACACAAAAAGCCTATAAATGTGATTGTTGCAATATGTCAGAATCTTTGTCAACACGTTGCAAACGTTTTCAGACCTTCTTCGTGCTTTTAGCTAGTTTCAAAAAATATATGATGCAGCGAGGCATATATTAAAAAAGGAAAACATTACCTGAAAGCCAACCGTTGTAAATAAGTGGTTTGTCTCTCGCTCTATTTCTCTCAGCTTTACGTTGGTTTTATTAAAATTTTCTCTTGTTCCCTTTCCTCTGCTTCTCTCGAGGATTTCTTCGCCGAAATTTCTCAACTTTCGCCGCCTCTTCTCTCGTGCTCTTTCCTGCTCTTTAACCCGTTGTTCGTCACTAATATAATTTCCCGCCTGTAAAACGTGGGTTGCCAAATGTTACGGTGACTCGCGATTTCCTCCAAGGAAAATTGCTCGAACACTTCCGTCCAAAGGGGCTGTCTTGCCTCCCTACCTCCACCCCGACCGTCTGTACAGGCGGACTTACGGACAGACGTACGTTAAGTCAGTCTGTACGGGGTGACGTACGTGACGTCATAACCAAAAGTTTTCGCATCCATATATTTCCCAAAAAATCTTACCCATTGTGCTCCGCTGGATCGCTTCGCGCGCTTAAGCTCCGCTATAAAAACATAAGAAGTTGCCATAACCCAAGAACGTTTATTCGGGCATGGAAGGAGGGATTTCCGATAAAGTTGCAGTCTTTAACATGGAAAAGGATTTGCTAGTGAAGCGATGACTGACTTTTTCACAAACACAACATTAAACATCCAGTGTGAACATCTTCGCATTGAACCAAGAAATCCACTGATCGACTCACAGCCAACTGGAACAGGCAAACATTTGCAATTTAATTTAAAGAACTTGTCACATAAGAGGAGATAAAGGAAAAGTCGAATTTATTAGCAGCGCAAACGTGCAACCCAGCACAACAGTTAATCTTCCCGCCAAAGTCAAGAAATGATGTGAACAGAGAGTAACCAGTAAAAGAAGCTGAAGACCAAATGGATAGTCTATGAGGAAAGGATGGAAATATTAGTCATAAGAAAAGTAAGTAAAGTTGAAGTTTAAACCTTTGCAAAAATCGTGAACGATGTCTTGCACAGCGTTGAATCAGAGACGATTGTGATCATTCAAAATTGATTAACAAATATTGTTTTAGCGTTGTTTCATCAGTCGCGCAATAGTTTACTTGACTTTCATCACTATAAAAGAATAAATATTACTAGAAAAAGTATACACATCACAAAGAGAATACAACTTCAGGATTATGTGGCAATGAAATCAATAAAGAGGACAAGGAAAATGTATTTATCATGGGTTACGTAACCTCCTTTGGGTGTTATGTGACACTTTGTCACAATGCTTAATTAGCGGGGCGTCGGTATATATATTTCGTTGACTTCATTTGTATTCATTCGATTCATACGACCGCCTCCTTGCCCTCTAAATTAAATACCCAATGACTGAATTCAATTAGTATTTTCAAGTATTGGCTTGTCATGTT
>NC_090870.1:17384142-17389142 GCF_036669935.1 Montipora foliosa | reverse complement strand
TGGAAGATGTTTTCTTTCTGCATTTTTCGCTGCTTTCAATCCAGTTGACATATCATGATAGCTAAGGTCCACATTGGTGGCTACACACAAGTATACAGTTAGGTATTCAAGTCAAGCATCGGAGGAATATAAACTTAAAGCTGAGTGTTTATTTTTAATTTGTTTAGAGCTGCTTTTTTCTCTGTATTGCAATTTTTGGCATATCTTTAGAAGCTCTGATAAGGTTTCATGATGCCTGGAGGACCTATGTCTAGAAAAGAAACGAAATGAGAGCGAAAGAGAACGACAACGACAAAGTAGAATACGATTAATAGCTCATACCAGTAATACCTCATACTTAGTGGAAGACGTTACTCCACAATTCTTTCCTTGGGCACTAAACCGTTTGTTATTTTTATTGTCAATTGTCAAATGATGTTCTTGTTTTGCATAAAGCAAGCTAACAAAATCTACACCTTGCTGAGTTCGCATTTGTTAGCGTTAATAGTATTTTCGGTCCGATGCTTCTGTTTTTTGAGGGGTTTATTGTTTTGGTCTCCCATCCAGAAACTAACCCCGCCGGACAGGGATTGACGTTAGTGGAATTTGGTATCACAAAGCTGTCAGATGCTCAGAGCGCACGCTTAAACTTGTGGTGAAAAGAAGTTGTCAGGGAACTTGAAAATAGGCCATTTCCGAGTTCTTGCCTGCCTCATCTTCAAAGCGAGTCTAAGTGCGAAGTTTTTGTTACGAAAATTAGTTTTCATTCATATGTAAAGTAGAACTAATTACCATCACAAAGACCTCGCATGTAAACTCGCTTTGAAGAGGAGGCAGACTTGAACTCGGAAATGGCCTATTATCAACATGTCAACCCAGAAGCCAATGTTTCTCGCTTCTCTTTTATTTGTTATTCTTCAGAGACTGGAGTGCCTTCTGATTTTCTGTAACACGTACCACAGGCAACCCAGTGTATGCTTCACGGAAGCATCTCGTTTTCTTTTAAGACTCATGCGTTGTCAAGAAAAATTCCTTGCTGATGAATTCCAAAGTAAATTTCATTCGAAAAACCGATATCGTACTCATCATGGCTTCGTGATTCATGCGTTATCGGTTTTTAGCGTAAAACCTACCGTGGAATTCACTAGTTAGGCAATGAATTTTTCTATAGAAGAAAGCAAACAAAAAGATTTAATTATTAAAGCAACAACCGGAAACATCAAACCGCAGACAATTCGAAACCTTTTATTTTCACTAACCCTACAAACAGTAAGAATAAATAACCAGGAATAGAAGCTCTGCTCTTAGGCTTGGCTAAATCTATTATATTATTATTATTATTATTTTTTTGTTTTGTTTTATTTATTTATTTATTTATTTATTTTTTTGAAATCTCTAGTGTAGAACAACTGCCCAACGATATCAACCTACTGCGAACATAATTTATTTAGGCGTAACAGAACGAAGAGGTCAAGATTGCAAGAAAAAAAAGGCAATTTGAGGCGAAGGGTCACTTTAATGCATGGTTAGTTTGTCCGTCCAAAGAACGACCTTTTCAAAATGCATTTGGCGTTGTAGGTTATGTCAAAAGATTATTTTAAGTAGATGAGAACTGAAAACAGAAACGTAAGGACAACACAGGGCACAAGTTTCAAAACATTTTCGATGAAGAAGTCAATAATAGTTTGTCATTGTGCTTTATGTTCTCTGCTCAAAGATGGGCTTCTTCCCAGAGCTATGCATTCTGGTCACTGAGTGGTGAATTTTGCTTAAAGGCGCGATGCATTATGCTAGAAAACAAGCAAAGCCAAAATCATTGAGATTTGCATAGTGCCGTCTTGAATTCTTATAATCATTGTAATTAAAGCCCCATTTCCACCCTAAACGCAACGCGATCGTTTCTTATAATTATTGTTTTGAATCTCGAATGGCGTATTCCGACTGGCCAAATATTTTTTCATAGCCAGTTCGTGGTGTTGAAAACAAGAAACATTGCCATTAGCCTGATCGTCGTGTGGTTTACCGACAGACTTTAACCAGGAAAACCGCTAAAATTACCTATTATCTTCATGGAGTCGACTTATTTAGACGTTGAAGAATCACCAAAGCGGAATTTTTACGGTTCGGCTATTCAACAAAAGGAATAGAATAATTCTGAAGCTAACGAGCAAGGTGACATTATTTCAGCGCTGAAAGAAATGCAACCTTTACTTTATTTAATTTACTTGTACTTTGTCAGTTTCGATACCTGTTACGATACCTGGGACGCAGACCTAAAATGATCTTCCAAAGAGTGGCTGAGGTCTTGATGGAGCGGCGCGCAAACTTCGCCTCGGTAATTCGTCAAGTTGTTCGATACAATTCGAGTTCCAATAGAAATAGTTTAAACAAATATAGACGACAACATACAACGATTAAATTTTGAAATGATAAGTACAGAACGCATTCAAATCAGCACCCAAAAGATTTATCGACGGAAAGCTTTTGCCAAAGAAAATTCTGAAAGGCTTCCTGAAATTTTCGAATTTTTGTGATTTCGTGATACACGAAATCATGCCGGGCGCGCATTGCGTCTAGAGTGAAAATGGGCCTTCAACGTTTTTATGAATCTTATCATGATGATGATGACGATGATGAAGATGACTATTATTATTATTTCAAATGGAAAACACGATTTTTAATGTTGCAGACATGTTTGAGCACCTTCTTCAGTGCGAATGTTACATGAGGTGCAAATCTGAATGAAAATATCTGATAATCAGTGTTAATGAGCATCTTGTGTGTTGTGTGACTATTGTTCTGAAAAAGGCAGAAATTTCTTCTCAAACATATTACCATTATTAACATGAATATTTATATTAATATCATTATCATTATCATTTTTTAACATTTGTTATTAAACCCTACGTACATACCTGCAAAAAATACCCGCAAAGAGATTTGTGGAATAAATATACATGTATATCATCATCATTATTATTATCATCATCATCGTCATCATCATCATCATCATCATCTTTGATTGATTTTCTTTGGGGTAGCTTTCCGCCTTGTTTCCTGATTCCATACGCCAGAAGGGTATTTTCTTCCTTGTCTTGCAACAAGTATGCACTCTATTAGATCATCGCTGAAGTCAAAGGGAATTTTATGAACAAACAGTTTGTCTTTCTTTTCGTCTCCTAGAGCCCACTGCAAATCTTCAAATGTGATCCAACAGATTAATCGTATCCATATGCCATGGCATATATCGTCGCCTCTAAAAACACGCCAATACAAAGCGCGTGGTATCCACCTTGGTTGTCTGCCGCGGATTCCACCTGGGGCCCCTGGATATTGCTGCAGAGATGCGTAAAGTGTTTCATCTGGCACGAAAGTATCCTTCAAGAATTTAACAAAATCTTTGGCTACCTGACTGTAAATTACAAAATCAACAAACTCCCTAGTTGCGATAATGAACGTCGACCCCTTAAAAATTGTTATATTTTGTGGCGGTGGCCCCTTTGGTTCATTTGTAATGTACGTAGTCCCATATTCGTTTTTTAAGTGAACAAACTTTGTTCGATTCTCATAACGCTTAGACAAACGTGGACTTTCTATGTTATTGTGGTTTTTTAGACCTTGTAATGCTTTTACGATTTCACTATTAACGTAAAGTGGGAAATCCTGTCCAACTAAATTAATGTAGTATTTCCATTTAACAGGTGACTGTAAAAGCTCCTGCATGCAATAGAGCTGAGCTTGTACAACAGAAAAATGTCCCCAAAAAACTTTAGTGCTGTTTGCTGATATAAAAACATTCGGAAGACAGCGTATCGTGGCCAGTATTGCTTCGTGAAAGCCCGCTGGCGATTTCTTGTCGATGTGGATGCAATAAACATTGTGTGGCATGTAGATGGCCTGAAGTATTCTTTCAAAAAGCCGCGCGTTTTTGTATATTAAAAAGGAAAAACCAATTGGTAGATGGCTCTCTTCTTCTGTCACCGGGGGATGACCAAATCGAGCCTGTAATACACTGCCACAATCCTGATCTGGACTGTACATTTCAAGGATGTTTGAGTCATTCGATGGGACTAAACTCTCATTCAGTTTTTCTTCGCCAGATATAAGCCTTTTGCATCTTTCCCATTTCGATTCCTGAAACAAGCCAGAAGAAAAATCATAGTAACAATGGGAATTCCTAATCAAAAAGGGTCTACGCCGGGATACAATCTTACAAAGGTCTCTTTCGTTTGCTTTCCTTCCTGAAATGCGTGATTGCAAGATAACTCATGCATTTCCTCTCCACAAGCAAACATCTATAGATGCCGAATTGGCAAACGCTCACCAGGGATCTCACAGGGACGGGAGAGTCAAACTAGGAATTGGTTGCGGAGTTTGCATATTCTTTGAAAGAGTGTTTTATAATATCGTGACATATGGGTATAAATAAGAGAAAATGTGCGTGTAGCATTATCGACTTAACAATATTACAATCCGTTAATATTTCTAACATCAAGTTTCTTTTCCGGTCGAATTGTTGCAGTTTCAAATTTTTGTGTCACGCCGTTTTTATTTCCGGTTTAAGTAGCAAGCCATTGTAGTTGTTCCGGTTTAAGTAATAAGCCATTAATTATGGTTGTTTCCCAACTGCTTTTAAGGATTCGAATTTTGCAAAATCAATCTTATTGAATTGTTTTGGAGACTATTTGGGGATTGCGAAAGGATAGCAACGGCTTTTAAAACTACAAGTAAGGCAACGTTTAGGAAAACGCGCGCGATTTCTTTTGCAAGATTGAAGATAGTACAAGCAAAAGAAGTGATGGGAAAGAACCAGCCGCAGATGAGGAGTCCCACTCCGCCATCCAATTCCACACAGGAAATAAAGCTCTGGCTTTGTTTTCGAAAAACCAGAAGTTGAGCATCGTAAAAGAGCAGTGTCCACGCTACTGCAGAAAGAACCATCCTCAAGTTTCAAGATTTGCACCATACAACCTCCTGAAGTTTATCACCTTGCCGTCTTCCTTGTAGATCTTGAAGCTCTT
>NC_090870.1:17369142-17371642 GCF_036669935.1 Montipora foliosa | reverse complement strand
CATGGATGGGTGGATGAATGGACGGTCGATGACGTCATAGCGATAAAACCAAGATTCCCTGGATCGATGGGTTACCATAGTTTATTTTTTTCTCAATGCGTGAGCCTGGCGCAGCGGAATTCAACATATCCTGCAATCTGAGTGGTGCCGGGAGTGGGCGAAATTTTCTCATACGGGCCCGTTCCATCACGGCTGTCGGAATCCTAGCCTTCGTAGTGCTAGCTTGTGTGATGACCTTAAATTTCCATTTTTTCTGACACCGAATCCGTTTACGGTTACTTTTATTAGACAAGAGGTTTGGAAATCGAATTCAAATAAAAATATTTCTCTTTGAAACGTTCAGTTTGTAAATCGCTTTAATACTCGGTCTTGAAAAAGCTGCCCGAGCATTTTCAAGACCTTGGTCACAGTTTTTCGCTATACGGACCTCCCAGCTGGCAAACTATGGTGCTCCGCGGGCGCGCCTTCGTTATAACGGTTTTCTCCAGTGTTCGAAAAGGTGCAAAAGATGAAAATGCTCGCTCTGTCAACAGGTGAGTTAACTTTTACAAAATATCTCCTTATCGTTTGGTAATTAATTCAAAGTTTACAACCCTAGATTTATAAGTTGGAAATCCATCCTGTTACCTAGCTGCTTACCTAGGATACCAGAGAATTTTTTCCCCAGGTCCAGAGCAGCGTTCTTTTCCAAATCTCTCATCCTCCACTACATGTTAACGGCAAATTTAATACCAAAAAAACAAAAACATAAAAGAGAGGGAGTGCAAAAAAAGGTTTCATTTTCACTGCGAAAAACCAATTCAGTTTATTATCTCCAAAATTTGGTTTTATCAACGGAGTTGATAATGTAAATTGGCCACCGTACAGAGATTCTGCAGCTTTTAGAATCTCTGTACGGTGGCCAATTTACATTATCAACTCCGTTGATAAAACCAAATTTTTGTATACTACTTCCCCACCGACGCAGCACCACAGTTTCTTTAGAAACTACCCCTTCATTCAGTTTATTATCTGTCATATAGTGGTCAAAGAAAACACGCCCCAAGAGGTTAAAACTTCCGCCCATCATGGAATCACGAATGATAATGACACTCATCATGCCATATTCGTTTACAGCCAGGAGCCTCGCAACACATCTTACAAAAGAATTTGTAAACTTGAGATAAGATAATTTAACTACGTCGACACGTGAAAAACCTTCCGATGCAAAGCTAGCAACAGGCTTGATGAAAAAATATTTGATCCCTCTCATCGAAGTGATTTCCTGTTTTTGTAGCCGGTGTATGTAGGCATAGAGTTTGGTGTAAAAGGGATGATATTGACTTGAGGTTAACTTTGAATTGATATAAAATCCAAATTATTCTAAAATTCAAAGCTGCGAGTTCGACATATGCCATTTAGAGGTTATATAGGTCATTGAGTGGTGTCCTTTGTCATACAATTTTACATGGATTAGAATCCAAGGGCGAATACCAAAGGTCGTCAAAGTTAAGTCGAACTCGAAAATGTGAGATTTGGGACCCGGCCGTCAGTTGTGTCGTAACTAAACGAGGGCCTCATGATCATCTTTGCTAAGGAATGCTTTGCTTAATTCCTCAAGTCATACCTCTTGAATTTGAACCAGAAAAACGGCTTTAATCGAGCGTCAAGCGGCTGTAGAACAAATGTATACACTGACCCATGAAAAAATTCAGACAAAAAAATTACGCTGAACAAACACCAAGGTAGCTAACTAATTTCGGAAAATTGGAAAAGAAAAAGGGAAAGCTTCTCAGATATTTGCACACGTTACCCCGCGACAGACATTTCCTTGTCCTCAACTTGCTTTTGCAGTTCTAACTGTAATTTGATTATCTTGAAGGCAGTGTGCGTTTCACGAAGTCTTGACAATGATATGCGCTGTACAAAATACACTCTTCCCCTTCAATCTCTTGTCTTATCTTCCTTTGCGACTGATACCGACTCCCTATCGCATAATTTTAATACTAACCTTATCTTTGTACTTTAGAAGTTAACCTCCTCACTGTATCACCGTTGGCACGGAATTTATCTTTGTGTAAGCTCGAATTTCACAATGCCACAATCTAAATAACGGAGTGGCTTGGGTGAAGCGCACCCGGGAGGGTATTCTGTAATTTTATAAAGAAGTCCATGCTCGGTCAGGAAATGTCCTCTTGCTCGTCCCGTGATCCTTAATTAAGAACTGATAAACAGCTTCATTTACCCTAACCGCAAAATAATGGTAACTTTAACACTGGCGAAAATTGGTTGCAAACACGCAGACGTAACAGGACACTGCTATGGGTCAGCATTTAACCACGGCTATGGACAAAACCGCCCGTTAAGCCAGGAGAAGCGCGAGCAGCCCGCAAGAACGATAGCAAAGTGGGTTGGTGGTGGCTGTTTTCTTACTGGATAAAAGACTACAGGAAATTTAAACAAGAGTGAGTGCTTGACAAAGGCCTAATTTAACCACAACTAAAATAAATACAATTTTTCA
>NC_090870.1:17349142-17364142 GCF_036669935.1 Montipora foliosa | reverse complement strand
TTATGTCATGCTGAGTTTGATGATTCACAAGTCTTCCTCATGTCACTAACTAGGACTTAAGTTACACGAAAAGTAGCCTGACTCATAATAACCACAGCACTTCGCGCTTCAATATGCTGTGAAAAAAAAAGTTGAAAGGAACTCTATCCCCTTTAATTTTATCTCCTTCAATCTTTCTGGGCTTCGCGCTTTACTAGTAACCATATGTCGTCTCAGGGGACTATTTTAGGTTTCCTCAGAAACGATGGGTAGTTATTTTTACCGACAGTTTTACCACAACTTACCCTTTTTTAAAAAAAATAAAACACGTCAGTATCGCAATTACTTACGATTGGCCTATTGGAGGCTAGTCAAAGGCAAAGTACAGTACTTAGTCTCAATCAGTCACATGAATCATAGTACTCGGCGCGTATTAAAATCACTCAAGAAGAACATGCTGGTATCCTCAAAGTATTGTTTATATTCTTTTCTCGAGTGGGGTATGGTCCAGAAGGGGGCCAGTTTCGTTAGACCCATTTAAGGGGGTATGTTACGTTAGTTTAGGGTGTTTCATGGGGGAATCTTTAGTTACTCACGAGTTTAAAACTCTAAAATGATAATGGCGAATTCCTTTACCGACGCAATTATCGTTACATCACAAACAAGGTGATTCTGAGCAAAAACGTTCTTTATCCAGGCGATTTACAATAAAACTTGAAAAACGTTGGGCCGATTGTTTTCAAAATAAATGCAATCGGTTTCAATATTGTCCATTTGTGTCGATCCATACATCTTTTTCCTTTATGTATTTCTTTTATGTTGTTCAACGGTTTTAAGTGGTTATTGCAATGTTTCATTCTACTGGGCATTACAGGCCCCTGATGTAGATGCAGCTAACACCCCCCACCCTCCCACCCCTTGCCCAGTACGCTGATGTTTTGGGTGTCATGAAATTTCATCATTTTGCGTGACAAATGTCGTACACAAACAGTTTGGCTTTTAAGTGTTTGGCATCGTTCTGACATTTTTGAAGGTAGGTCTTCGTTTTAGATCAGTGGGTCTTTGTTTTAGATCAGTGGGTTTTCGTAGTGCGAAAACTAAGACCCTTTGTTAATAGTGGATAAATAGGGTCTTTCCAATGACGAGAAACTCAGTATGTTATAACCCTTTGGTTGTAACCACTAAAAATGTGATACCCCGGAGTAATTTTGTCAGCACCTATTTGCTATCCTATTTCCAGTCAAAAAACAAGTGAGTGAGGCAAATGCGGAGAAATTAACAGACAATCACCTATTTCAGTCCTCCATCAGACAAATCATACGGCACTCGTGCATTGTCGGGCGTGACTTACGTCTAACTTGTGAATGCACGCCCAAAAGCTCTACAATGATCGAAATTACCCCGCGGTACCACATTTTTTTAGCGGCTACAACCAAAGTGTTAACATACTGAGTTTCTCGTCATTGGAAAGACCGTATCTTATGATATCAGATTTTCCGTGCCAATAAGTAAACACTTTTTTTCTGTCACACAACACTCAAAGTGACAAGAAAGAATGTACCATGGCGTCGTCAAGTTAAACCTTGGTAAGGAGACAATATCCAGCGCTCAAATCTCTCACTAGCGGTAAGTTTTCCCGGGTTTCTTTCCCGTAATTACCACCATTAACATAGGGTCTAAGTTTTCGTAGTACGAAAACTAAGACGGGTCTTAGTTTTCGCTAAGCTAAGAGAGGGGGACATGGGGATTTGCGGTGTTGCAGTGTTGATGGTTTTTTCAATGCGGTGATGCGGTGAATAAAATCTCAATTTGCGGTGTTGCGGTGATCGCAAACCCAACGGTGTGCGATGTTTGTGTTTCTCAAGCTACGGTGTTCGGTGAAATGAAATCATTTGCGGTGCTGTGGTTTCTTGTTTGATCTTTCTCAGACCTAAATTCAGCACGTAAACTTCGTTAATCCGTGATAATTTATGACAAGCACGTACCATTGTGTTTAATTTGTCGAGTTAATCTTCAATACGCTTAAGCTGCCAAAGAGAAGCTGTTTTCGTTGATAAATACGTAACTTGATAAGTAACTTGACCGCTTCCACCAAGGAGTTGTGTTTATTTTGTGGAAAATTGTTTAGGTAGAAACGTGTTATGTCAAGTGTAGACGTTAAAATAATGTAGCTAAAAATAATTGTTGCAGTGACGGTGTTTCGTCGACTTTTCTTGCGGTGATGCGGTGTCCGTTAATTTTTTTTGCGGTGTTGCGGTGTTTAGGGCCCCCCCATGTCCCCCTCCTAAGACCCCGGGGTCTTTAATAGGTCTTGGCAGCTTCTGCAAGTACTGGAGCAGAAATTACGTAAAAGAAAAGAAACAAAAGACGGAAAACAAAACAACTCCAAATAAAGACTAATCCAAAGTGACCAAAAACATAATGCTTTCCGGTACCTGCAGAAAGACCCTAGGTCTTGGGTCTTAGTTTTCGAGGGCCTTAGTTTTCGAAACACCCCAGTAGGTTTTCGGTTTAGATCACAGGGTATTCGTTTTAGATCAGTGGGTCTTAGGTCTTAGGTCTTCGTTTTTGGGTCTTCGTTTTAGAAACACTCTTGGATCAAGGTGTCACGCAAGGTGACAAAACGGAAATTCAAGATGCTGTATTTTCGAAGCGAAAGACATCACGAAACTGGAAACTTGAAAAATATTTATTTCTAGGTGATCATCAACCTCCTATAGATAAAAATTCAGAAGACATTGCGATTTTAATTTTAGAATTTGATGAAGTCAGTGTGAAACCCATCGATACCTATCCATGCCAAAAGCTTTCAACGACAGAACTTGGAAATATTAAATGTCTGAAGGATCATCTCGATCGTTTTCGCGAAATCAACATGACAACGTGGCTTTAGCGACCTTTATTGTTTAACCCTAACCCGAATCTTACTTCTACTTCAACGTTCCACGCGAGGTATTAGGAGCTTAAGATTTTACGACGGCGACGGCAACAACAACGGCGCAAAACAATGATATCATTGGTTCAAAGAGCATAAATAATCGTGCTGCACGTGCAGCACGGATTTTAGCAAGTATGTTTCCGGTACTCTGCATAACGACGACGTGAAATCACCAAATTTGAGGTTCTGATGACAACGTGAGCATGCAACAGGAATCTTTCATTCTCTGTTTTCACTTTGTAACTGCTCGTACCAATTTATTTTTAGGATACTTCTCCCAAATTGTAAGAAGTGAACGAGATAGAATAACCGCGAAAGAATTATGATAAAGCAAAGTGATATTTCGAGGTGACGTTTTCGCTGAAGTCGCCGTCGTAGATCTTAAGGTCCCTTAAATTGAACATGTTTTGAACTATGCTGAATTTGAATAAATTAAATTTTGGTCACGCTTACGCTCACATTACATCATTACATGGCGCTGAAACTGTTTTGATTCTTCAGTTTCCTTTACGGCTGATTTCCTCCTTTCATTTCGTTCTTTGTCGTAAAAAAAAAGGGTGAAAGCGTCGTCATAGCCCTTTTATATTTCGCCAAAAATTTAAGGGGCGTTGTATAGATAACTACATAAAATGTAAAAAAACAACAAAAAACCGTGGATGTAAACTTGTGGGCTTTAGACTGCGGACTTGAACTGCTTTTTAGGGTATAGGTCGAATTTGGAATGGTTTCCCAGTTACCTGAAGAGAGTAAAAGGTAAACATTACTCCTCAGACGAGGCAAGTTCATATTATCGACGGCTGTTTACAGTCGACAACAGGCGGTAAGTTGAGCGGGGTTTGGAACGTTCAACCACGATGGCATGAACCACCGTGACATGAACCACCATGAACCACAATGGTAACCACCGTGGCATGAACGATTGTTCTGCCGCACCGAAGCGGCAGAAATGCAGGAATGCTGTACGATCTATAGGAGCATTTACATGTTGAGGCACAAGATATTCCAATCACGCAGACCACCAGAACACTTTATCGAATAAGAACCCAGATAATTAAGGGACCTTCTTGTAGGCTCGAGTCTTCATGATCAAGTGACTATCCTTCAGTTGTCTTTTCGCGCGTTGATGCAACTGTGACTAGTTTACAGGAAAACATGAATTTGGTGAAAACAATAGCTAGAAAAGCTTTCACATTTTTACTACTGAGAATTAAAGTACATTGACTACAACATTATAACCGATTTAGGGAACGAAAGGAGTTGAATGTTGTATTATTGAGAAGGCCTTATAAACTCAGCATTGGGAAAATATTTAATTGTACGGACAATGCAAATTCCTTGTCTAAAAACTGAAAGTAGAAAAGACTCCCCTGTGTAGCTGATCTGACTTTATAAAGGAAACTGGAAAACTAAACAAGGTTGATATGTTAAAGAAACAATGGAAAGTGTTTCATCTAAATCTGCCGCCAAGATATTTCCTTTATCCAGTCTAGATATAACTCATACTTTAGAAGCATTGAATGTTTTCAAGGCTAAATACATTGAAACTTGATAAAGGTTTTACTTTCTTTCTTCCTTCCTTACTCACTTTCGGGGGGTGAAGAGGAATAATCGGGTGTTCATTATTCCATTATTCCTGTTCGAAAATTGTGGATATCCATTATTTCAGTAAAAGAAAAACTCGTTATTCCATTGAAAGGACGGATTTATCCCGGATATAATACGCTGTTTCGTCCCCGTTTACTTGATTACCGTGTAAATCCCATGACGTTATTTCTTCACAATGATAGAGCTTGTTTACATTTGTCAAGAGATCAAGTGCAACGTAATTTTGACTGAGAAATCGTTACCAATGGGTCGTTTAATTGTTCTTGCATTCATTGGATAGTGACATGATTCTGCGAGTTATAGACCTTTTTAGCGTCCACATTTGCTTTCCCAATTTACCACGTGCTATCCTCAAGGGAAAACTCCTTTTGTGCTCTCGTTAATTAAGGCGTACACTGTCACGGACATAGGACGCACTTTCAAAGCAACTGTTCCCTAGAGCAACATCACATGGTATTGAGAACTGACGAATAGATGGTTATTCAATTGATTCACATATGCGCCGCATCGCTGAGCGCAATAATGTGAGCAGTATCAAGGGTGACCCTCATCTGCACAAGGCTCGATGACCAGCCGCTGTTTCGGGAAATGAGCCAGCGGTCACTCCCGAGCTTACATCTGCACTTTCAGAGTAAAATCTAATAGACCCTTTGCATAAATGGCGCCCAAATTTGAATAACAATAATTGATACATCCTTAGCCTCGTGTTTATGTTTCAAGACAAAGGATTTTTCTCATGAATGTGAGGCTAAGGATGTATCAAGTATTTGGGCACCATTTATGCAAAGGGTCTATTGCGAGATAGATAGAGAGATCGATAGTTTATTAAAACAATCGCTACATGGCAGTACGTGGACTGTATTGCGTAACTGAAAACCAATAACAAGCTAAAAATATACACTACTTGAAAAAAATAAACTATATAAGTAAAAACCGTCTAAACCTCATTTACATCAAATGCACATGCTAGGGATAAATGAGTTCTTAAAACGATTAGTGCTAAAACGAGGCGTGGCGTAGGTCCTAGGGCGTCTTGAATTATACCTCGGATTCTTCTTAGGAGGTAGTAGCGAAGAAAACGTATACCCTGGACATGTTGAATAGTGAATTGTGAATAGTTTATTTGAGTAAAACATTGCAGCCAAAGGGCTGAATTGCGTTATACATTAAATACAAGAGTAGATACTAATAGGCAATTATATACAATAAAAATTTGATTTGGACAAATTATTACTAAGGCCCTCTTTTGCACCCGCTCTAAGTCTTTAACCAAGTACTCAGGAAGTGAAGAGTGGAAAACTAGTATGGCATAATCACATACAGACCTTATACATGTGATATAAAAACTTACTAGCTCTGCCTTAGGGACGCATGAACGTTTTCGCTTCTTAAGAAAATAAAGGCGTTTAGCAGCTTTTTTAACTAATGTTAACATATGCTCGTTCCAACTAAGATTACTGCTGATAGTTAAGCCGAGTAACTTAGCGTTATCTACAACTTTAAGGGCCTGACCGTTAACTAGTAAAGGAGGCAGATCATCACGAGGTTTTGCGAAGGCTATTCGTAACTCTTAACATTTTTCGTTAAGTTGGAACCTGTTCTTGATAGCCCAGTCCTCAACTGAGTTCACTAGTTGTTGGGCGAAACTGATTTGACCTTTCTCTAGAACTTCAGATACAGTTGTATCATCTACATATTTCCATAGGCTTGTGCCATGAAGTATTACATCGTTGATAACAAGGATAAATAGCCAGGGACCAAGGTTTGTGCCCTGGGGGACGCCAGAGGGAACCAAACCCCACTCCGACACGCACCCCTCACAAAGCTTGACTCTCTGGTACCGGTCGCGCTAGCTACGAAAATTCATTATCCAATTTACAACACTTACCGGCAGATTGAGAGATCTTAACTTATCTGTTACAATCCTATGATCTATCAGGTCAAAAGCTTTCCTAAAGTCAAACATGATTATTCTTAGCGCCGTTTCCATCGGTGGCCATGGTCCAGTTGTGTAGCATATCTAACAGGGCGAGTGTGGTGGAGGATTTAGGTTCTGCTCCATATTGACATTCGTTCAGTATCTGCAGCACTGCTGGTTTGACATGCAAACTCACGACAAACTCCTCAGCAATCTTGGATAAACAAGGTGTCAGCGATATAGGACGAAGATCTTTTTTCAAGTCCTTTACAGGTTTTTGCTTTTGCAGTGGTGTAACGTCTGCATGCTTCCATACACTATGGAGTCGCTGTTCCTTAATTAAAGGAGGCATTCAAGATCTTTGTGATGGGACCGACCAGAAGTTCGCTTTACTCCTTTAGCATCCAGTTTGAGATGGCGTCGGGGCTTTGGCTTTGGCTGGGTTCAGTTGTCTTTAGGCCTGCATGATAAACTTGGTGTTCCGTAACTTGCAGGAACGTAGGGGACTCATCCAAGGATAGTGTGACCAGCGGTTCAACCAGTCGGTATTCTTGCATGGGCTCTAAAAAGGCAGTGTTGATGGAATTAGCTAGCTCAAGGCCGTCGAGGTTGACAGCATCTATTAGATTGCGCAGTCTTCAGATCGTGGCTGTAGACCACTCAAACGCTTTACCTCACTCCACCATCTCTTTGGGTTGCTGTCTTTAAGATTGCTGATCTTAAACTCGTAAAATTTTGCTTTGCAACGTTTTGTTTCACGATTAACGATGTTCCTGTAGAATTTAAATTGTAAAGAGTCAGGACCCAAATTGTGGAAGGCACTTTCGATGATAAAGACTTTCAACTCAGTAGTCATCCAGGGAACGTCCCTAACATTCACACGTTTCTCCTTCAAGGGCATAAGGATGTCAAGGCCTGTAGGTACAGCCTGTCTGACAACGCACTATAGCTCTTCGCAAGTGTTTAGGGATAAGAAAATCGATTGCCAGTCTAGAGCACCAAGGTATCGACCGAGCTCAGCTTTGCGACTTTCACGCGTGTCCCTTGTGTAGATAAATTTGTTGGAGGAAGTGGTGCTTTTAACCCTTGTTTTCGGCTGAGCGAGTATTGTATAATGATCGGACATACCAAATGGCGGGAATGCTTGGTGTTTACTTAAATGGCTGTGCAGGTTGGTAATTATCAAGTCCAGTGTGACATCTTTCCTTGTTGATACTTTGGCAATTTGTTTTAACCGGAAAAGATTTGTCAGCCGTTTAACGTCACATCTGTTGAAGTCTCCGCACACAAGAAGCGCGCAGTTCGGATAAATAGCCTCTACTCACAGTGAGGTCAGGCAATTAGATAGATGATCACGACGGCAGTTATCATTGGTTGGAGATTGTTTAGGATGATACACTACAGCGGCCACCAGGCCCGCGAAACCTCTTGGCATACGTGTAAGAGTAATATGCACCCATAGCACTTCGTGTAAATCGCAGCATTTGATGTTTGCTAAAAGGTGATATTTCTAAGAGAAGTTAGTAATATAGAGGCCTACTCCACCGTGGTTGTCAGTTGATCTATCCCTGCGTATGATTGTATATCCTGGGATATCATCAATGCTGTCATCAATACGTTCACCTAGCCACGTTTCTGTAATGAATGCCAAGTCAACGTTTTGCGATAAACAAATTCCTGAACTTCGACGATTTTTGGTGCCAAGGACATGACGTTAGTAAGCATTACTGTAGGTGCATGTACATGGTGTATTTTGATTTTGACCAGTATCTGGACGTTTTCCTGTTGACTGATCTCGGGAATGTCAACGTTTTGGCCAAGGCTGTCAAAGGTGTCAACTTGAATATTTAATAAGGATCCTGTTGATGGTAAATGCCCACTATTTGAGGTATTAGTTAGATATGAAGGTGTAGATGTAATTTCAGGAATAGTTCTGGCAATCTTCCTTACTCCGCCACGACAACCTCTCCCAGTGAGCTTGGTTTTTTAGACCCCAGTGTTGCATAATGAGCGGAAAAGTTTCGGTCTGAGCGGCGATGTTGCCAGTCCGTTCAGGGCCAATAAAGCAGCTCTGCTGTACAATACAGCCGTAAGGCATAAGTTTAATGTAAAACAGATCTTCCTATGAAGTAGAGTTGAGCCTAAGAATAAACTGAAGGACAGAGATATATCGCGTGTGCTGCCTGCAAGGTGCTCGACCGCTCGACCACGAGCGCTGTCACATCACAATATTGATACTGAACCGAAAAGCTTGTGACATAGTGCCACGTGTCTGGCCTACAGTGTGACCAGACATGAATCCAGGTGCATCCTTGTACCTAGTTTTGCATCCAAAACACTCTTGGATCTCATACATTTCAAAGTATTTTTCTTTGAAATCCTTGGACACCATTTTCCAGTCATAAACGGAAGAAATCTACCTATAGTGCACTTTCCTTCGAAGCATCTCGTCTGAAACAAGCTGCCGCCATCTGCGGCACACCAAGCTCACTGAGTCAAAATGGCAGCATCTTCCTCACTGTCGCAGACAAGCTGCGGGATCTCAATTAGCAGTTCGTCTGGATGAAAGGCAATGTCTAGAGAAACAGTTTCAATAGAATCACTGCTCATGACAGTTTACTGACTATAAATCAACATTTAACTGAAGGCGTAAACTATACTTTCTTTTGTAGAGGAGAATGCAAATTTATGCGTCGAGGTTGTCTTTGTTCCTTCGACTCGAGCAATTCCGATACTAAAACCGTGACAAACGTACCAATTTTACACATAAGCCCTCTGAATGAGTCTGATTACGTTTTTACTATTTAGTAAGGCCGAGTAGTTCAGTTCGGGTTTCATCGGGTGTCTTCCCTTCGATCCCCCTCCAGGACTCACGGTAATGTTTAATGCTCAATGTTCCCGATTTCACTAACGCCTCACAGGGTAGGGTATTGCGTGCCAACTACTCATGTGGGCTTTTAATTTCCTCGGAGGAAATTGTTTTTGACTCAGGTGATTAACTGAATCGTTCCTGACGAAATCAACCAGGCATTTGTTAATTTCTGGGGTACTTTCCTTTTTCTGATCCTGAGGCAGAATTGTTTTAGGGACAACTTAATAACCGTTAGGTGTCTGACATTAATATGCTCAAGGATAAGTTAAAAAGAAAAAAAAAACAAACAAACAACTAAAAGGTACGTTATTTTACTCTGAAAACGACGAACGATTAACATTCTTTCCAGTAGTTCATTCAGTTCACACAAGGTGATCACGGGCACCTTTATGGTTGCCTAGCACGTGATCAATTTCTTCCTTTTGACAGAACATCATGAACTTTCCCCTTGATTCGTAAAAGTCAGAGACTGCAGAAATTTTCTTGCTTTTCGGATGGAGTGTCATTAATTTTTCAAAGAGAATTCGATTCAGAGTTATGCTATTTTTTTCTTCTTCTGTCTTTTGGCTTGTCTTTTACTGTACTTTTTGGTGCAAACGCAAAGCCAAAAAATGTTTTGACCAGGCATCGGATTAGTTCTGTGCAATAAACGTTTTCTTAGTGCAACTGCAAGACATGCATGACATGCAGGAAAACGCCCGTCAGAGCAATTTTCAGTTGTTATTTTTGTTTTTATTTTTTGCAGACTATTTATTTAAAGAAGAAACGAGTGAATTTTACTTTAGAGCGTGTTTTGTTATCTTTAACTGAATTTATTACCAAAGCTTAAGAAAACTAAAAGACCTCAAAATGGGACAGGACATTACAAAATAATTAAACGTATGAACGTGAGGCAAAGGGTCTCTGCTGGTACGACGTCTGGGTGACCCTCAAATGGTTTTAATGCCCCCCCCCCCCCCCCACTTCAAAAACATAACTGGAACGCGGCAGTTCAATACCACCTAATTCAGTGCCTTCTGTTTTTGTGTAACACGTACCACAGACAACCCAGTGTACGCTTCATGGAGCGTCTAGTTTTGTTATCGATAATAACTTGTCTTGTCTGTGGAGACCCTTAATTAATTGATATTTGACAGAAGAGAGACTCATCATTGCACTTTTATGTGAAATGTAAGACGTCGGACTGAAATGTACGTTTTGCCAACAGTGGACCAGAGTTATTTAATGTTGCATCATTTCTTATTTCTTGCATGTAAGCTCCAGACATCAATCGACTTCCTAAAGGAACGAGAAAAGTTGGAAAAAAGAACTTCTCCTGGTTTTACGAGAAACAGCATATGTAGGTGTTGGAACTCAACTTAATAGTTCGTTGTGGCCTTCTGGTAAGTAGTGAGAATGTTTCTAGTATCATTAATGCCGGGAATAATCGAGCTTGTTAAGGGAGGGGGTATTTTCATGTCAGTGATTTAAAAGTGTAGCAAAACTCTTAAGTCTCACCCTTTTCTCGTGCTCTCCAAAATTCCCCCGTGCATCCATTTGACAATTATTTCACGAGCGGAGATATGAGATGAAGACTTAGGCATAGCCAATGAGCTGGGTATCGCCGACTTGGCTATAATCATCTCATATCCAACAAGTATGAGTGGAATGATTGTTTTATTAAAAAACGCCCACAAATTAAACAACAAAAAAGCCGATAGACGCTGCTTGGCATGACCCAATAATAGGCGACTTTAATTCTACATTTCGCAGCGTAGCTAGACTAAAGGGTTTCAACTTGAATGGTAATAGCTTACTTAAACGCATTGATGAAATGAGATGTTTTAATTCATACGCCCTTTGGTATTTTTGCTGTAAATGAGTAAAAAACTGATGAATCTATAACTGCTCTAATAAATGCCCCCTCTCTTACAAACGCCTCCTCTCCATTAGATGCCCCTTTTCTAATAGACGCCCCACCCCTCCCTCCCCCCAAAAATCGTCTATCTATAAAGCAAAAGCCTGCAATTTATTTAACACCTTGGTTGCTTGGACGCCCGACGCGCGATATGAATTGATGAAAATCAACCAATCAATAATTCAATAATAATCACTGTCAATCAATGGCAATGACATTGGAAATCAATTAGGTCATCACTGAGTCGGATGTCCATAAAACCAATTGTGAAAATAGAACTATGAATTTTTTGTCACCGCGTTGATATAGAACTATGAACCTTTATTGGATTTTCTAGTTGTTACAGCGAACTTGAAATCAACGCCCCTCACTAATAAACACCTGTTATGTATTTAACGCCTCCCCTTACCCAACAAATATGGGCGTTTATTAGATCATTTACGGTAAGTATTCTTGGCTATGGCGTTGTGGCATTGTACATTAGTAAAGTATACCGGGACGTGTTATGATAAGAACAAGGGCCTGGACGTCTTGAGATGATCTGTGCCAAAATTAGTCGCCCACATAGAATATCTTTTCTGGTATCCATGCACTTGGTACAAACCTCCAAATTCAGGCACGGACTAATTTTTAGTGACTGTGAGATATTTATTCAAAAGTGTGAAGCCGAGAACAAGGAACTGATGATTGATGATGCTTGATGATATTAATTGTGATATGACAAGAGTTTCGTCTGGTGTTCAAACAAAACAATTGATCTTTCCAAATTGACCAAATACGCCTCAATCTTCTATTAAGCACCCCCCCCCCCCTCTTTCTCTCTCTCGTAAAGTTATTAAGGAAGTTATTACTCCCCCCTCTCTTTTAAGCCCCCCCCCCCCCCCCCCCTCCTCCAAGTAACAAATAACTTGAACAACTTAAATATCCATATAGGACAGTCCTTGCCCTGGTCCGAAACACGAAGCTTATTAGAGGATTTAGGTAATTGACAAACGCACTTGGGTACAGATAAGTCGGCCACCTTGATTGATTACCAAAGAAGATGTAGCTGCGTCAGGTGTCGAACACCATGGGATCTCGGATCACAGTTTGATGTACGCAGTGAGAAAACTTGCGCTACCAAAAACCAATTTGGCTGTGAAAGAAGGTAGAGACTACAAACAAAAGTTTTGCTGCAGAATATATCGTTGAAGATTTAATTTAGCCCAACTGCCTTGGTATGAAATCCAACAACTAAACAATCCCAAGGAATGCTGGAGTTTGGAAATCCTTCTTTTATGAGACATTAAATAGACGTTCACCTATTCGACGTTTTAGGACAACTCTGCACAGTCTTCCGGTAATTGAAAATTTCACTAATTCTTTTTATCTTTATTGTGGTAATTTGACACGATTGGGTTTAATGTCTTCAAGCACGCAATGAAATAGGAAGGGTTTTTTGCCTCTAATAGCAAATATGTTGTTGTCCATCATGTTGTGTAATATTCGAACTTAACAAGTTGAAATGTGATACGCAAGGAGACAGAATTGTTTTCTCTTTGATAAATTCGTCATTATAGTGTAAAATGAAGTTCATTTGGAAAGCCAACAATATTTCTTTAACTTTAAAGCATATCTGCATATCATTTCATTTCTCATGTGTTTATATCATTCTCACATTCGCTCACTTGGGTGGTTGGTTGGCCGCATCTCAGATATGCTTTAAAGGTGACTGCGCGATGCAGTTATGAGCTATGCTGTCAGTCATTTGACTCTGCAGCTGCGTGATGCAGCTCGAGTCAATACCCACATTTCACCCTTGCTCGCCATAGAGTCTCCAGTAGCTCAGTGGTTAGAGCATCCGACTAGATCACGGAGGGTCGTTGGTTCGAATCCCATCTGGGGCTCGGATTTTTTCCGAGAGCCCAGTTGGTTCTACCATCATTTCATTTCTCATGTGTTTATATCATTCTCACATTCGAATCTATAACTGCTGTAATAAAAACGCCCTCTCTTACAAACGCCTCCTCTCCATTAAATGCCCCTTTTCTAATAGACGCCCCCACCCCTCCCTCCCCCAATAAATCGTCTATCTATAAAGCAAAAGTATGCAATTTATTTAACACCTTGGTTGCTTGGACACCCGACGCGCGATATCAATCAATGAAAATCAACCAATCAATAACTCAATCACTGTCAATCAATGGCAATGACATTGGAAATCAATTAGGTCATCACTGAGTCGGATGTCGATGAAACCAATTGTGAAAATAGAACTATGAATTTTTTTGTCACCGCGTTGATATAGAACTAGGAACCTTTATTTGGATTTTCTAGTTACAGCGAACATGAAATTAACGCTCCTCACTAATAAACGCCTCTTATGTATTTAACGCCTTCCCTTACACAACAAATATGGGCGTTTATTAGATCATTTACGGTAAGTATTCTTGGCTATGGCGGTGTCGTATTGTACATTCATAAAGTATACCGGGACGTGTTATGATAAGAACAGGTGCCTGGACGTCTTGAGATGATCTGTGCTAGCCTGTTCCAGGCTCTCAGGTAGTCGAGAAAACGAAAAGAACTGCGTGTGAAAAGCGAGTGGGGGCTTGGGTCGAGGCGAGGCGGGAGAGCCTGTAAGCATCTCTTCAAATTCTTCATTCCGGTATACCAGCTCCTGGTATACCCTCTGATGGTCAATTTTGACAGTTTACATCAACACGCTCATCAGCTTACGCGGAGCACGAAAGAAAGAGGTCAACTCTGTCGCCAAGTGTCATACCACCTTAAAAACGTACAAGCCCTCAGATTCGAGCAAAAGTTGTGTCTTTTGAACTTAAGTCAAAAAAAAATCCGTTTGCAATGCTTCCAACTGGTTTTGGTAAAAGCATAAATTTTCAGTTACTTCCGCGCGTTGCGAAAGTGCTTCAATGTTGTGATACGATATCTCTGCACACCGCTTACAATATAGCATCGCCGGGTACGATATATAGTTTGAATTTTATCGCACACACACAACTATTATGTTCCCTGCACGCCACAATTGTTAGCATTCGACGGCGCTATCTGATAACTCTGACGAACGAACAATTACAATATTATGTTATTCTTTCTTATGCAAATACTTGGGTGCGTATTCGAATTCACCAGCTAGGGTCAATTAAATGTCTGCCTTCATCACCTTCAAAAAAATGAGAGCAAAAAGAAAAAGCCACTTTGAAAGAGCGCAAAAATTTGTCGAAAACAGGCTTGTATTTCCGTTGCATGTGGCCACTGAAATGTCTTAAAGCTTTAAATGAAGCGATTTCAGGAAGCGAAGGTGATGGCTACGTGTCTGTATACTGCAAATGCAATTGAAGCCATCCACATGAAATATCAATCTTTCACATTCATTATCGGTTGACCTGATGCATCAGAGCTGAAGTTTGTTGATGAGACCATCTTATCATCTAGGCCATAAACTTCAATTACCGGGTATCTGTTTTCCTTGGAAAAGTCAACAGAGCGTCGGGAACTCGCAGCTTTCGAACTAGTCGTGTCTTTTGGTCGAATTTGCTAAATCTCCGGTCGGTGATTTCCTTGACACTCGTTTCCCGGGCGCTTTGACAATGCCTTCGTTCGCTTGTAAAGTTATTTTCTTAAAAGTGCCTTAAATTCTGGCTAACGTACTCGCACAAGTGAGACAACAGGGACAACGGAAGGTTTTCGTTCCGCACAAGGTCCAACCCGAAGGAAGCAGCAACATCGGCAATCGCAACATTTTCGCCGCCAGTGTAAGAAACGGACAACGCTAAATGAGGAAACTCTAG
>NC_090870.1:17334142-17336642 GCF_036669935.1 Montipora foliosa | reverse complement strand
GAAGAAAAAGGTCTACCAATTGCCTTTTCACTTACTGTGTATAAGAATGCTCGTCTGCTGGAAAGACTTCTCCAAGCTGTCTACATGCCTAATAATATTTACTGTATTCATATTGATATTAAATCTCCAAACGTCTTTCGTAAAGCCATACGAGCCATGATACGGTGCCTTCCAAATGTGTTTATATCACGAAAAAGCGCTGATGTAGTCTGGGGACATTTCTCAATAGTTCAAGCACAACTCTATTGCATGGAGGAGCTTTTAAAGTCTTCTGTGGATTGGAAATATCATATTAGTTTAGTTGGACAAGATTTTCCATTATATGAGAACAATCAAATTGTAGCAGCTTTGCGAATGCTTAACGACTCGAATGGTATAGAGAGTTTTCCTATTCCCGAACACAACAAAGGGCGAACTACGTATTCCCACACATTGGTAAACCATCAGATCTACAACACTGGCGTGACAAAATCACCACCCCCTCACAACATTGCAATTTATAAAGGATCAACACATATTGTCGCCACGAAAGAATTTATGGAGTTTGTAGTACACAGTAAGATTGGAAAAGATTTTACAGAATTTCTTAAAGACGCTTACGTCCCTGATGAAACACTGTACGCATCATTACAACAGCATCCGCTGGCTCCAGGTGGCATACGTGGTGAACAACCAGAGTACATACCGCGGGCTCTTCACTGGGTTGGCCAGCAATGTTACGGCAAATGGGTGCGAGCATTATGTTGGCTCTCTATCAAGGACTTGCAGTGGGCACTTGGTTCGAATATGAAAAAGAGACTCTTCGTTCACAAGATTCCATTTGATTTTTATGATGACATAGTAGAATGTCTCCTTGTTGCAAGGCAGGGAAGAAAATATGGCTCGATCTTGTGGAATGAACCTTAGCACGCTTTCCTTTTTACAGAACTGACCGGCCAAACCGGGCATTTGGAAGGACTACCTCTACAACGCATTCAGATTTTAATTTCTGTTAAAACACAATTCGTGGATGTTATGATGTTATATACTCCTCCAGAAGAATGCACGGGATGCAAGTGTTCCTTCAAATTGTTGCATTTTCTTTGCGAACTGACGGCTCTGGCCTGTCAGTTCTGACGAAAGGAAAGCGCCCTATTTTTTAGCCATTAGCACAGCCTAAATCCTCCAGCATGTGGTAAAGATTCGTAACGAACATGCTCTTCTTTTTGTTTTATACATGTTACAGTTAAATTCAAATTCAGGTTAATTTAAATTTCAACCTAGGTCATTTTATTTTAAACTAGGTTGAAATTGAAATTAGGAAACATCAACAAAAACCCATCAATTATTAGCAAGTACGTGTAATATATTGGTAAGTAACTTGGTCGTAGAGGTGAGTGGATGAACTCCAGCATGTGGTAAAGATTCGTAACGAACATGCTCTTCTTTTTGTTTTATACATGTTACAGTTAAATTCAAATTCAGGTTAATTTAAATTTCAACCTAGGTCATTTTATTTTAAACTAGGTTGAAATTGAAATTAGGAAACATCAACAAAAACCCATCAATTATTAGCAAGTACGTGTAATATATTGGTAAGTAACTTGGTCGTAGAGGTGAGTGGATGAACTTAGTGTAGCTTAATTTTTTTTTCATGAGACTTTTATAAAACCCAAATGGTTGTTAAGTCTTGGCACTGATTTTAAATGGTTAGCATTAAGGTTGGGGTTAGGCATACTGTGCATGATATCCGTATCTACTTTTCTATCTCAAAGCTTTTTAGCAGGACCGCGTTCGTTGATGAATCTCCTTAGGAGGGCAGAGGAGCAACAATATTGAATTATCTGCTAAGGAACAAAAAAAATGAAACATAAATGATGTATTGTTGATTTTTAATTTGTTTTGTTATTTGCTCTGTCTTTTGCTTTACTTGAATTCGTAATAATCAAAAGCAAGTAAAAACAAAACTTTCATAATCTATTTATCAGAAGCCATTTTGTAGGCTCTTGTAAGTGTTATTTCCTTTGAATTATCAAATAAAGTATTTGATTTTTTTTTTAATTTTGCTGAGCCTGTTTGTAGTGATAAACCCAAATTTTGTGATGATTATTTTGGCACAATACCCTTCAAGTTCTACAATTTGAGCAAGTAGCACATTTGGATGAAGGGACGTTTCCTTTTCCATTTTATTAATTCTCAGCGCCACATAATCCTGAAGCTCGAACTTCTTCGTTTTCTTCTTCCCTTTCTGGTGAATGATAACTGCAGACTGCCTACAAATACAAGTTTATAGCACTCTTATTTTGAAACAAAATTGAGGTACCTGTTTGAACAGCTGCTGCGATACCGAGAGGTCACTACTATTCCTAAAAGAGCTGCGCAAACAACTCCAGAGTGATCATTTGCAAGGTATATAAAATTTACAGTAAAGACTGAATATTTGGTATGATAAATTTGTGCTTAAATGTAATCATGGTTAAACTAATGCAATCTAGAGCTTCAGTGGGGCTGCTCAACAATT
>NC_090870.1:17321642-17326642 GCF_036669935.1 Montipora foliosa | reverse complement strand
AACTATCGTTTAGATTGTAAACTAATTATTCAATTGAAAAGAACTAATTAAAAGACTTCTAGACTTTTTGACGTGAAATATCGCCATAAAGCATTTTTTCTTACAAGTAGTGACTGTCAGTGAACTCTACATACTGTGCGTAAAGTTTGCAGCCATCGCGAAATCTAAAGTGGCAAGGTAAACTATGTGTTTTACATTGCTGAAATTTAAGGTCCTTAAAGTTGTCGATGTCAAATTAAAAGAGCATTTCTTTCATCAGGTATCGATAAACCACATTAGAAAAAATCACTGTCAGATTGTTAGCTTCTGCTTCCGTTTCACTTCTGTGTTTGGTCATTTCTATCACGTCTCGGTGGGAGGTTACAGCATGAAATGTCTGGAAGCTCGTCGTCGCTGTCACGTCCGTCCCCATCGTGTACCAGTGATTGGGTGTCATCACAATAGTAAGGTGCTGGTGTTCTGGACTTCTTTACAGGAGGGAAGTACTCCCAGGGTTTTCCTGGCAGACAGTCACAAGGGAGTAAGAGGTTTCCATCTAGAGTAAGGCTAGGTCCCTGACTTGATTCTGGTCTTACGTCGTACACTGGGCTCCCCTCTCCCTTTCTTGCAAGGACCAGATGAACTTGGTCTTCCCAGAAGGCACAGAGCTTTCCTGGTCCACCTCAAGGAGTGAGGTTGCGTACCAGGAAACGATCTCCAACTTGCAGCACAGATGATCTTACTCGTTTGTCGTATTTTTTTCCCCCTCTCGTGGCACTCTTTGCGGCAAATTTTGATCCGAGTGAGTAAGCTTCTTGCATGGCAGATTTCCACTTGGTAAGATACTCAGCATGTGATTTGGCACCTGTTTCCTCCTCGAGATCAAAGATTACATCAATTGGAAAGTGAGGACTGCGACCAAATAACAGGAAAAATGGAGTATAACCTGTTGGCTCATGAGTGCAGTTGTACTCATTAATGAGTTTATTTACATGGTCCTTCCAGCTGGATTTGTGAGTTTCATGCAGGGTTCGCAACATATTTAGTGACGTACAGATCATCCTCTCGACCAAACCACTGCCCAGTGGATGGTATGGAGTAGTCCCGAGTGCATTACTCCAGAGAGTTCCTGAAACCTCTTGAACAAACGGTTTTCAATCTGGCCTCCCATGTCATGATGGATTTTCTCGGATAACCCAAAGCGTAGGATTAAATCATTGAAGAACTTGTCTGCAGCAGTAAAAGTGATCTACCACCACCAGGATAAATTCATAGCCTCCTGAACTCCGCTCTAGGTGCACAAAGTCGATAGAAACCATTTGAAGAGGAGCCGTTGTTGTCATTGGCTGTAAAGGTTCTCTTGTTAGTAGATTTGGACGTCTCTGTTTTAAGCATCGGCATACGTGATGGATAAAGCATTCAACTTGCCTGGTCGATACCGTATTTCAAAGTTAAAATTCAGCAAACTCTCCCACCCACCTCAACCCTGTAGCATTTAACTTAGCGGGTGTTAATACAAAAGTCAGGGGATTGTTGTCGTTGTATACTAAAAGTTCAAGAGCGTAATAGAGGTAGTCTCTGAACTGTTCTGTCACTGTCCATTTCAATGCTAAGAATTACAGCTTTCATTGCCAGAGTGCATATGATAGTTGCGTTCAGACGGGGTCAGAGCCCTAGATGCATAAGCAATTGCTTGGGTAGAGCCGTTCTGCTTCTGATACAAGACCTCTCCCAAGCTAACTTGTGATGCATCGGTGTGCACAATGAATGGCTCATTATAATCTGTTTATGCCAGTAGAGGAGGTTAAGTTATTTTATCTATTAGCGTAGCCAATGCAGACTGGTGCATAGGTTCCCACTCCACTGGTAACGAAGATGGTAACTGTCCACTACGCAGCCCTGGGCTCTCTCTGGTTGAGGCAGCATTCTTTTTCCCCAGTACGTCATGATTGAGGAGATCATAAACGGGTTTTGCTATTTGTGCAAAGTTTTTTGATATGACGGCGGTACACACCAAGTGGACCCATGAGCCTTTTTACTTCTCCAAAGGTCCGCGGTTTTAAATTCTTCGTTGCAATCACTGCACTTGTATCCTCGGGATCTATTCGGTACCTGTCTTGAGAGATAACTCTTCCAAGGAAAGACACTTTCGGTTTGAACAATGCACACTTTCCAGGCTTCAGCTTCATACCATAACTCTTCAATCGAAGAAGAACGTTACGTCGATGTTCAATGTGTCCCGAAATTGTTTCTGAGAATACAATTACATCATCTAAGTAGGGGATTTTCATCCCGTCAAGCAGCTCGCCAATACAGTTCTCCATAAATCTTTGAAAATTTGCGGGCGCATTCATGAGTCCGAATGGTATCCGCACCCATTCGTATAACCCCCAAGATGTAATAAACCCAGTTAACGGTTGACGTTTCTCGTCTTCCTGGATCCGAGAAATAGGATGCCGGTCTGGAACTGTTTTCTTATTTCATTCTCTGTAGTCCATACTTGAGAATGGTGATTTGGACTTCCGGATGAAACCTCGGTTCAGCAAATCTTCAACGTAACCTTAACTTCTGGGTAGAGTGGACGGGGTATGGAAATGTAAATAAATATATTATTCTTCTGCGCTGGCTGGTCACTAGTCAATCTAATATCCATCTCCAATTCGGGAATGCAGCCAACGTCAACATCGTTTGTTGCGAATGCGTCTGCTTCTTCAACAAACAACTCTGTTGACTTCTCCTTTTGTTTTACCGTCAGTCGACTCAAATCAAGTTCGGGTAACCAGGGCAAGTCACTCTCTATCCGTTCAGCTGGTGTATCTTATTCACAGAGCGGTCCCTCGCATGGGGTCGGTGTCTCAGGATCCTTAAACCTGACTTGAGTATGAGTCACTGACCGGACAAACTGGAAGCGCCCCAGGACAATTCTTCCAGGTAAGGTGATATCGTGGTTTGCGTTGTTGATCACTGCGACTTATAACATGGTTGCATCACGGTCCTCCTTCACGGAGGTAAGGGATTCGTGGACTGCCAATCCTAAAGGCCAGGTTGCCAACTAATCTGGCTCAAAATGACTAGAGTCTTACGGTCATAATCCAGGGTTGCTTTTTTTAATAGTGGAGATACTATCGCAATCTTCAAGGAATTAGGTACGTTGCCCGATGTTACCTTCGCAAAGTATAGCAGCTTCTCATTACTGTATAAACAAGATGAAGATCCCTTATAAGATGAGGCTTTTAATAGACCTAATACGCCAGAAGAAAGAAATCTCCGTTTATTATTTGTGAGGATAACATCGATTAGAGAACTTGAAGAGCAAGACATTCTTGTTTGTTCATTTATAAGACAGTCGAGACTAAATAAATTGCAAAGATCTAGAAGTGCCCTACCATCATCACGAAGAAACGTTGAAGAATCAAAAAATTGAACAGATCATCCTCCCATACTGTTTTATTAACCCCAGGAGGTCGATAGGCACCAACAAACATTAACCATCTCTTTTCAGTCTTCAAATTTACCATAAGAGCTTCAACCTTACACATTTCAAAAAACTGATTTTTCTGAAAAACTGACGTACAGATTTTGTTGAATTTTAAATTTTTAGAGATTTCTAACAATATCTGGTAACGGTGAATGGGAAGATTTCACCGTCCCGTTTCAAAACAGCATCACTGACCAACTACTGCACTTTGCCCAGTTTAATGGGTACCAAGCCCTTGCCCTAGCTGTAGGAAAGGCAAATGACGTGATCTCGTCATTACAACTTCGCATCCCAAAACGGCAAACAGCATTGATGGATTATTTTAAATAAATCGCCCGTGAAATATCTTGAGCTAAATTTTTTCAACTGTTGATGCAAAAAGGCCTAAGAAATTAGTCAACGATGTTTTGTATTTTTTTCTGTACATTATCACCCGAAGAAATACTGTACATTTCAACTGCGTGCCCTCCATGTTAGAGCTAAAACTATGCATGGCTGGAAATGCACTTGATGTTTGGTTACGATGAATTTTGGATTTATCTTCATATATGTTCAATTTTTAAAAGCATTTTGCCATATCGAGTCAATAAAATCATGTTTACTCCATTCCTATCCAATTTATATTGTACCTCTATTAAGCGGCCACTTTTCAAGGCCCGAGGGTAACGCTTAATAGAGGTCGGACTGTATTTGTTCCAAGGTCACGTGAGTGAAATGAAAGGGGAAAAAACCCCAGTGATTCACGCCATAGGGCACTTGGATAAAATCATAGTACTTTTTGTTTTGCCCCCAAATTTCGCCTAAGCATTGTTTTTGTTTTCCCTTGCGACCATTGTAAGTCCAAAGATAAACTGGAATCGATGCTTATGCAAATAAGTGATCTGAAGTGTATATGATTTGTACATGGAATGACTTGTAAACTGAATGTTAAGCCCTGGCAAAACTATCGAACAAAGTTGGATTCAACCTTCCAACTTTGCTCGATCCAACATGTGTCGACCGTTTGGCCGCCATGTTGGATGATGTTTGTCCAACAATTTTTGCTCGATCAAATGTTGGATAGAGTTTGCTTTTGATCAAACATTTCGCCCAACAATTCTGGTCGACGAAAAAATGTTAGAGTGTTTTGCCGCCCTTCCAACAAAGTTGTATCCTGAAGCAGTCACGTTGTCGGTCACGTTCGCCCTGCTAGCCAATCACGAATCACTATTTTATTTTCAAGCCTAGGCTTCTCGCGTCCTTTGCAAAACAAAGATGGCGGACGATGAAGACCTCGTGGTTGTTGCAATTGATGAAGAGCCAGCTGCAGACAGCCAGAAGGTAAAAAAAAAGAAAGGAAGAAGCGAGTTTGAAGGATTGGGAAGTTGAAACTTTGATTAGTGAATATGAGGGGCGCCCATGTCTCTGGGACACATTTAGCCCCCTTTATCATGATCGCGACAAGCGAAGGAAAGCCCTCCAGGAAATAGCAGAGGCGATGGAGATTCCGAAAGAAGAAGTTACCTCAAAGTGGAACGTTTTGAGAGCTCAGTTTAGCAGGGAA
>NC_090870.1:17312833-17317142 GCF_036669935.1 Montipora foliosa | reverse complement strand
CTTTTTCCCTCTGTAGGAATTGAAATGGAAAAGGTGTAAAAAGCTCATAGCTGGACAACTGGAAGTAAACCAAACCACCACCCATGGATGACTCTGAAATTCTCACCAGATACGAGACAAGTGAAAACTGTTATGGTTTTTTACGGACACGATTTCCACACCCAGCCTTGACGAAAGAAGAAAAAGGTCTACCAATTGCCTTTTCACTTACTGTGTATAAGAATGCTCGTCTGCTGGAAAGACTTCTCCAAGCTGTCTACATGCTAATATTATTTACTGTATTCATATTGATATTAAATCTCCCACCGTCTTTCGTAAAGCCATACGAGCCATGATACGGTGCCTTCCAAATGTGTTTATATCACGAAAAGCGCTGATGTAGTCTGGGGACATTTCTCAATAGTTCAAGCACAACTCTATTGCATGGAGGAGCTTTTAAAGTCTTCTGTGGATTGGAAATATCATATTAGTTTAGTTGGACAAGATTTTCCATTATATGAGAACAATCAAATTGTAGCAGCTTTGCGAATGCTTAACGACTCGAATGGTATAGAGAGTTTTCCTATTCCCGAACACAACAAAGGGCGAACTACGTATTCCCACACATTGGTAAACCATCAGATCTACAACACTGGCGTGACAAAATCACCACCCCCTCACAACATTGCAATTTATAAAGGATCAACACATATTGTCGCCACGAAAGATTTATGGAGTTTGTAGTACACAGTAAGATTGGAAAAGATTTTACAGAATTTCTTAAAGACGATTACGTCCCTGATGAAACACTGTACGCATCATTACAACAGCATCCGCTGGCTCCAGGTGGCATACGTGGTGAACAACCAGAGTAAATACCGCGGCTCTTCACTGGGTGGCCAGCAATGTTACGGCAAATGGGGGCGAGCATTATGTTGGCTCTCTATCAAGGACTTGCAGGGGGCACTTGGTTCGAATATGAAAAAGAGACTCTTCGTTCACAAGATTCCATTTGATTTTTATGATGACATAGTAGAATGTCTCCTTGTTGCAAGGCAGGGAAGAAAATATGGCTCGATCTTGTGGAATGAACCTTAGCACGCTTTCCTGTTTACAGAACTGACCGGCCAAACCGGGCATTTGGAAGGACTACCTCTACAACGCATTCAGATTTTAATTTCTAAAACACAATTCGTGGATGTTATGATGTTATATACTCCTCCAGAAGAATGCACGGGATGCAAGTGTTCCTTCAAATTGTTGCATTTTCTTTTGCGAACTGACGGCTCTGGCCTGTCAGTTCTGACGAAAGGAAAGCGCCCTATTTTTTAGCCATTAGCACAGCCTAAATCCTCCAGCATGTGGTAAAGATTCGTAACGAACATGCTCTTCTTTTTTTTTATACATGTTACAGTTAAATTCAAATTCAGGTTAATTTAAATTTCAACCTAGGTCATTTTATTTTAAACTAGGTTGAAATGAAATTAGGAAACATCAACAAAAACCATCAATTATGAGCAAGTACGTGTAATATATTGGTAAGTAACTTGGTCGTAGAGGTGAGTGGATGAACTCCAGCATGTGGTAAAGATTCGTAACGAACATGCTCTTCTTTTTGTTTTATACATGTTACAGTTAAATTCAAATTCAGGTTAATTTAAATTTCAACCTAGGTCATTTTATTTTAAACTAGGTTGAAATTGAAATTAGGAAACATCAACAAAAACCCATCAAGTATTAGCAAGTACGTGTAATATTTGGTAAGTAACTTGGTCGTAGAGGTGAGTGGATGAACTTAGTGTAGCTTAATTTTTTTTCATGAGACTTTTATAAAACCCAAATGGTTGTTAAGTCTTGGCACTGATTTTAAATGGTTAGCATTAAGGTTGGGGTTAGGCATACTGTGCATGATATCCGTATCTACTTTTCTATCTCAAAGCTTTTTAGCAGGACCGCGTTCGTTGATGAATCTCCTTAGGAGGGCAGAGGAGCAACAATATGAATATTGCTAAGGTGATTGATTGTTGATTTTAATTTTGTTTGTTATTTGCTCTGTCTTTTGCTTTACTTGAATTCGTAATAATCAAAAGCAAGTAAAAACAAAACTTTCATATCTATTATCAGACGCCATTTTGTAGGCTCTTGTAAGTGTTATTTCCTTTGAATTATCAATAAAGTATTTGATTTTTTTTTAATTTGCTGAGCCTGTTTGTAGTGATAAACCCAAATTTTGTGATGATTATTTTGGCACAATACCCTTCAAGTTCTACAATTTGAGCAAGTAGCACATTTGATGAAGGGACGTTTCCTTTTCCATTTTATTAATTCTCAGCGCCACATAAGCCTGAAGCTCGAACTTCTTCGTTTTCTTCTTCCCTTTCTGGTGAATGATAACTGCAGACTGCCTACAAATACAAGTTTATAGCACTCTTATTTTGAAACAAAATTGAGGTACCTGTTTGAACAGCTGCTGCGATACCGAGAGGTCACGACTATTCCTAAAAGAGCTGCGCAAACAACTCCAGAGTGATCATTTGCAAGGTATATAAAATTTACAGTAAAGACTGAATATTTGGTATGATAAATTTGTGCTTAAATGTAATCATGGTTAAACTAATGCAATCTAGAGCTTCAGTGGGGCTGCTCAACAATTTTGTGAAAGGTAAAGAACTTTTGCTATGTATGAAAGGGAAGTTTTGGTCTATTTTGTTGCTTCCATTTTATCTGGAGGGAATCTACCTGTCTGCTTTAGACAACAAGCATATTTATGGCAAATAAATAGGTGTGAGGCTTTGCTTTACCAAAATGAGCCTTTGTCGCTTTTATTTTCCTTTGGTTTTAAGATTGGCAAATGATGTTGAAACGAATCCCGTTGATCAGCGCTCTAGACCAAGGCCACTTCCTGTTTCCCCGTATGTACTCCAACGTGCAAGACTTGAGTTCGCAATAACCGTTCGATAACGCTCGCGTTTATTTGTTAAGGTTATATTTAATAGTTCAAAATGATCTGTTTACCTCTGGCGATAATGAAAAGTATAAACTCTATAGAAACAAAATTAAGCTCTTACCCGGCCGCCAAAGTAAGAAACTTTACTATTCTACCTATTTTTCGAATCATATTAACAATATGAAGAAAACTTGGGCTGGAGTTAATGAGGTAATGAACCGAAATAAGTTGAAATCCAAACCTATCACGGCTCTAAGGCGTTTGGACTGCGACGAAATAACCCATAATCCCACTGAATTATCTAGTGTTCTCAATGACGTCTTTTCTTCAGTTGGTCACAATCTTGCTGCTAAGGTGCCTAACAACAATAAATGACAAAAATTAAACCCCTAATTCTCGATCCTTTTTCTTTAATTAAACCTGTCCCTGCTCTTGAAATTGAGAATGAAATCTCATTTTTTTCGCCTATTAAGGCTTATGGGCTTTATTTTTGCCTTGTTCGTGCATTGAAATGTGCGAAAGGTATAATTTCTTTACCCCTTGCGGAGATAATATGTCCATCCTAAATAAAAACATGCGAAAGTGAAAATTCCATCCAGATGAACTTGGGTAAGAAAATGTTCTCATGTGGCATTTTCATTGATCTCAAAAGGGCCTTTGATACAGTTGACCACTCTATTTTACTTAGCAAGCTGTATCATTATGGAATTAGGGGTATTGTCTGTAACTGGTTTTTGTCTTACTTGGCTCGCCGTACTCAGACAACTCAAATTGATAATCATTTGTCTTCCTAAGAGGAATTCGGTCACTGGAGTCCCACAAGGTTCTGTTATAGGACATTTACTCCTCCTAATTTATATAAATGACATTTATACTTGTTCTGATAAACTCAGTTTTTCCTTTTTTGCTGATGATACAAATTTACTATATGCTGACAAGAATTTGCAGCCTCTAGAGGCCGTAGTTAACAATGAATTGAAAAATGTAGCGACTGGCTGAATGCAAATAAACTAACTATTAATTAATGCACAGAAATCAAATTTTGTTACTTTTAGGCCATGAAAAAAGAAACTTAATTATCACATATGCTTGAAAATAACAATATGAACGCTGTTAGAGCTCTTGAAAACAAGGATTATACTAAATTTCTTGGGGTCCTAATTGACAAGCACTTAAATTGGAAACAAGACATTGATTACACTGCTTCTAATATCATAGCGAGATTGCGGCACCATGTACCATTAAACACCCTTCGATTCGTCAAATTTATCGATCACTCGTATTTCCACATATGTATTACGGTATAGCTGCTTGGGGCCAAGCTGCTCAGTCTTATTTAAGGAAGATTCTTGTTCTTCAAAACCGAGCCCTCCGCCTTTCTTT
>NC_090870.1:17305333-17307833 GCF_036669935.1 Montipora foliosa | reverse complement strand
AGAAAGAGGAAAGCTGGGACGAAAAGGAGCAAGGACGTGAGCGATGTGAGCCAATAAGAGAGAGGGAATGGGAAAGGGAGAGGGAGAGAGAAATGAGATCCCATTTTTCTTCATCTCGTAAGTACAAATTAGCCATGTATAAATTCGACACCCCTGGGTACACGAATTGTTCTACAAAACAATAGTGTGAATGCTTAATTAATTTATTCTGCATGCATAATGAGGTAGAGACCTGTACGGAAATCACTCCGTTTTCCAATTTTCTGAACTTTCTCTTACGTACTATTTTTAACCAACCTCCTTCAACCATTGGCAAAAAAGAATAAGGACTGAAGGAAAACATGCTTTTAAAATTACCATACTGCTTATCAGGTCCACTTGTATTTCTTGCATGCCGATATCTTCCCCTCACTATTTGAACCTTTGTTCGGACTCCCGAGGGACACGCTTTAAAACTCGCAGCAAGTGTTTTTGAACATAATCTTCAAAAGAAAAGGTTAACTAATACGGGCAAAAAAATCTGCTTCCTTTTCACAATCGATATTTCGAAACACCTCCCATCTTCTCCAAAAGACTTAAGTATGTTTGCATTTCAAAAGCAAATAAGACGTTATGTGTTGTCAACACAAGAAGTGATTTTATTTTAGCTGGGTGTAGAACAAGAAGCCAAAGTTATTTTTAACTGATATTTACCAGATTCCTATTTTACATCTCAGTAAAATGTGTGCGGGGAGCTAAGAACAAAAAAAAATTAATAATAATAGATAATTTAGCCTCCCAGTTCACACTTTATCTGCTAAAGTTCATTTTTCCCCTTAGAACTATCGTTTAGATTGTAAACTAATTATTCAATTGAAAGAACTAATTAAAAGACTTCTAGACTTTTTGACGTGAAATATCGCCATAAAGCATTTTTTCTTACAAGTAGTGACTGTCAGTGAACTCTACATACTGTGCGTAAAGTTTGCAGCCATCGCGAAATCTAAAGTGGCAAGGTAAACCATGTGTTTTACATTGCTGAAATTTAAGGTCCTTAAAGTTGTCGATGTCAAATTAAAAGAGCATTTCTTTCATCAGGTATCGATAAACCACATTAGAAAAAATCACTGTCAGATTGTTAGCTTCTGCTTCCGTTTCACTTCTGTGTTTGGTCATTTCTATCACGTCTCGGTGGGAGGTTACAGCATGAAATGTCTGGAAGCTCGTCGTCGCTGTCACGTCCGTCCCCATCGTGTACCAGTGATTGGGTGTCATCACAATAGTAAGGTGCTGGTGTTCTGGACTTCTTTACAGGAGGGAAGTACTCCCAGGGTTTTCCTGGCAGACAGTCACAAGGGAGTAAGAGGTTTCCATCTAGAGTAAGGCTAGGTCCCTGACTTGATTCTGGTCTTACGTCGTACACTGGGCTCCCCTCTCCCTTTCTTGCAAGGACCAGATGAACTTGGTCTTCCCAGAAGGCACAGAGCTTTCCTGGTCCACCTCAAGGAGTGAGGTTGCGTACCAGGAAACGATCTCCAACTTGCAGCACAGATGATCTTACTCGTTTGTCGTATTTTTTTCCCCCTCTCGTGGCACTCTTTGCGGCAAATTTTGATCCGAGTGAGTAAGCTTCTTGCATGGCAGATTTCCACTTGGTAAGATACTCAGCATGTGATTTGGCACCTGTTTCCTCCTCGAGATCAAAGATTACATCAATTGGAAAGTGAGGACTGCGACCAAATAACAGGAAAAATGGAGTATAACCTGTTGGCTCATGAGTGCAGTTGTACTCATTAATGAGTTTATTTACATGGTCCTTCCAGCTGGATTTGTGAGTTTCATGCAGGGTTCGCAACATATTTAGTGACGTACAGATCATCCTCTCGACCAAACCACTGCCCAGTGGATGGTATGGAGTAGTCCCGAGTGCATTACTCCAGAGAGTTCCTGAAACCTCTTGAACAAACGGTTTTCAATCTGGCCTCCCATGTCATGATGGATTTTCTCGGATAACCCAAATCGTAGGATTAAATCATTGAAGAACTTGTCTGCAGCAGTAAAAGTGATCTACCACCACCAGGATAAATTCATAGCCTCCTGAACTCCGCTCTAGGTGCACAAAGTCGATAGAAACCATTTGAAGAGGAGCCGTTGTTGTCATTGGCTGTAAAGGTTCTCTTGTTAGTAGATTTGGACGTCTCTGTTTTAAGCATCGGCATACGTGATGGATAAAGCATTCAACTTGCCTGGTCGATACCGTATTTCAAAGTTAAAATTCAGCAAACTCTCCCACCCACCTCAACCCTGTAGCATTTAACTTAGCGGGTGTTAATACAAAAGTCAGGGGATTGTTGTCGTTGTATACTAAAAGTTCAAGAGCGTAATAGAGGTAGTCTCTGAACTGTTCTGTCACTGTCCATTTCAATGCTAAGAATTACAGCTTTCATTGCCAGAGTGCATATGATAGTTGCGTTCAGACGGGGTCAGAGCCCTAGATGCATAAGCAATTGCTTGGGTAGAG
>NC_090870.1:17280333-17292833 GCF_036669935.1 Montipora foliosa | reverse complement strand
TCTGCTGACTTCCACGCCTGCGCAAAGCAATTTGATGCAAACGAAGTATTAATGAGATTAGTAATGACAGGCAGAGTAGCCGGTAGACTGTCCTTAAGCACTCTAGCAAATACTTTATCATGCCCGGGCGCTTTGTTTGATGGTATATGCTTGACAATCTTTTGAATGTCTTGTTCCGTCACAGCATGAAACTTGAATTTATTCACATTTTGGAGATCATCAGTGATTGGCTCCACTCGCTCAACTGACTCTGTCAACGTGCCAACGAATAACTTATTAAATACATCAACTTGATCATTAAAATCGTTGAAAATATTTGCGATGTGGAAAGGAAAATTCTCCAAATCGTTCAGAAATGACTCAGGATTGTAGGTTTTCAGGGCCGTAGCCAGATAAAAGTTATGACTGAGGCAATGCCGATGGTTAAATTCCCTTCGTAGGTATTTAGGTGTTTATGATGAGTACATTTTGAAGGCAACACTGGAATCACGCTTTATTAAAAAAAAATCACCAAAAAATGACTGAGGCAAGTGCCTCGGTTTGCCTCATACTGGCTACGGCCATGGTTTTGTAGCTTCTGGTGAAAACATAAGAGGGTCGAGGCTTCGAGGCTTTTAACTTTCAACCGTGTGACCGCCACAAAACAATGATCGGCAACAGCCGAGATATTTACATGGCAGCTGGCGATAAAACCCTCGTTTGTTGTCGAAAGCTTTGGACATGTCGAGCAGCACAACAAACGATATACCTTTTTCATCCATATTCTTGAGGAGTCGATCAGTGTAATGCACTAAGGCGGTTTCTGTGGAATGTAACTGTCTATATCTGCTCTGTAAGCCAGATATCTTGCCATTTCTTTCCAAAAAGTCCATCAACTGTGAATGAGCAGCCCTTTCACATACCTTTGACATTATAGGTAAGAGAGATATGGGGCGGGTGTTTTCGGGCTTGTCGGGATCGCCAGACTTACGGTTTGGGATGACCTCTGCTGACTTCCACGCCTGCGCAAAGCAATTTGATGCAAACGAAGTATTAATGAGATTAGTAATGACAGGCAGAGTAGCCGGTAGACTGTCCTTAAGCACTCTAGCAAATACTTTATCATGCCCGGGCGCTTTGTTTGATGGTATATGCTTGACAATCTTTTGAATGTCTTGTTCCGTCACAGCATGAAACTTGAATTTATTCACATTTTGGAGATCATCAGTGATTGGCTCCACTCGCTCAACTGACTCTGTCAACGTGCCAACGAATAACTTATTAAATACATCAACTTGATCATTAAAATCGTTGAAAATATTTGCGATGTGGAAAGGAAAATTCTCCAAATCGTTCAGAAATGACTCAGGATTGTAGGTTTTCAGGGCCGTAGCCAGATAAAAGTTATGACTGAGGCAATGCCGATGGTTAAATTCCCTTCGTAGGTATTTAGGTGTTTATGATGAGTACATTTTGAAGGCAACACTGGAATCACGCTTTATTAAAAAAAATCACCAAAAAATGACTGAGGCAAGTGCCTCGGTTTGCCTCATACTGGCTACGGCCATGGTTTTGTAGCTTCTGGTGAAAACATAAGAGGGTCGAGGCTTCGAGGCTTTTAACTTTCAACCGTGTGACCGCCACAAAACAATGATCGGCAACAGCCGAGATATTTACATGGCAGCTGGCGATAAAACTCTCGTTTGTTGTAAGCGCTACATCGATTAGGGTCTTAGATGTATCGGTGGTCCTTGTAGGTTTAGTAACAAGCTGCGAGAGATTAAATGAATTACATAGATCCATCAGTGCTCGGCCTTCAGGACAGGAAGAGCCCGGCAAAACGTCAGCATTTAGGTCGCCAGTTATTAAAACTTCCATTCCTAGAAGAAGCCAATCCATAAAAGGGGCGGACAAATCGTCCAGGAATCTAGACATAGACACAGAATCTGGTCTGTAAGCAGCGCACAGTACAAAAGGTTTCGTTTTTCTATACTGGACTTTGAGCCAGAGTTGTTGTGAGTTAGTGTCCGTAGTTGTAGACAAATTATCAATGATCGATGCTTTAAGACAATTTTTAATGTACACAACAATCCTGCCTCAAGATATATGCGGGCCTCTATCCTGCCTGAAAATAACATAGCCTGGTATGTGAATATCGTTATTAGTCGTAGAAGGGTCGCGCCAGGATCCAAAGATGACGAATATATCGTACTTATCGTGAATAATTGTTTGCTTGACCAGGTAGAACTTTTCACGCGAAGCCATGGAGCGGACATTTAGATGAGCGATAGTAATGTTGACTTTTCTGTTCTTTGGTTTATTCCATAAAGAACTGCATGGGAGGCCCAGGGTTCAACTCTACATCGTGGATTAGCAGAAGAACAGAATAAAATGTGCAGGTCGAATTACAATACCGAAGTATCGAGGCACTAGCTCTTTTTACCCTGACCTCGAGTCGGAGCAAAGTACGCCGCCATGTTGAAGCGAGAACGATCGGTTGAAGAGCAGTGTTTCTGGCCGCAAATCTATCCAGAGCATCACGTATTTCAGCAGAAGTCGATGTTTTTGCATTGTTATATCGATATCTTGTTCCATAGCCACTTCCAGTATAAATAGAGAGCAGAACAAGGCAAAGAAAGGCTAAAATTATAGGAGCATGAGAAAACATGACCGCTGAAGTGATACATAACCAACGAAGCGCGTAGCACAAAGCTGGTTGTAATCATCTTATATCCAGCAAGTCCGAGTAGAATAATTGTTTTATTAGAAACTTCAGGATCCAGGACCCTTCTTTGGTGTTCCGGAGGTAGTATTGTGGACTAAAGCATTGATTTCTCCCTGGGAGCTGCAAAAATGTTTTCAGCTCGCTTTATTGCTGACACGTTCCTTGACCATATTAGGTACAGCAGATATATGAACTGATAGCCTGTGTCCGGCGAGCCAATGAAAATGTTGGAAATCTCATATCCATAGTTCAGTTTTTAATAAATAGATTTAGCCAAGCCTAAAAGCGAAGCTCCCAGTTATACAAACCCTCGACTGCGTCTCGGGTTTGCGTACCTGTCTCGAATTCTCATAAGTCTCCCTAGTGTTCAGTTGAGGCTATGTACACACCAAAAAAGTCCTCTATTGCTTACATACATTTATACGGCGTTGAGAGTCTGGTTATACTAGGGAATTTAAGAAACGACGACGGCTAAGACTACGAAAACGCCACAAAGCAATAATATCATTGGTTAAAAGAGCATAAAAAATCGTGCTGCACGTGCAGCACGGATTTTAGCAACTATGTTTGCGGTCCTCTGCATAACGACGACGTGAAATCACCAAATTTGAAGTTTTGACGACAACGTAAGCATGCAACAGAGAATCCTTCATTCCCTATTTTAAATTTGAAACCGCTCGTACCGATCTATTTTTAGGATACTTTGCCCACATTTTACGACGCGAACTAGACTGAATAATCGCGAAAGACTTACGATAGAGCCAAGTTATATTTTGAGGTGACGTTTTCGTCGACCGTCGCCGTCGTAGATCTTAAATTCCCTACTGTCTGGCGAGATAGACGGTGATGAGAAGAAAATTGCTCACTGTAAGCTTGAATGGCAACGTTGGTGTGTGATTGTTGAAATATACCATAATCTCTGTCTACACGGCATAGTGCACGTTTTTAGGCCTTCTTCGTTTTTTTAGCGAGTTTTAAGGCACGCATTGAAGAAGGAAAACGTTACCTGAAAGCTAACCGTTGTAAATAATTGTTTTGTCTTTAGCTCTATTTCTCTCAGCTCTACGGTGTCCTCCATTGAAAATTTCTCTTCTTCTCCTTTCTAGGCTTCTCTCGAGGCGAGTTATTGAGAGGGGGCATCTCTAAAAGGGGGGATTTACTTAAATAGGGAATCTCTAAAAGGGGCAATTACTAAAAGGGGGAATCTCTAAAAGAGCGAATTACTGGAGGGAGGAATCTCTAAAACGGGGAATTATTAAAAAGAGGAATATCTAAAAAGGGGATTTACTAAAATGGGGAATCTCTAACATCTTTTCAACTCCGAAGAAAGTGTGACAGTCATCAATTACCGGGCATGAAATTAATGGCTTTCGGGTAGCACTACGTCAAAAAATTAGGAAATATTTCAACAGTTGGCATCACACGGTCTTAACATAAAAACCGCCTACTCCGAAATCATCAGAACATACAGACAGAAATCAAACACAGGAACAGCATGTGGGGATTAGCGCAGCACACTGATTGCACCGTATTTCCAGCTGTCATCTCTTGTGGTTGAGAACGCACCACCAGTCTATTCCACGGTGTCACCAGTCTATTACACACACTGATTACAAGGCGTCACCAGTCTATTCCAGGTCTATTCTATTCTTAGTTTTCACTCATTCAAGTATCACGCAAAGAAAAATTTATAGCGGAGCTCAGGCCCGCGGAGCACCATGGGTACGATATTTTTAGGAAATCTACCCATGCTAGAAATCTTGGTTATGACGTCACGTACGTTCGTCCGCCGTCCGCCCGTACAGACTGTCGGAGTGGGGGTGGGGAGGCAGGAGAGCCTCTGGGGATGGAAGTGTTCGGGCAATTTTCCTTAGAGGGAAATCGCGTGGCGGCGTTGCATTTGGCAACCCGCGTTTTTCTGGCGGGAAATCACATTGGTGACGAGCAACCGGATAAAGAGTAGGAAAGTGGAAGAAAATAAAACAAAAGAGCATGAGACAAGAGGCGACAAAATTTGAGACATTTAAGTGAAGAAAACCTCGAGAGAAGCCGATGAGGGAGATGAAGAGAAAATCTCAATGAAAAGCACCTTAAAGCTGAGAGAAATAGAGCGAGAGACAACACTTATAACGGCTAGCTTTCAGGTAATGGGATGTTCCTTGCTGCCTCACATATTTATGAAAACTCACTAAAAAACGAAAAAGGCCTAAAAACGTTTGCAATTCCGTATTGACAGAAATTCTGACATATTTCAACCACCACATTTATAGGCTTTTTGTGTCAAATGGATGTCCAGTCGTGAGCTGCTTTGTTTGACTGTGAAATTGCCGTCGAGTAAGCGAATTTACTACGCCTTAGGTTGACTTTTGAATCATTGAGATTTTGCTGTTGTTCTAAACTGAAGAGAGAGGGAGTAAAGATTGACATTGAAACTGAAAGTGTTTTGAAAGAGATTACTGTGCATGTAATTTCAGTTTTAGTTGTTGATTAAAATTGTTGGTTATTGTTTGCAAGGCTTGTTTGTTTACTGCTGTCGGCTCAGAGGTGTTTGATCTGTTTGATCACTGTAAACTGTATGCAGTAATAATGAGGATTAATTTTGTACTTTGTGTTTTCTTTCAAACATAATACCAGTTCCCCCCGAAACCCACCGTGGGTATTCTCTTCGCTCTGGCTCTGTTGTTAATAGTGGTGTTAAAGTAGTTGCTAAGACTGAACGAATGAACAGTTTTTGTATTTGTAAATATCAATAATATAGTTGCTGGTACCCTTGTAATTCAGTTGTAGCTACAAGAGGGGTCACAGTTTTTCTCTGTCCTTGTGTGGGCCCATTTATATCAGTAGGGCTAACGCTCATATGGGGTAGAAACTTAGCACTTCACATTACACTCTAATCAGTTAAGTCTGTTCAAATATAAGTGCTACACGGCCAACGTTTGCAAAAAAACTTAAATCCTTCCTTGTCATCAGTAGATGAGGTGTTCAATGAACAAGTACCCTCAGAGCTTGCTACAAATCCCCAAACTACTGAAAATCACAGTCCATCAGCAATAACAATGTATAATCAGCCAACAGAAATATCTGATGATCAATTACGTCAATCAGTTAGATCACTAAATAAAATGCAACGCAAAGCTTTCAACAGGGTACTTTCATGGATTAGAAATAAAATGAAAAACCTCAACAGTCTGAAGGCACAAAATGTTGAACCAGTTTCTTTGTTTATAACTGGAGGTGGTGGTGCTGGGAAAAGTCATTTGATTGAAACAATCTACCACACTTAAAAAACCTATAGACATGCTCTAATGAATCCTGAGAAACCAACACTCTCACTAGAAGCATCTACTGGAGTAGCAGCAATAATCTTTGATAGTACAACCATTAACACAGCATTAGCAATACCTAAAAATACATGTGATTTCCTACCTGCAATATCTGACCAGAAAAGAACACAAATGAGATTATCACTGTGTGAGCTGAACGTATTATTCGCCCGGGTTGAATTCAAACTCGCATTGATCATTCTCAAGCTCGCATCATCTGGACACTTGGCACAGACGTTTAAGCACTGTTATGGAATTACTGTTTTGTTATAATTGTCTAATGCCGTTTGCCCTCAACTATTAACTTCGCATAAATTATAGTGGAGCTCCGCGCGCACCGAAGGCGCGCGCGCGCGGAGCACCATTGTTAAGAAAATATGGTAACCCATCCATGCGAGAAATCTTGGTCGTCATCAACCGTCCGTCCGTACGTCCACCACTCCATGTATGCCAATGTGTCCAGTATCATGCTAGTTTACAGCTTTTGATCAATTGACACCTGTCAAAACAAGGTATCCGCTGACCAGTATCACGTGACCATATCGCGGGCTCAAGCTTCGAGCTCACTGAGGTCAGCTGTTTTCTTGAAGTTGACCGCTGACCAGGTACTGGTTTTCGATTGGATTGTAGGCTCAACCCAGGTTAACTCACCTGAACATAAGCGAGGCTTCATTTTTCGCGCGCTTTCTGTGGCTCGACGCGGCTACACGGCGATCCTACATCAACGAAAGTTCTTACACAGTCAACGCTTTTCGTGTTCAGGTGGAAAACGGTTTGGAAGATGTTTTCTTTCTACGTTTTTCGCTGGTTTCAATCCAGTTTGACATATCATGGTATCTGTGGTCCACAATGGTGGCTACGTAGTTATTCAAGTCAAGCATCGGCGGGATGTAAACTTAAAGCTGAGTGTTTTTAATTTGCTTAGAGCTGCTTTTTTCTCTGTATTGCAATTTTTGGCACATCTTTAGAAGCTCTGATAAGGTTGCATGATGCCTGGAGGACCTATGTCTAGAACAGAAACGAAAGGAGAGCGAAAGAGAACGACAACGGCAAAACAGAATACCAGTAATTCTTTCCTTGGGCACTAAACCGTTTGTTATTATTACGGATGCGTTATTTAAAGTAGATGCGTATTTTTAAAAGGTGGTTTAATCGGTTCTTCCTTTGTTCAGGAATGAAAATCGAATTTTTTATTGTCAACTGGAATTAAATAACAATTATCTGTACTCTTTTGGACATAAACAAAAAGTCGATTCGTTTGTTTTGCTCTATAATGCGAGCGAGCAAGTGCTTTTTTAATCCGTTTGCCCAACTGGTTTTCGTTGTGCCTCGTCAATGACAAGAAAATTTTGCCCTTTTGTTATAAACACGTATTCGCAATGAGTTGTCGTAAAGTTAGAGAGAAATCTCACTAGCTTGTGTTTGTTTAAAGCACCCAAAGGTTATTAAGCATTGGAGGAGATCGTGTTTGAAGTTCGTCCTTTCTTGGTTGCATTGCCGTATTTTGCCGATTCTTCAGCTAATTCTTGTAACAAGTCAACCTGGCGTGTTTCAACGAGATACATCAAAATGTGAATGATCTTGTTTTCAGAGATAAAGTGGAATAAAGTACATCAGTACAACTCTTCTTTGACATTTGTTTTTATGGCTTCTAATTTTAGCGTGATTCCTATTCTTATGGCTTTTTTTTTCCTTTTCCAATCGCTCGCTGAGGGTGTGGTTGTTTTCTTTAAAACTCATGCGGTTCAAGGAAAAAATATTGCCAAACTGGTGAAATGCAAAGTAAATTTCACTGGAAAAACCGATGTCTCACTCATCGCTTCGTGATTCATGCGATATCAGTTTTTAGTGTAAACTTTACCGTGGAATTTACTACTTTATTGCCTAATAGGCAATGAATTATTCTACAGAAGAAAGCAAAGAAAATGATTTAATTATTAAAGCCGCAACCGGAAACATCAAAACGCGGACAATTCGAAACCTTTTATTTTCACAAACCCTACAGGCAGTAAGAATAATTAACCAGGAAGCTCCGCCTTTTAAGGCTTGGCTAAATTTATATATTTTGAATTACGTCATAGACACAATCTATCGCTCAATCGCTCACGTGTCCAGCCGTCTCTTCTCGGGGTGGGTGAGCGGCGGAAATCGAGCCTAATCGTGACATGTCCATGTCACGCATCGTAAAAAATTGAAATTCAAAGTGCTCTATTTTCAGAACAAAACATATGCTACCCAGCGGAAAACAGGCCAGCAGATAAAGCAGCAGGTAAAAAAAAAAAACTCAGAATGTTAATTTAGTTCTTTCTGACATCACTTGAAAACCAAGAAGGGACATATGTTGGACAGCCTCCTTAATTGAGTGATTTCTGAATTCAAACTGTCGGACTGGCGAATCTGTCGAGAGATCCTCTGAATAATCCAAGACAAGCACTCAGTATACCAAATACAAAAGGTAGGGATATTTCATAATGATTCAGTGTCGATTTTTTAAGCCTCTCATAAGCAGAATCGAAATGTAGAAATTTTCCATAAGTGAAAATCGAGCAAAAGCACTCAGACACAATTAATTACGAGAACTAACACCTCTCTCTGCATGTTATCGGTTTATTTAACATAGAAAATTTCCTTTTTAGTCGATCTTGACTGTACTTCGCAGAAATGAAACACGCGTGTATAAATTGCTTAGGCTTTGTAAACACACCCTTTTGTTCGATACGTTAATTATCCATGCCAAAAGCTGGCGCTTTCAACGACAGAACGTGGAAATATTAAACGTCTGAAGGATCATTTCGATCGTTTTTCGCGAAATAAACATGACAAAGTGGCTTTAGCGACCTTTATTGTCTAACCCTAACTCGAGTTTTATTTGTTCTTCAACGTTCCACGCGAGGTAATAAAACATGTTTTTGAACTAGGCTGAATTTGAATAAATAAAATTTCGGTCACGCTCGCGCTCACATTACATAGCGCTGAAACTGTTTTGGTTCTTCAGTTTCCTCTACGGTTGATTTTCTCCTGTCATTTTCGGTTTTATCGTTTATGATCGTGAAAGCGTCGTCATAGCCCTTATAATGTTTCGCCAAAGTGCGTTGTATATATCATAGCATAAAATGCAAAAAACCGTGGAGGCTTTAGACGGCGGACTTGGACTGCTTTGTAGGATATAGGTAGAATGTGGAATGAGTAAATAATCACCCAAACTGGGGATATTATCATACTTCGAGCAGTCTGTCTTGTGCTCTAAATCGTTGAAACAAAGGCGAAAGTAACGTATGGTGAGATTCTGAAATGGGCAACAGTGGTCAACAGCGAGTGGTTGAGTGTCCCAGTTACCTGAAGAAAGTGATAGGTCAACATTAGGACCTCCTCAGACGAGGAAGTTCATATTATCGACGGCTGTTTACAGTCGACAGCTTTAATGAAACTGTCAATCAGGGATATTGCCACAGGCAGACGACCCTCGGTGTCTGACATTTGCAGACTGCACTGCAGACTGCCTACAAATAGCACTGATAACCAGTATTTCATTTCAAATAGCGCTGATAAACAATATTTAAGTCTAAGAACCCGTTTTAAAATAGTCAACTTTCAATAATTGTGATTTAGGGTTAGTCTGCAGTCTGCAAATGTCAGACAACGGACAACAACCCGAAGGATGCGAGAGCGCGTGACGTCACGTTATTTTGAGACAGTTGTAACGGCCGATTCAACTGATCGAGGAAAATGTTCCATAAAAACTTCAAGTCGAGATCTTTCTTTTCGAAAATTCATTTTATGGACAGCCAGATTAATAAAGTTCACCCACCTACTATTTTCTGCATTGTCCTGCGTGATTTGATGGATTTTTGGGACGCTTCGATTTCCTCTTCATATCTCACTCGTCGCCACATAATATAAAGAGACAAGGCGTGCAACTTCCAACACAGCTCACGGCCGAGTGCCTGCAGAATTTAGCCGAATTTCTCCCACCTCTAAAGGTCGATCGCCTCCCAGCCTTGGGCACGTAGAAAGTCGATAACTTTGCTAGCATCCTGCCAAAAATAATCGCATTTACACGGCTCTGCAACCTCAAAATCCTGCTCGATTTTCAAGCTTCGCTCAGGTTTTTGTTATTGCCATTGCCAGATGGTGCGGACACCCCTCATGCATCATTGGAATTTGATAACCGTCATCAAAATCAAATTAACCAGTCAAAAAGCACAGATTTCTCCCAAGAGAGACAAAATTATTAATCAGAGGGAGCCCGGGAAAACAGCGACAAGAAGAACCACTGACTTTAAAAAAAAACGTTTGCGTCGCTGCGAAATAGAAGTTTTCTCACAGTCTCTTGATTTTTCGAGATAACTTCATTCACCCACGCAATGTTTTGTCATCGATATTTTTCGAAGAACAAAGTATATTTTTCGGCTACGTTTTTGGACCTTGGATTTTTATTTATTTATTTATTTATTTATTTATTTATTTATTTATTCGGGTCGCGCTCTGGATGCGCATGCGTCAGATTTCTCTCTCTCGTCGAAAGCAGTTCTAGTGGGATTCGATCTTGGTATATCTTCCTTCAGGCGCAATCGCGGTGATCACTGAACCACGGAAGACTACTTGACAGATTGACGTCGAAATATGTATTAAGAAATTGTGTGTGTAACCGGAAACGAGTTTTTGTGTTTTCGTTGCCCACAATGCAATATCCAGTTATCGTATGCCTCTGTAAGAGATATTGTAATTTAATAATTCTCCCAGTATTTTAAAGAAAAATTATTTAATATTTTTAAATATCATCGTAGAGACTAACAAAGCGTCTGTTTTCTGGTTTTGATTGGAATCAATGGCGTTAACAACAGTTTTAAATGTAAACAAATATCCACGATCGCACTTAACCCTACCATTGGGTCACAGAATATGGACTGTGGACTTCGCACTACGGAATAGACCATATTCGTATTCTCAGTATTGGACTGGAACTAGCTTGCAATGGAGGCTAATGCGGGGGAATATATTAAAAAGTGTTTGCATTTGAAAATACTCCCCCGCATTAGCCTCCATTGCTAGCTAGCTCCAGTCCAATACCGAAAATACGAATATGGTCTATTTAAACTGGATATTTACCAAGATATTGTAACATAAAAATAACCCACTAAAATACTGTGAAATTAAAGGACGTCGGCCAAGAATCCTTCAAACAAAGTGTAGTCTACCTGTAGCCTCTCGTTTGTTATCGACAACAAAATAGTTATCTATAACAACTCAACTAATTAAACATTTTTATATTGCAAAAAAAAACAACTGCATTTTGCACCCCAGCGGAAACAAAATACACTTTAGAGAATGATATTTGGCAGAAAAGAGACTCATCTTCGCGCTTTTACGTGAACTGGAAGACGTCGGACTGAAATTTGCGTTTTGCCAACAGTGGATGAAAGTTATTTAACAATTATTCCATAAGCGCGCGTTGGATATGAGATGGTAAATAGCCAACGAGGCGCGTAGCGCCGAGTTGGCTATAACCAGTCTCATATTCAACAAGCGCGAATGGAATAATTATTAATTTATTAAACTCCTTCAACTCCAAAAATTTGGAAGTACGAAATACGAGCGGAAAAAGCGAGCAAATCCGAGCGAAATCGAAAAAAACTTGATGAGGACTGATGCGATGTTGTGCAATACCTTGTTGTCAGACAGACGCAGGCTCATCACAAAAACATTTCTTGCCTTTTCGCGTACTTCTAAACGCCGGAATTGATCCAAACGTTCCACAAAAAAAGTTTTTTTTCTCCTTTTTGGCTTTATTCAAAGAGAAATTTGGCATTCGGACGAAAACATTTTTAGTTTAGCAACGCTTAACGCAATCATTTACCATATAAGGTCAAACCAATGTATATGAGCTGATAACCGAGATTGAGTGAACCAATTAGAGCACGCGAAATGCATTATCCGAGGTTGAGAATTTAATAATTGATGTTGTTTCATTTCTTGTTTCTTGCATGGAAGCTCCAGCCATCGATCCACTTCCTAAAGAAACGAGACAAGTTGGAAAAAGGAAACTCTCATGGTTTTATGAGGAAAAGCATATTTAGGTCTTGGAATTCAACTTAAGAGTTCGTTGTAGCCTTCTGGTAGGTAGTGAGAATGTTTCTAGTATCATTATTAATGCCGGGAATAATCGAGCTTGTTAAAGTGCCCCTGTGACCAAAAAATCAATTCATATTTTTCTTTGGATTTCAAAACTATGTTAACAAAACACTAAGTGACCCACGTTTTAAGCCTTGATTTCAAAAAGACACCTCTTTATTTTAACTGTAATTTTCCTATTTAATGGTCCGCCATTACTAACATTATTTTCTTGAGAGAGCTGGATCGAGGAGAAAATGACGTCAAAAGCTCACTAGTTTAAGAATGCAATACGTGTGTACGCCGCAGAATTCATATGCAGCACGGGGGTTTTGGGCTTTCAGACTTTTAAACTCACGCTT
>NC_090870.1:17255333-17275333 GCF_036669935.1 Montipora foliosa | reverse complement strand
TTGTTGATTTGCAAATCTTTCGAGCACTTTGGCTAAACAAGGTAAAACAGACACTGGTCGATAGTTGTTGCAGTCTGTAGAAATTCCTCCTTTAAAAAGTGGTGAAACGCGCGGGCGATTTTCCACTTTAAGGGGAATTCACCTTGACGAAAAGATTCATTAAATAGATATGCAATGCTGGATGCAATGTAGCCAGCCACGGATTTAATTGCTTTTACCGGGATATTATCCGCTCCAGCTGCTTTCCCTGCGTCTAGCGCAGGGATAGTGCTTTGAAAACTTGCTCATTGGAAACATACTGGAAGGAAGAAAATTCTCTAGCCTAAGAAGGCACATTCGGGTTGTTGTTTAAGACTGGTGATAAATGTGTTCCAGAAGAAGGAAGTACTTGTTCAGCGAAAGTTGTAAAGTGGTTATTCATTGTGTCAGCAATCTCTTTGAGGTTCGTTAGGAATTTATTATTGACAATTAGTTTATCGACATTGCAAGGTTTACGCTTCCCAGGAAGAACTTGTTTTAGAACTTTCCAGAAGGATTTAGGATCCCCTTTATGTTCCAATCAGTGCTGTTTAAATAAATCCCGTCTCTGTTTTCGTAATTTAGAAGTAACTTGGTTTCTTAGTTGTCTATACAAAGTCCATTTATCTTCGTCCCCAGTACGTTTAGCACGATTGTGCTCTTGATCTCGCCTTCTCATGAGTTTGAGGATGTTGTTATCCAACCATGGATGAGTTTTCTGCCGTATTCGGTTTTTTTTGATAGGGAAGTATTTATCTAGATTGTTTTGAAAATGCTTGAGCCAAATTTTAAGTTTCTTGTTAATATCACAGGCTGATCTAAAGTCATCCAATACAATACAATACAATACAATACAACTTTATTTCACTACGCTAGCCACACACAACAAAAGTTGGTTTCCAGGTGGGGCGTAGGTAAACACGTTACAATAAAATATATATATATGTTTAAAATAGAAGTATACTACATAGAATCAGTGCGATCCAGTGGAAGGCATGGGGGGCGAGGAGGCAAGTTTGCGTTTGAAATCAGAAAGCGATTTTGCGGTCTTTGCCTCATAGGAAAGATAATTCCAGAACATTGCACCACTATACTTAAAGCTGCGCTTCAAAACATTTGTGCATGGCCTTGGAAGTGCTAGATCAGTCTCGATATTCCTAAGATTGTAATTTATGTTAGTATCATTCAGCTTTACAAAGGAGTTACTCAGTTGGGGGGCAGACAGATCATTGAGGATTTTATACATAAGGGTAGCCTTTGTATGGAAGCGCCTGGTTTCAAGAGTTTTCCACTTCAGGTTATTCAACACATCTGTGGACCTAACATCATATGAAGAGCCTGTAATAACCCTTCCCGCACGATTTTGAATTTTTTGTAATTTATCTTTCAGTTGCTTACCAAATATATCCCACAGGGGTGAGCAGCAATCAAAGTAAGGTTGAATGAGTGATCTGTATAAAGTTACGAGGGTGCAGAGGGGGACAAAAGGCTTAATTCTTCTCAAAGCACTCATGCCAGCACATGCCTTTTTACATAGATACTCAATATGAGTTTCAAATGTAAGCTTTTCATCTAGTAGAACTCGCAAACATTTGATAGAGGTTACACGTGAAACCAAATTATTATCAATGGAGATTACATTAGGTAAATCTCCAGATTTAGTGTTCAAATTATATGTTGACCCAACAACCATTAACTTAGTTTTGAGAGGGTGGAATTGGAGCTTATGAACAGTGAGCCAGTCGCTTAGATTTTTTAAATCAGAATTTATATTATTGGCAGGTGCGCCTATATCAAAACTAGAGGTAAAGATTTGAATATCGTCTGCATATAAACAGGGGGTAGTGAATTTTAAGCAATTTGGTAAATCATTTATGTAGATAAGGAAAAGGAGAGGGCCAAGAATAGAGCCTTGGGGGACTCCACAGGGTAAGTTACTTTGAGAAGATAAGCAACCATTTATTAAACATTGTTGTTGTTGGGCAGTTAGATAAGACTTGAACCACATCAATTCTCTATCAGCGACTCCATAAAACTTAACTTTCTCCAGTAAAATCGAATGATCAACTGAGTCGAAGGCCTTACGAATATCAAGAAAAACTACACCTGTCAATTTTCCCTTATCCATATTATCAGACCAATCATCGCACATTTGAATCAACGCCGAGACAGTCGAGTGGAGAGGGCGGAAACCAGACTGGAATTTAGAGAGAACAGAATTAACTTTCAAATAGTGATAAAGCTGTTGAAAAACTTCTTTCTCGAAAACTTTACTTATTATTGGCAGGATTGAAATTGGTCTATAACTTCCCATATCACGACGGTCATTGCCTTTATAGACCGGGCACACACGCGCATTTTTCCAGTCATCAATAAAAATTCCAGAGGAAAGTGACAAATTAAATATAAAAGTCAAAGATGGAGCAATTATACTAGACGCGACTTTGAGGACCTTGGCAGGAATCTTATCAAGGCCAGTGCTTTACGACACCTTTAAGTTTTTTAGCGTAAGCGCGACATTTTCCACTGGTATATTAGAGAATCGAAAGGCTGGAAAACTATTCTGAATGTTGCTGAGATATGTGTTAACGCTATTAGAGGACCTTTTCGTTGATTCAGCGGCCAAAGTTGGTCCTATGTTTACAAAGAAATCATTAAATGACTCGGAAATATCTTTATCGTCAGAAACAATTTTATCGTTAACAAGAATATCATTGAGAGGGGAAGATTTATTACCTTTGCCTGTAAGTGGTTTATTAATTTCCAGCTCGCCTTGGGGTCAATAACCTTGGACGCATCGACGCAGGCGAAAGTTGTCAGATTTCGCTTTACTCATCATACAATTTACCTTATTCCTGGCAGATTGAGCACCCAGTGGTCGTGCGAGCCGTATTTAATAGCATGTTTTTTATGGTAATCTCGTTCCTTCACCATTTTCTTTATGTCAAACGTGAGCCATGGTACTGATGATTGTCTCACACGCATATGTCTGATAGGGGCATGGGGATCTAAAAATTGCATTAAAATCAGACTTCCATGCTTGCCAAGATAAGTTAGGGTCGTCAAAACATTCAACATTTTGCCACGAGGCCCTATAAGGTCATTAATAAAATCCACTTCGACAAAATGTTTGAAATTTCGAACCTCTTTAATAATGGGTCTAGTTTTGGGTACAGCAAACTTTCGTACCGCATAAATTAGACTGTGATCTGAAATCCCTAGGTGAATAACTCCAGAGGTTGCTATATTGTCGACCATATTTGTAAGAATTAAATCAATAGTAGTGGCCGAGGATTTAGTAACTCGGGTGGGCTCCTTGATTAGTTGCTCTAACTGATAAACTGAGGATATGAACTGCGGGGTTCGTGTATGTACATCAAGGGGTGTTTTGGCACAGTCAGAGTTAATATCCCCCATGAGAATCAGTTGCTTATGTTCGATATCACCAAAAAGCTGCATCTACGCGCTCGGTGGTCTATACCAAGTGCTGACTAGAAATGACCTGCTGTGAGGAAGATTTATTATCTCTACACAGATTATTTCCAAAGTGTCGGGCACAAGGTCAATTCTGTTTGTGTACGACAGCTTTTTCCTGATATAGAGAGCAACACCACCGCCTGACCGGCTACGGTCCTTCCCGATTATAATATAGCCAGGAATATATACTTCAGTATCAGAAATAGTGCCATCGAGCTTAGATTCGTTAACGGCTAGCACTTCCAAAGGAGAATTGATTAAAATATAGCGAATTTCATCAATGTGTTTACATAGACTATTAGCATTAATACAGGCAAGTTTAAACCCTCTACAGGATGTGATGCAATGCAGTAGAGAGTAAACATCATTACCTTCTACTGAATCACACTGATCTGTCGTTAGTAACGACGATCCCTGCTTCTGGGTCGTCGTGCGTTTGCCAGCTCCAGCAGGACCTTGCTCAGTTGGTTGTAAACATTGGGCCTGCGAAAACCCTGTCGTGCTTGGCTGGATGGCCCACGGCTAGAACCTGACCTAACAAAATTAATAAATTTAACGGCAAGCAGTGAGCTGCCCTTAGAGTTTAGGTGAAGTTTGCTGCTGTTGAGGCAAGAATTGTCAATTATTATATAGATACTGATGAAATACCAGGATTTCTCCTTTTACTAAAAAATCATATCTTCACCGCGCGCAGTGAACGTATCATTTTTATCTTTCACATGTGAGGATATAGCTGTCGTCATGGTAACGAACACGATTAGCCAATAAAACGCGAGAGATACTTTCGGCACTCGAAGATAAAATTCGTATCCCCGCGCGGCCATGTAATATCCTCTATTTATTCAATTGTCAATTAACGTGAAGTTGTTACTTTCCGACAAAGATTTCAAACTTTCGTTAGCATCATGCAATTTTGCACTTAAATCTAAATCTTCTCTATGAGTAAGTGCAGAGACTGCTATTCTTGAATTCGGAAATTTTAACTTCACTGACTTTGCGAGATCTACAATCTTTTCCGCACATCTTTGAGCGAAATCTGTTGGAAGGTTATTTGTACCCACGTGAACAATTACATGGGCTGGATCACCATTGACATTAATAGACATAACCTCTTCGGATATCTGATCTGCTGTTTTCCCCGGATACGTGAACTTACGGACCGGTTTCTTTGAAAGCCTTCTTGGATTTATGTTCTTAATGATATAGAATCTCCAATTATAACTATAGGTTTATTGTAGTCGCTGTTTTGTGGACTTGCATTCCTCTCTGGGTCATTTGGATCCTGGGGACTCAAGGCTGGCGAGGCAGTCTGATGTGAACTTTGCTCGCGATGATCTGATCCAGCTTCTCGTTGTCTATCCGTTGTTGTTGATGTTGTTGTGGTTGCTGAGAAAGAGTATGCAGATTTTGCTTGCGCACTTGCATCAGTGGAAACAGCAGTTAGCACCTTTTTTCAGGTCTCAATCCCTATGAGTTTCCAATTCCTTTGTTAGTAGATGAATGGAGGTAATGAGCCTCTTTTGTTCTTCTTCGGCCGATCGAAGTTTGTTAGCGTAGTCTTTGTTCACTTGAAGATGGTGTTGTTTTTCTTCTCTTTCAAGATGCAAATTGTTTGAAAGTTTTTCGTTCAACTCTCGTTGATGGCGAAGTTCGTTGTTATTGACTGCATCAGGGTGTGAACAGACATCGGCATCAATGCAACTTTCTTTGGAAATAAAATGGGCGACTTGCTCTTTTAAATCGCGTTTATCCTTTCTAAGGAGCAGAATCATTTCTATCAAATCACTACAATTATTACAACAGCGGCTAGATCTTTTGCGACAGCGGGTTCAAGTTCAATGACTTCTTCGCCACTTTGCTTCTTGCTTTCCGGCCAAGGAACCTCGTCGGGTAGTTTCTCGGGTAATTTCTCTTTAGCCTAAACCAACTAAGTTTAATTTCAACTCCTCTGCGTTCTCTTTACCTTGAATCTGGACAGTTTTTGCTTTGGTATAAAAGTTGCAAGTGATGTGTCCGGCTTTAAGCACCGAACAGGTTCCATTATCCTGAACTTGAAAGTCGCTACTATCGATTCCTAATTTTGATGATAAAGGTCGAGTAAATCTTCCTTTGTGCCAAGCCATTTAAGCTGTTTCTTTGAAGCATTGTAGATTAGAAGACTAGAAGACTAGAAGCCACAGAGACGAAAATATGGAGAATAATTGCAGAAGTACGAGAAGCTTGCTAAAACACGTCTTTACTCTTCGAGACTTCGTTGAAGAATCGTAGATAGTACATAGAATCGTTCCCATGGGAACTTACTTGCAGACCCTTATTAATGTAGAATATAGAATTTGCTTTACTCAAAAATTTTGAAACCGTTTGCCCCCCCCCCCCCCCCCCCCCTCACCCCCAAGCGGTCAACATCGTTTAAAGGTTGTTGAAGAAAAGGTTGATGCCGTTTGCCCCGACCCGAACATCCATTTCCCAGGTTTTCTATGAATGAAGTGGTATCCTTTTCTCAACCTCTTAGAGGGGAAGGGTCTGGGTGAGCCCTGTACGGGAATGTTTAGAGGGAAATCGTCAGCAAACTTGTCAAGCTGGGACCTATAGGAATTTCAGAATTCAAGGAGTCTCAAACCAGTTTCAACTATTTTAAACCTTTTCCAGAAACTGTACTATTAGAAGGATTACGTATACGGCAGTGTATTTCATGGTTTCATGCGAAACAGCAATTATATACCACTTATTTACATAGAGTGAGGTCATTACAGGGAAATCTCAGACCTCGGCCTTGAGGACGAGGACGGACGAGGTTAATTAGTTATTTATTATATGGCTTTTTTTTTTTGCTCAGCATTGGCCTGTTCTTCGTCCTTTGGATAATAAAACTCGCTCTCGTAGTGGCTCTCTTTGTCGCTTATACTAAAGAAATATCTGTATGCTAGTTTTTCTTTCAGTTATTGAAAATATAGTTGTACTTTGTCCGTAGTTTTTTGTTGTTTTCGCCCACGCGCTCGTAGCTTTTAGTCTCAACTCATAAAAGCCGTCGAGCCGAGAAAAATTTTCATAATGCCCGGTTATTACAAGAAAATCTTGCCCGCTCAGCAGCCAATCAGAGCGCGCGTACTATGGTAGCCATATAATAATACCGTTTAACACAATTTGGTCAATAGTATGGCGTAATCGGTTACCATAACAACGGGCTTTCTATCTAAAAACTATCCCAGATTTTTTTACTGCCTGGAAAGTGGTTAGAAGGATGACAATCTTTGCAAAGCTTAAAAAAATAGATGGTGTGCCTTCAGAATTCAGAATTGTTTGAGCTTCTATAAAATACGTATGTCGTTCACCACAACTGAAAAGATTTAAAATAATTTTAAATCATCCTTTAATTGTATTTAATTGTGTTTTTGTAAGTAAATTCAAATCAAGTGAAAAAAAATTAATAAAATACAAAAATAACTGAAAAGAGTACAGAGGTCAGCGCTGTACCTGGTTAATATCTACAATTATTATAGTTTTGATCCAGTTAATATCAAGCTCCCAGTTCTTATCACCTACAATTATGCGTGAAGCGGTGTCACTCACGTGCGTGTGTTTTACAAACGTCTTTGATTTAATAGCACGGAACGACCAAAACTTCTTAGGATCTACTTTCAATTTCTCTGATAATGTTTGGAGATACTGATGATGGCTTGTTGCAATACAATTCTTAGTTTGTTTCCTCAGTTGCTTAAAGCGCATGAAACGTTCTGGGGAAGAAGTAATCTCCATTCGCTTCCACAACGCTTTTTTCTTTCTACTCAGCTTCATAATTTCAGCAGTTATCCAAGGTGGCCTTGAACGACCTCTAAGCCTTATTCGAGGAACATTCATGTCTATAGCACATGGTATCAGGTCCTGGAATTTAGTCACACTGTCATTTAAAGGGAGAGTTTCACGTCTCTGCGCATGGGCAAACTGTCACTTCAGCCCATTTAATTCCATTGTTATTGAAACAATCGAAAGTACTGATGCAGAAAACGGAAACAATCCCGTAGTAATGGATTACTCATTGGAATTACTTTTGTAATCATTTCCTTTGTGTTATGAACCTACTGCATGCGAATAGATTACAACTCGTGCGTAGAATAAATTTTCGACCCGTACAATAAATTCGAGATCAAAACTAAATTCGATATTTTCTGTGTAAACCCGCAGTGTCTTCCACCAAATTTGGGCCGTAGTAATTCAGTGTATTTGCTTTAATACTCTCTGTGTTTAATTAACATCATCTGGTTCAGTAAGAAACCGTAAAATTTACAACTGCTAGCGATAAAGCTTGGACATGCGCAAAACCGTGAAACTGTCCCTTTAAGTGTACTCCTGAGACCATCCAACAATAGACTTCCCTATTCACATTCTTTTGACGTTTGAATTTTGCATTAATACCAAAAGATACCCGAAGATGATCTGAATTAAAACTGTCAGGATGAACAGATCCATTTACTATATAATATAAACTCTCATTGTATCTGAAGAAGGCTGGTTTGGCCAGCCGAAATATAGTACACCACTAAAATCAAATCTAAGTACTATCGGCTCTTGCTCAAAATATTTAGCTTTAAAAATTTTGTTTCTCGAACACTTTCAACCCGCCATTTCTACTGTTGACTGTTTTTCTCTTTTCTGTTTCCGTTTAAACTCAAGCATGCGCAATGAGACTGGAACCCACGTTTTCTGGTAAAATAGAGTCCATTATCCTAGAGTTTTTCCGGACGCTCACCCGCTGACCAAAAAGCCCGAGGACTCTCGGTACGAGATTGGATTTGTATGTAGTTTTATCACGTACAACAGGAGCGCTTGAGTAGGAGCTTGCGTCTCCTATACAAGCCCTATGAGTCAACCTTTGCTGGTATCTTTCTATTTTTAGAACGCCAATCAGAATAAAGTTGTTGTGGAACAAAGACAAAAATAGCAAAAACAATGTATGCAAAATGTGCAAATTGATGTAAATTGTTGTAAATGTGAGTTTCCTGCTGAAGGATTAGTTCTACGCGCAAAGGTTGACTCAAGGATATAATGCATTGCGAGGCTCCTACTCGTGGGCTCCTGCGTACAGTTATTCAAATCTCGCTGCAATTGTACGGTGAATTTAACTGGAAAAACGGTCAAATAGAACTCCTCTGCTACCTGTGTCCTTCTTCGAACGCAATTAGGTTAATATATGCTAATTGTGTAATAACGAATAAATTATGTTAATGTATGCCAATTGTATGCTATCATTTTATTGTCTTGAGATTTGTACTTCTTACCTTTACTGTGAATGCCTCTTTAATTGCAGGATTGTGAACCACAATGGCTTTGTTACGAGCAAAGATTGTGATTTTAGTGTGCTTCTCTTTTGTCGTGGGGACGTTCCTTATTATCCAGCAATCAGGCATCCTGAGGGTCAGAAGAGGGGTAGGTCATTTCAAAATATAATGACACTATGCAGCAGCGACAACGACATATTGAGATAAACTTCTGATCGTTACTTCATCGAATATCCTACAGTAACCTTGGGCAGAAGCTTTTTTTCTTTTTCCTAGGATCCTTCCCTGAATTTCACTTTATAAGGAATGTGGTGCACAAATAATAAGGGGCCATGACTCACAGGAACGAGAAAATGCCCACAGTGAAATAATCAAGCCTCCTGAGCGTCAGAAGAGGGGTAGGTCCGGACGCGACTTCATCGAATGTTGTACAGTAACCTTGGGAAGAAGCCTTTTTTTCTTTTTTTTTTCTTTTTTTTTCCGGTCCCCTTCCCTGAATTTCACTTTAGAGGGAATATGGTGCACAAATACAAAGAGGGCGTGGCTCACAGGAACGGGCAAATGCGCATAGTGAGATCGGCAAGCAAAGCACTTGTTCCGTGCGTTCGCCAATTTCTTCTCGCCCCGTTGCTTCACCAAGGATCCTAATCCCAGCCTGAAACAGTCAAAGGCCTCCCACATTTGCCAAAGAGAAATTAGCGTCTCCTTTCTCCCCTTATGTCTTCTTTTTTCATTCTTTTTCAGTTAAAACGCGTGAATCGTATATCCGAGGTGAGGTTCCCTACATTTGCCAATAATGCCTCGTTTTGGGACTCGTGTCTTTGTTTTTTTCTTTCTCCGTTGTGTAAAACTAGTGCATCTTTCTATCCTGAGGTGATTTACCATTCTTATTATGTTAGAAATATATTGAAGACTTAGTAGGTCACCACGGTCTTTTATTATTTTGTTTCAGGGGTTTTCTGGCCAATGGCGTCAATTTACTGCTGAAGAAAAGGTAAAAAAGCTTGTATTATTGTTATTTTTACCCACAAAAATTGTGATGGAGGAAATCGTGATAGAGGAAAAAACAAGATGAATTTATGGCTTCGTCGCCATTTGCAATCAATCTAACAAAGTGAAGAGGGAAGATACCTTTCATTACCGCAAGATTATTTGCCTCCCAAATTAGGTAAACCCTTAAAAAACCACGATTCACAACCTGTTGTTGCTGAATGCTGATAGTATTGATCCAAATCCAGCGCTTTCAACTCTCTCCAAAAGGTCTTAGAATTGGCGCATGGAACGTAAGTGACCAAATCGATGTCTTGTAACCTATTGTTTCGAAAAAGCAAGAGATCTTTGTGGTGAGAAGAAAATTGTGATGGCGAAATAATGAAACTCCTAAGGACGACAAAAAAACTATTTTATTTGTGGGAACAATAGAATAGGTACAATGGCCCATCACAGCTTAAGATATCTGCCTCAGTGACGGGAACACTCTTAGTAATTTCTGAACAACAGGAAAAACTGCTTGTTGGTGTTGGGGGAGAGGGGGGAGGGGAAGGGGGGGGGGGGCGTTGAAGAGGAATAATCAGGTGTTCATTATACCATTGTTTCTGCTCGAAAATTTATGTTATTCCATTATTCCAAAATTGACAAATCGAATATTCCTTTCCAAAGGAAATTCTCATTCCGTAATTCCGCCCCATAAAATGACATTATTCCATTATTCCAGCAAAAAAATTCCCTTTTCTTATTCCATTTCAAGGTTCCTCTTCACCCCCCTAATGTGCCTTTGCAACACTATCAATTATGCTCAAGCCAAATTGACCGGGGTTATAAATACATAGTCTCGTTGTAACTCTTCTGGAAGTGGATTCACTGGACTGCCCAGTAGTTTTCCAAGTAGTTTATAAAAGGACAGAAGAGCCAGCTTTGCTTGTAGTGCATCTCCGTTGCAACATAATGCCATGAATATTTTCGTATCAACATCTGTATTTTGTAAAGTGGTTGTGAAATGGTAGATTCGGTGACCACTTTGTGTGGTTTAGTAAAGGTGATAAACAGGGCAGATTGATTTCTCTTGATATATGCAGCAATAGTGGTAACAATGCATAAATCCGGGTGAGCAAACTCAATCATCTGCTTGATGCGCATGCCTTCCTGGTCTGGTGTACATAATGGACTGAGGGAGTCTGAACGTGTAGAGTCCCGATGTTACGCACATATTATCTAAACTTGGCTAAGATACACTTTCTTCGTAAAAATACTCGCCTAAAAGGAACAAGGATTGATACAATGTTTTAGTTGGGTGAAAATGAGATTCAAAGTGTTTTTTTTTTTTTTTTTTTGCAACCCTGCTTCTCAGTGAAGTAAAGAGAAGATGCAGAAAGCGAGAAGGAAATCCCTAAACACCCAATTGCCTTTGCAGGTAAGGCACTGTTAGCTTAAAAAAATGCAAGGTTAATGGATCGTTTTCCCTTGGTAGGAATTGAAATGGAAAAGGTGTAAAAAGCTCATAGCTGGACAACTGGAAGTAAACAAAACCACCAACCCAATGGATGACTCTGAAATTCTCACCAGATACGAGACAAGTGAAAACTGTTATCATGTTTTACGGACACGATTTCCACACCCAGTCTTGACGAAAGAAGAAAAAGGTCTACCAATTGCCTTTTCACTTACTGTGTATAAGAATGCTCGTCTGCTGGAAAGGCTTCTCCAAGCTGTCTACATGCCTAACAATATTTACTGTATTCATATTGATATTAAATCTCCAGACGTCTTTCGTAAAGCCATACAAGCCATGATACGGTGTCTTCCGAATGTGTTTATATCACGAAAAAGCGCTGATGTGGTCTGGGGACATTTCTCAATAGTTCAAGCACAACTTTATTGCACGGAGGAGCTTTTAAAGTCTTCTGTGGATTGGAAATATCATATTAGTTTAATTGGACAAGATTTTCCACTATATGACAATAATCAAATTGTAGCAGCTTTGCGAATGCTTAACGACTCGAATAGTATAGAGAGTTTCCCTATTCCTGAACACAACAAAGGGCGAACTACGCATTCCCACACATTGGTAAACCATCAGATCTACGACACTGGCGTCGCAAAATCACCACCACCTCACAACATTACAATTTATAAAGGATCAACACATATTGTGGCCACGAAAGAATTTATGGAGTTTGTAGTACACAGTAAGATTGGAAAAGATTTTACAGAATTTCTTAAAGACGCTTACGTCCCTGATGAAATACTGTACGCATCATTACAACAGCATCCGCTCGCTCCGGGTGGGATACGTGGTGAACAACCAGAGTACATACCGCGGGCTCTTCACTGGGCTGACCAGTATTATCAGTGTTACGGCGAATGGGTGCGAACATTATGTTGGCTCTCTATCAAGGACTTGCAGTGGGCACTTGGTTCGATTATGAGAAACAGACTGTTCGTTCACAAGATTCCATTTGATTTTTATGATGACACATTAGAATGTCTCCTCGTTGCAAGACAGGGAAGAAAATACGGCTCGATCATGTGGAATGAACCTTAGCACGCTTTCCATTTTTCAGAACTGACCGGCCAGACCGGGCATTTGGAAGGACTACCTCTACAACGCATTCAAATTTTAATTTCTGTTAAAACACAATTCATGGATGTTATATACTCCTCCAGAAGAATGCGCGGGATTATCATGCAAGTGTTCCTTTAAACTGTTGCATTTTCTTTGCGAACTGATGGCTATGGCCTGTCAGTTTCGACAAAAGGAAAGCGCTCTATTTTTTTAGCCATTAGCACGGCTTAAATCCTCCAGCATGTGGTAAAGATTCGTAACGAACATGTTCTTCTTTTGTTTTAATTTGACATTCACATAACGATTGGAAATACGATTCGCTTTTTTGTTCCAAAAACACGACTACTAAATTCGATACATTACGGTTTTCCAGGAGGGGGCTAATAACAATCCAGTAATCCAAAAATCTACACCAAGGATAGATCTGATCTAAACTTGGAAGCGTAAATACAAGGCAGGACGCAGTTTTCAAAAAGGTCCAAAACCCTTCGTCACTGTGTTTAATTTGTGACTCCCGCTCAAAGCGCGACTCCTCTGCATAGCAATGCATTCTGAATGCATCATGACATCATGGCAGCAGAGACAAAAACATGGAGACTTTGCAAAGTAGATTACTTTTAAGTTCTTATCGTGAAACTGCAGCTCGCTTACTTCGCTCTCTCTCTTCACACGAGTTAATGTAGCCTGCAAATTGAAAGATTTCATCAAGCGCATTTTTATGCAGAGAGTACCGTCCGAGTTTTTTATCTAAATAAAAAAGAAAAAAAAAAGAGATGAAGTGTTGAACATATATATACCACAAAAACATGATTTTAAAATTATTTGCATTCGATGAAAGAGAACGCATCCCAATCGTGTCAGTCCCTCGGGATGTCCTTTGGGTATCGATCGTGGTGCCATACGATTTCAGCGGTACACGGGATTTTGTCTGTGAGGTCTGTCCCCACCAGGGTGGGGAATTTAACATGGCCACCATCTTGGATACAAATGAAGAGGGCTTGGAAATCAACCTTGTTCCCAAAGCTTTTCCCTCCACAAGTAGTATGGGAAAGGCCCTGGGAACGAGGTTGCCTGAAAACAACTCCGCCATCTTAGACAATACCCAGAAGGAGTTTGAATGAACTTCCCCACGAAAGGTGAGTGGTAGATACATTGCACTTTTATTGTGTGCAGCAAGGTCTAAAGGGTATTATTCTGGCCACTTTTACTTGCCCCAGAGTGGGAGCTTTTGATTACTTATTTTGTCGCGGGGGTGGGGAATTTGTGTCATTGTCGCAGAAAATGAAAAAATCCCCACCCATGCCCGAACCCCCCCCCCCCCCCCTTCCTTCCCCGACCCCTCGAGACGATCTGACTACGAGGGTCTACTAGATCACTGAAACATCCTTGTCCACAAGACGAGGGAATTGTTTTGTTGTTGTCGTTCTCTTTCGCTCTCCTGTCGTTTCTGTTCTAGACATAGGTCCTCCAGTCATCATGTAACCTTATCAGAGCTTCTACATATATGCCAAAAATTGCAATACAGAGAAAAAAGCAGCTCTAAGCAAATCAAAAATAAACACAGCTTTAAGCTTGACTTGAATAACTGCGCAATCACCAGTGTGGACCACAGCTATCATGATATGTCAAACTGGATTGAAACCAGCGAAAAATGCAGAAAGAAAACATTTTCCAAACCGTTTTCCACCTGAACGCGAAAAGCGTTGACTGTGTAAGCACTATTAATGGTTTTCATCTGACGTCACGGCGGCCATGTTGTTGTACAGAACAATGCAGTAAAATCCCTTTTGGAAATTTGACTTTATTCTTGTGCAACATTTATGGGGTCATTTTCTAATGTTTTGTACACCAACGTGGCCGTCTCATCACGTGTATGCCACGTCCAGCCACAGAAAGCGCGCGAAAAATGAAGACTCGTTATAACCTGGATTGAGTCTGCAATCAAATCGAAAACCATTACCTGGTCTGCGGTCAAACAGCTGACCTCGTTGAGCTTCAAGCTTGAGCCCGCGATATGGTCAAGTTATACTGGCCAGCGGATACCTTGTTTTGCCAATTGTCAATTGATCAAAGATGTATAGGACTTATTCCAAAATGGCCGTCATTTAAATATTCTTTTGTTCTTATTCAAAATAGCCCTTGATGCCTCGTTCTTGGGCTGAAAATTCAAAACTAGCATGATACTGGTCACATTGGCATACATGGAGACCCAGATGACGTCACAACGTGCTTTGCAAGCGGTGCAAAAGTGGGACGCAAAATAGTTGTTGACGTCATCCCAGGGATAGACTTGTTCATTGTTAACAAAGTTATCGCCACAATTCTTTCTCATACTAAAGTTTTCCAACCACCGAACAAAAAAGTCTTTGTTGTAATAATCCCTTGGTTAATGACGATGGGTGACGTCACGGCTGACCGAGAGGCTTTGAAAAACTTGAGCATTTATTAAATAGAACGATTCAAAGTTTTAAAAATGGTGTGATATTAACAAGTTGCTTATCTGACGCGAATATTGTATATGACTTATGAAAGGTCAGCATTGAAGTATTAATGTACACTAGGTACACTACGTAATACGTGATTTAAGACATTTTAACCAGGTAAATCGAAAGAAACATTTATTTAAATGAAGAGAAATCTGATATTGATTAATAAAACACTTCTTGTGTTTTCCCATCATGAATTATTGATGAGTTTTATGGGAGTAATTAAAATAAGCTCAATGATCATTAAATCCGCAAGGAGAGAAGATGCTTCGATAAGTTCAGTCAACTCTCGTTTTTCCGGACACACTCAAGGAAGCCATTTAACTTGCAGTTGGGTTGTATTTCCTTTCGAAGAATCCAAGATTTGAAATCCAAAGAAAGTTGACCCTCAACCATCTCATAATGCTAGGCAAATATTTTCTATACATTAACGCGCTAAATAATACTAAATTCGTTTTCAGCGACTTTATCTCATTGGTGCAAGATAAAATGCAAACCGAAAAATACATTGCGGCCACGCTGGATGGTGAAAGGGAATTTCGACAGAAGTGGAAATTCTTTCTCACCAGTTAAGGCGTGCCTATAAACAATTATTGGATGAGGTTTTTGTGATATCCAGAATAATCAAGGTCGAGGTAAGGGTTATCAGCCGAAGCCGAAGGCTGAGGCTGATAACCCTTACCGAGACCTTGATTAATGTATAATCTGCAGTTATGACGTCACGGGCGCTGATTTCGAAAATTCACTGTAGGCTTTCGGCCAATCAGGAAAGAGATAGTGAGCTCAATGTATAATAATGAAGTATATCGTACGTCTTCTAGTAGCGTAATGTGTAAGTAGGTTAGGCCATAATAAGTATATGAAATAATCAAATATAACACAGTTTTTAATAATAATAGATATTAATTATAATCAACGTAAAAAGCGTATGTGAACATCGCACTTAAGGCTGTACGTAGAGTACTGTAAATTGGTTATATGTAATGCTTAGATTGTATAACAGCAGGTAGATATTGTAATGTGTTGATATGTAAATGGGCAGTTTGTGTCCTGTAAATTTTGTGTAATTGTAATTGTTGTGAAAAAATTATATAAAAAAAAAAAAAGAAGAAGAATCCAATTCCAGATTTACGGTTTTGCGATCTGCGCTGTTCCATTCACAAAGGATCCGCTATTAATCAGTCGAACCAGCATTTTTTTCAGCTTGACCAAACTCATTCGCTCCCCTTTTCGACTCTTTGCCACTGTTTTACCAAAAAACACCAGTAAACGTGTAAACAAACGTCCCAGATAATATTAATTATCTCTATATTAATCATTTAAAAGTAAGCATTTCAAAAGTTCCATTGATAATGTTTACAGTGTAATTTGCTGTATACAAAAGCGCTGAAACAAGTATCTTGTTCAATTTGAGTTCACATTTAGCCACAATTTCGTGCGGCTTTGTCCGTCAAACTGGTTTCAGTTTAATATTAAGTTATAAGCTAAACGTTTTGAGGAAATTCTTGAGAGGCCGCGATGATTAATGAACGCATTTATGAAAGGTTACCAAGGTTACAGATCGAATTCCGTATTTCCCGTTGCTTTCGGCCGCAAAATCTGGCAAATCTGGTATCAAAAATCCGTTTTTGGATTCGCCGAAAGTAACACACCCTAATATTAGTCACCGTAATAGTGGGCTGTGAGGAAAAAAAGTGCTGGTAACATGCATGCAATAAATAATTTGGACTAATGTTGGGTTTGGGTTAATGTGGTAAATGCCACTTATACCAATAACGGTAAAGTTAACAAGCAATGCCGTTCTTCGATTTTCGCGCTGAACAACAAAACACAACGGCAGCCTGAAGGCTTGCAAGACTGGACGAACTTATCAACACTGTGTACCGAAACTGTTAACGGTCTTTGAGAATGGAGCACAAGGGCTTGATCTCTCGTGAAGCGCGGGAAGAAAAATGCGCAAGCAAGGACTATTGTGCAGACAATTAAGGAGTTGATGTGAAAATGCACCTTTCCAGGAGTCTTTTAAAGTGTATTTTGACAAATTATGAAGAGCAGACTGTAATTTTACACAATTATGTTATATGAAAAGTACACGATTTTTGCTTTAGCGAGAGGCAAAGCAATAAATTAAAATTGTCATTTTGGTACCACAAAAATGTCCGTTAAATAACTCCGTCTCCGTCATCTCCAGTCAAACCTCCATAGCTTTCGCCGGGGATCTGGATGTTTAGGTATTCTTAACATCAAAATATCATCTATAGCCAACTGAATTGTCAACAAAATGTCTAAATTAAGGCATTATTTGTCAACGGAAACATACTTATTATAATTAAGTCTACCCTTGTATTTCCTACAGAATAAGCGTAGGGCACACAAAAGACCATAAAAAAAAACGTACCTAAACGTATGGTAAGGATTCAGCGGTTGCCCATCCTTGACAAAATCCATTAAGTATTTTGACTGTGTGCAGAATGTTTACCGTCTGCGAGAGTCGAAATTAGTTCATGCATGGCACAAAAGAGGGTCTGAATGCACTGTGACAATGTCCAAATATGGTCAAAGCGCGCTCAATATTCGTCGTGCGTACTCAACGTGTATCCTGCGATATACGTAATTTTGTGTGTCGCGGAGAAAAATGGTAGTTTTTCCAGCTTTTTTTCCCCAATAAACGTAGAAAATTGTGCTTTGTCATCGATGTGTTGAATAATAAAACAAGTATCCTGCTCAATCTTGATCCACCTTGATACTAAGCCAACTCGGCCTACGGCCTCGTCGGCTAAGTATCAGGCGATATTCCGTGCGGTTTTCACAAGATAATAGTTAATTATCATTGTTATGTAAATATTCAGCCAGAATTCAAAATATACTTAACAACTTGACATGTTAGGTCAGTGGTGAGGACAGGGACAAGTAATCCCAAGGTTTACAGTGGATCAGAGTTCAAGGAAAGCTGCGAATGACAGTACGAAGGGATAGAAAGAGGAAAGCAGGGACGAAAAGGAGCAAGGACGTGAGCGATGTGGGCAAATAAGAGAAAGGGAAGGGGAAAGGAAGAGAGAGAGAGAAATAAGATACCATTTTTCTTCATCCCTTAAGTACAAATTAGTCGTATACCCCTGGGTATACGAATTGTTCTACAAAATAGCACGAATGCATAATTAATTTATTCTGCATGCACAATGAAGTAAAGACCTGTACGGAAATCATTCCGTTTTTAATTATCTGAACTTTCTCTTACATAGCATTTTTAACCAACCTCCTTCAACTATCGACAACAAAGAATAAGGACCGAAGGAAAAAACAGCATGCTTTTAAAATTACCATACTGCTTATATGGTCCACTTGTTTTCCTTGTATGCTAATATCTTCCCCTCACAATTTAAACCTTTGTTCGGACTCCCGAGGGACACGCTTTAAAACTCGCAGCACGCGTTTTCTGTTTTGACGTGTTTTAATATGCTAGTAGCGTGTAGCTATGGGAAAGATATTCAGCCGAACAGAATCTTCAAAAGAAAAAGGCCTTAACTAATGTAGGCAAAAAAATCTGCTTCCTTTTCGCAATCGATATTTGGAAAGGCTTTTCGTCTTCTCCAAAAGACTCATTTAAATATATTTCGTTATGTATTGCCAACACAAACTATAAGAAGTAAATTTATCTTAGCTGGGTATAGAAAAAGAAGTCGCAGTATATTTTTTAACTGGTATTCACCAGATTCCTATTTTATATCTTAGTAAAATGTGTGGGAGCTAGGAAGAAAAAAAAACAACTAGATAATATAGCCTCCCAGTTCACACTTTATCTGCGAAAGTTCATTTTTTTCGCTTAGCACTATCGTTAATGTTGTTCTAAAATTAACTACTTACTTCAAAAAGAACTAATTAAAATACCTCTAGACTTATTGACGTAAAATATCGCCATAAAGCATTTTTTCTAACAAGTAGTGACTGTCAGTGAACTCTACCTACTGTGCATAAATTCTGCAGCCATGAATTGAAAAATGAAATCTAAAGTGGCAAGGTGATTAACCATGTGTTTTACATTCCTAAATTTAAAGCTTGCAAAAGAAAAAAAAATACGGGTACTTAAGTTTTCAATATCAAAAGAGCATTTCTTTCATCAGGCATCGATGAAAACTACATTAGTAAAAATCACTGTCAAGAGGTCTGGTCAGCGAGGACGTCCGGCCTTGGTCCCGTAGCAGAATGGTGCAGACCTCCTGTGTTTTAAACTGTCCCCCAAATCCACAAAAGGGTAGGGAAAATTGCTGCCAAGCAGAGAGAAGGTGAAGTCGCTAGAACAATAACAAAAAGAAGTAATTAAAAACACAACGGTTACGAGATTAGCAATTAACGTATGAACAGAGGCCCATGACTAGGAGCGTACATTTTCATTGTATTTGTGTACCAGCGGTTTTACAGATCGAGTTTTGACCTTTCCAGCTAATCACAAGTCTTGCGTTTGCAATTAATACCCATATTGGATTGAAAATTGAGAACTCGTGCAAGCCAAATCTTATTTCAGAATTCCTCTAAATATGGCTCGACCTGTGAAAATGCGGGTTCATAGTCCTGGTATTGCAGTTGTAGCCTCATGATTATGCGAACCTAGCGTGAATCGTTTCTGTTTCAACTGCTAATAAAAAGTAATTTGATCGTTCCAGTTACTTAAGCATCTTACTTACTGCGATTTTCATAATTTTGCGGAATCTTACCTTCAAGCGCTAGGCGTCAAACTGTGTTTTGGCTTCCATCAATCAAATTTCCGAACATAGCCGGGAAGATCGACCTTGCCTCCGGAAAGTGAATAGGAGTTTCTGTTCAGTTCACAGCTCAAACACCATTATGATATGTTTTTAGACATTCTTCAGTAAAAAGATTCGTACAGATTTCATCGCTTTCCATCGGAGTTGAGTTTGAATATATGAATGTACCGTGGGAACCAAAGGTGCTGATTAGTGGGTTAGTCACGCATCATTTGGTTTCGTCATCTGTGGTTGGCGTCGGAAGAGGGTGCTAATGGGGGTACCCAATTGTCAGTTAACTACTAATTTTTCGGCTAATTGTCAGTTAACTACTATTTTTTTGGCCAATTGTCAGTTAACTACTAATTTTAGTTATCTATTAACTTTTATTATCTCAGCGATAATAATTTATTCACAACCCGAATTTTCTTTACTTCAA
>NC_090870.1:17237833-17252833 GCF_036669935.1 Montipora foliosa | reverse complement strand
ATTTTGTTACCTTGATGGCTTATAATTATGCCAACCGTGACTCTTATTTACTTAATGATAATAATTGTTTTATTTTTAACAGTTTGCCTCTCACATTTGCTAGTAATGATGGATCATTAGTTGACTGAGAGTTGAACGTGACTGCGTGCATGATGCAGTTCTTGTAAAGCCCAGAACGTGCAATATAAATGCTACACGGCCAACGTTTGCAAAAACGCAACACTTCCTTGTACTTGTACATATTCATTGCCGTGACATTGACATTTGACCTTGTAGCTCAATCGGTAGAGCAGCGGTGATCTAATCCGAAGGTAGTGGGTTCAATTCCCACCCTGATTAGAGTTTTCATCCGTCCTTGTGTGGGCTCATTAACGCTCACATGGTTCATATGGGTAGAAAACTAGCACTTTACACTGCACGCTATTAGTTAAGCCAGCAGAACATGGAGCGCCTTTTCCAAAAGAGTCTCTATTTTCTCTGTGGCCATCCTGCTTGAGTGACTTACAGCTTGAAGTCTATTGTATTTCATGAAGTATTTTCTATACATTTAAATTTTAGTTATGAGCGAATGAATCGAACGGAAAGAGTCGACCTTAGCTTGCAAAGATAAACGATGTTTGTACGTACTATATAGCCACCTCTGTGAATTTACCTATTCACGATGTTCTCGCCTTTATTTAGGATCTTAAGACCATTTCCCTGTAATTCCTGCCTACGACGGCTTGGAAAATTCCCTCGGTATTGCCGAATGTTGCTCAGTGGTGGAAAAGACAACTTTGCTCAACTTTGTAATTTTCCTGACTAAATGTTCGAGGCAAAATTTTATAGGAACATTTAATTTATCGCCTCAGCTGCTATTTTACAGGCGATGGATTACATTAGTTTAGTGTCCCTTATTACTTTAAAATCGTTCAACAAAAAAAAAAAAAAAACCATAAAACAAAGTAGTTTTCACATGCAAACCACGCCCAATTGTTCCAATGATTAATAAGCACTAATAAGCACAAGACAGCAAATCTAAAGGGCTTACCCTTGATAGCAGCAGTTGATCCTGGCTTGTCTTTGGTCCATGTTATGTTTAAGGGGTAGCCTTCAGCACTGCAATTGAGAGAAATGCTGTCACCCGCATGCGCAACGACCTTGGACTCCTTGATAGGGAATCGGGCACGAACTGTCAAATGGAAGTAGAAACATTAATGCGGAATGAGAGGTTTTATACAAGGTTAGTGTCTACGATCTCTTCGGAGTCAAACGTGAAGTTTTTAGCGTGTCTAGCGCCAGATGATTTCACTCGTCAATGTGGGCCGATTGGAATTCAGGGGAAAGAGAGTTAACAACATATTTTCTACCACTCGAAAACTATGGCCCATTTAACCCTTTTCACTCTTAACAAAAACAGTTTATTTGTTCTCCTTTCAGTTAAATTGAATTGATTTAATTTATGCGGCCTCTAATTTGTGGATCCCTTTTACTAGGTTATAGAATTTTCCAATCTTCTAATCTTCCTGTCTATCCGGTCGATCCTTCTTACTAAGATCAGTTCGAACGTGGCGAATTCCTTACGTCTAATATTTAAGGGCAGGTGACTTTACCGTGTAAATATGCAGTTACGGTTGGTGTAATATTATATGCGTGCTCTTTGTAGAACATCACTGAGAGAAAGCAGGCGTATTTTCCACCATCCTTTCCCGTCACATTAGCAACGATGAGAGGCTCTTTCAGGTCGTTAGTGCTCATCACAGGGATACCATTTTTAAGGAAAATGGCCTTCGATATTGTTACAGTTGCCTCGTTGTTCTTGTGGCTTAGAGAACAGTATAGATTCACGGTGTCCCCGTAGGTCACTGTGTTGTTGGGTACAACGCTAGCAATGGGTAGATCCTCTTCTGCAAATAAACAGTTTAACACATTTATACATACAAACACAACGGAATGCAACCACTTTCTGCAAATTTTATGCAAGTATCTTGTGAATCATTCTATAGCATATCACGACATGCTCTCTCTAACTGCAGACAGTACTGTTTCTGCCCTCTGGGCCTCATCAGTGCAGGGCAGTTTCCAGGATGGAGGTTAAGCTTATAAAGCCACCCCAGGTGCCAGAGTTATAAAGCCACGCCAGAGTGCTTAAACTAGCGAGCTAGTGAGCATGCGCAATTGCAATATATATATATATATATATATATATATATATATATATATATATATATATATATATATATATACACCCGACTAGTAACCAGGGGGACGCGGGTTCGATTCCCACTCACGGCGATATGTTTTTCATTCAGTGGTTCTGCTAGTAGTTCGCTGTCGCTATTTGTACACTCAAATTACTTAATATTTCTAGCAAAGCGTTGTGTATCCTTCGGATCCTACTAGCTTGGGACTACATCGTTGGATTTCCAGCCTTGTTAATTCAAAAAAAAAAAATATATATATATATATATATAGTAAACACACAAGGCAAAGTTTCACGCCCGGTTGGCGATCTTCAGGTAACTGGCAGTTCAAATTTATTACAAGCGCATATAAACAAAGGTGCCATTTAAAACAATGGTGTTATATTACATGACGACATTTACTAAACATTTCGGAGCGTCTATTAAGAATGTTCTTTGAACGACCTTTCAGCTTTTCCTCTAGGCACAGAGTGCAGTTTCGTTTCCCGTTTCTGCCGGCTGGTAGTTGCTTGACGATGGCCCATCTGATCGAAAATTGCCGACTTTCTTTTTTTAGATTCCAGACGTGTTTGGATAACTCCGTTTCGTGCTTGTACTTTTCGTTGCGTAAGGACTTTAAGACAAGATACAAGATAAAAGATACAGAAATAAGATACAAGATACAGAAATCATTCAAAATCACTCTACTGGAATGAGTCATTGCCGCTAGGAATTGCCCATGCTCACTAGCTCGCTAGTTTGAGCACTCTGGCATGGCTTAGACAAACCACATGTGTGAGACATTTGGGGTGGCTTTTTAAGCTTAACCTCCATCCTAGGCATCAGCACTGCACTGATGAAACAGTACTGTCTGCAGTTAACTACTGCCTGCAGAAAATTTGTTAACACACGAAAGTGGAAGGTCATGCGAAGAAGTTATCTGGTCGAACTCCATGGCCACCTAAAGGTGTAGTGTAAAAATTCTGGCTCCTTTCATCTTTGACTTACTTTTCATGACGGTGATCGAGAATCCAACACTAGAAGCAAGTCCTCCGCCGGAAGAATACATGTTGCATCCATATATCCATCTACCATCTTCTTCTGTCACGTTCTTGATGATCAACGACAAGGTTGCCTTATCTCCTGCAGAAAAAAAATTAATTGTATTGAAATTGCCTCATCTATTGAGCAAGGCTTGCACATGTTAAGTCTAGTTTGTTCTGTTAACAACAATGTTTTTAAGGTCTCGTCATAGGTTCGATAACATCAAATTTCTGAAAATCCTTTTTTTTGCTTTTTTTTTTTTTGCAGAAATATAAACATTTTGAGTTTAAGTATGGACTGCAACTATAAATTAATCTCAGTAAGTCCATGCAATTTTCGAAAAGCCCCTCAAAAGCACATTTTCAGGGTCGTGACAATATCGTGACTTGATCATGAAAACTTGGCTTTTACTCGGCCTTACAATTAATATTTCTTAAGAGTTGATCTTATTAGGAACTACAACGCAACAAGTGTTCGTCCGATTCAGCACAAATTTTCAGGACTATTTCAATACAGCTCGTTGTACAAAACTGTGTCAGCGTTCTTCAATTTTTTGACGAGTTTTGATTTTATACCATACTTTGTATAAATAAATGGTCAAAAACAATATTTTAAAAAACTGATTGAAGATAAATAATGCAAAAAGCAAAATATGAAAAATCACCGACAACGTTTAGCTGAAATATATTTATGTCAAAATTGATTTCTTAAGAAAATTTCAGGACAATTTAAAATCCCTTGCAGCTAGCAAAATCATTGGTCGCATTTAAGTCCCTCAAAAAGTCTTATCCACATAGGTCTTACTCAGGACCCATTCTTCTGTTGTTGTTCGAAAGGTCCATTGCTGCGCCGTTTTCACTCAAAAGAGCATAATATTAAAATGAGTTCAAGACAAGTATCTTATGACCACTGTCCTCAAGCCGGCAGCTGAGTGAGCCACCTCAAGTCTGCATATCTAGTATATGTGCTCTCTTAGTGCCCTGTGACTTAAAGTGCAACACAATGGGAGATGTCTGTTTTTAATTTTTGCCTTACTAGAAAACGCTCAAAGATCTGAATAAACAAAACAAACAACATTTTTATTAATTTTTGGATAATAATCCTGGCCAGTGCGCAAACCTAGGTAGCAGAGCTAATCGAGGCGGGTTGGGCATTTTAAAAATCCCACGCCATCATCAGTACGTTAAATTAGGGAAAAAATAAATGAAAGAAGTAAATCATACTAGAGTGAAAAAGTAAAAACAATAAATGAATTAAGGCGCCTATGAAGTAAAAAACAATTTATATCTATTTGAAAGAGTTTCAAAATAATGACGAATGGCCTTTACAGTTTTGAAGTATCTTTTTTTCTTCCAGAGATATTCGAGTTTTTGTGTTATTCAAATTAGCAAATTGATGACGTAATCAGTGGTTCCGCTGGAAGATGGATCACAAAATCAAGAATATCTCTCAAAGTGTGACAACGATATGATTCAAACTTGGCATGAGTCATAACTTTTAAGTAAAGTGGAGAGTATGACGTAATCATGGCAACACTTTTAGCTCCAGTCCCTTTTGGTTATAAATGAAGTTTCTAAATTTTCTCTCAAATCAAGCAAGACTGTCAGTCCTGCTCAAAACACACATAGAGCCCATGTTGCTGTAGGTCTCCTAATGATATTTGGTTAAGGCAAAAGCAGAAACACCATTTCCGCACAACCTTGATCTGGAAGCAAAACGGTTACCATGGCAACTGTACAATGTATGTCATTTTAGGTGCTGACTGATAAACATTATTAGTGCCAAGTTTGAAGAGAACTGCGGTAACATTTCCAAGGATATTTTAGATTTTGTGATTTGTTTTCCCCTTGGAACCACTGATGACGTCAATCAGTTTTAACATAAAAACCTCAATATCTTCCCAATGATATGACATATTTTTAAAATGAGAACACCATGTTTCCTTTCTTCAAAAGATTTTTCAAATAAGCCTTAGTTATTTTTTGTTTCATAGGCACTTTAAGCTAAGAAAGGAAAGAGCATATTTCTCGTCTATTATAGTAGAGATCAGCTCAGATTATCAAAACCTGAACGTTTGATCCTATATGCCAGATACGTTTTGAGCTTTGTCTCCTCTCGAATGACTTATTAGTCGTGGTTTGATTCAGTTGTGGAGACAATAATAAATCTGTTGGACAATGAGCAGAATTTCCTGAGCTATGTTAACTTAGTTGCTATATTTTAGTTGCAAAATTCCGTATTAATACTAACAACCTTCAATACTATAAAGATGTAAAAAAAAAAAACAAAAAAAAAAAAACGATGCGTCTGGCTTGAAATATTTCAAGAAGTTCTGTTCTGTGGATATCAATGGTTCATGTCTAAAAGGTGTGGTCGAGGTTTACCTGTCTACATCAATAGTTGTTAAAGAAATTTATCGGCTTCTCAGTCATCCAAAAGAGAGTTTTCGTCCCAAAAAGAAGCGAGGAGAAATGGTTATAATCTCAAAGGAACTGAAGCACTCGGGATCTCCACTCAGTGATATTTGGAAAAACACCTATTAGCCATCTACCCTTTCCGAGGCACGAGAGAAACAATGCTTGAAGTTTTTATTTACAGGGAAGGATTGCTACCACCAATTTTCTAGTTATAATGCACCTAAAACCAACTGTTTTTCGTTCCTAATATAATCTTCTCATCCACAGCAAACATATGTCACCATTGTTACCCAGAATTTCGATCGCTTTTTCTGTGTTATGCAAGCCTTGTAAACTTGGCAGAACTAGCAGTAATTTGCACCCACGACCGCTATGTGAGTGGCATGGGCCTATTCTCGATTCTACATCACAAATTGCTTTGCATTCCTGTTTTCAAAGAAATTTTGTATTGCAAAGCAGTTTGTGACGTAAAATCGACAATAGACCCATGCCTCTCACATCATGGTCGTGGGTCCAAATTACTGCTTTTGGTGATAACTTTGCGCGTCTTTCCCAGCAGATAAAAAGCGAAATTTTGAGGTAAGAATGACAAAACATGCTTGCTTTTGGTGGAGAGCGTAACATTGTAGATGAAATATATTTGAGTTTAGGCGCACTTTAAGACAAGTTGATAATTTTTATTTTTCTGAAGAAAATTCTCTACATTTACACCTGCAAGTTAATAAATGCATTTTCTAAGCTTGCGCTTTTTATTCAACAAGTTGCTAGCGCTATGAATGCTAAAAACAAATAGGCTACGGGAACGACACCAGAAAAGCTTCCCAACAAACGTGCTCTCGTTTTTAAGGATTGTCCCTCTGCAAGAAGTTTGCATGTAAGAAATATAACGCAATGGTTGATCTTTGAAACTGTTATAATAACATGGTCATATGTAATTTGTGATAATCCTGATTAGCATTAATTGATATTTTGCCATCACGTAGCAGAGGCCTGGTTGTGAGCGGCAGGCGCTTGGAGTGCCACGTGATCGTGGTTTGTATTTGGCGATCGTTTAGCGAGTGAGCCATACTACGGTCATCCTTCGCCGCGTGCACAAGTCCTGTTTCGTTTTTTGTCCTATCGAGCTGAATTAGTGTTTAATGCCTTCGTTAGGCAATATATGATAGCGTTCATTTACATTACAAGTAGTGTCTTTCAAGTAGAACACCCCAGAACCCCGAGGGTCCCACCACTGCCTTGGTCGGGGGTACAAATTTCCCGTTTTTTTAGGGGTTTTCGTGTCCGCCTCTGGTGCACTGCTTTTTCTCTTTATTTTAGAATTGATGCATTAATATTTTTGTACCTATTCCAATGCTTATAAACTGCACGGTGGCTTGGCTGGCCAACGCGCCCAGATATCACCTACAATCTCAGATATAAATAGATAGTTGGGCCACTTCATGCCAACATCCTCTATTATCTTCTCGTGCGTTCCATGCCGCTCTCAATGTTGTTTATCGCAGTTCAGTCACCAAATCTTTGACACCAACATTGAGAGGGAAGGGAGAGGCAAAAGTGTCCCAACAATTATGTCTGGGACTGTAGCTTGAGTGTCCGGTTGAGTAGTGGAGGAGTAGACAGTATGAGGCAAACCGAGGCGCTTGCCTCAGTCATTTTCTTTTTTCGTGACTTTTTAAACTAAAGCGGGATTCATCATAAAATACCGACGAAGAGAACGTAACCATGGGCATTGCCTCAGTCATATATTTTTTTTCTGGCTACGGCCCTGAATTGTATCTAGCTGTTATAATAATAAGTCGATGATTTGCAGGGTATATTGTATTTAAGTTATTTAAATGATATAGTGCATTAGACAAGGTATCTACAGCACTTCAAGGGACTTATTTTTCCACTGGAAAAACCAAACATTTTCTTGAGATAGTGTTCTTCCCTCTATGAGCAAGCATGCAGGGCTTTCCAACCTGCCTCATACATATAAAAAAATTCAATTTACCTTCTTTCTTTTTTGTTTGATAAATTCTCCCTATGCCAGCAATGTCCAGCCAATTTCCAGTTACTTTTTTTCTTTGAAATTTGACAATTTCCTGTGGTCCATCTTTTCCAACGGAGATGCATGTAGTATGGACTTCTGATCCAACTATCGGAAACATGTTCTTGGGATACGGTCGGACGATCTGTGCACCTAAGTTAAATTATCGAGAAATGAATACATGTTATTCACCGGCTGGGAAGTCCGTACAGGGAAAAAATGTGCCCGAGGTCAGGCGTAAGGCAAGAGGCCACAGGCAGAGGGTCGTACTTAAGGCCGAGGGCACCGTTTTTCCATACACGGGGCGACTTAAGCCGGTTTTCTGTTTTCTTTCTGAAAATGAACATGGCCAACTGGTTTGCAAAACGACTTTCTACGCGCTCTACGTCGCATTGTCACAGTTAAAATTGAACTTATAATTGAAAAAAGCGCTCCGTTGGTAAAACTCAGAGAAAAATGATACATTAACGAAAAAAGAGAACTTCAAATGACTCTTGGTGCAATAAATATAAAAACAAAAAACAGTTAAAATTTCAAAACAAGCACAGAGAAATGAGCTAAGCAAACTAAACAATGATACTTAAAAGTTTTGTACAAACAGGCGAGTAATGTTGTACGTTTTACAGTGCAACGCGCCTTACCGTGGCCACCCAACAAACTTTCACATTTGACAACTACGTGTATACGTCAACAACCCATTTCACGATGTTCAACTTACAACTGTGCGAAATTTGCAAGGAAGCGTGACTGTCAAACAAATTCACACACCCTGGTTGGCGGACAATTTGTACAAAACTCTGTTAGGTGGTCACGGTAAGGTGCGTCGTACTGTAAACTGCTTTGTCTTGTTGAAAGTGAAACGGAAGTTCTTAAAACAGGAGGAAAAAATTAGTTAAAAATAGGCAAACACCTCAGTCTCTGCCTTCATCTCTTATTATTTTAAGGAATTATCTTTGTTCTCCGTTATAAGTCCACAAATCGGTGCAAAATTTAGAAAACTACACAAGAAAAACTCGTTGACATTAATTCATGCAAACTCCACAGCGCTGCGATTTGTTTGTTTGACTGTTTCAGCTACGAATCCGTATTTTCTTAAATGAACTTGAGCAAACTAGAACGACATTATAAATAGAACTCCAAAAGTAAAAAACTGAAAAACGAAGCTCAAAGGACTTCTCTGCAGCTAGTCATTTTTAGTTAAACAGCGTGTCAACAGTTCAGGAAGTGAGATACCGTATAGATTGTAACGTTTTACTCATTACCTTCAAACTAATACACGGGTAAGCCCCGCACTATCTTAGTGAGCTGATTACCATCAAACAGAAAGGTAAATATAGTCTTAGATCCGCAAGTAGTTTGACATTAAATCATTATTGAACATAGATATCTAATGATATTGTAATACCCGATGAAACTTTTATATTAATATTTGCTCAATAGAAATTTAATAATAATAACAATAATAACAATAATAGTAATAATAATACTAATAATAATAATAATAATAATAATAATAATAATAGCTGGACACTGGGGTAGAACAAGTTGGTGCCTTAGCCTACCACGGGAATATGTGCGCTCCCGCCCACTAGAGTCTTGGGTGGCACCTTTGCCAAGTGCCAACAACCCAAAAACCCACCCGTGTTAGAGTTACAACAACCTCATTTGATGAGAGATTGTCAAATATTGAATTTCACACTAACGACGTCAACGGGACTGGAGCTTGTAGTGATCGTCACCTGCTACTGCTGAACAACAACAGAAGAGATTAGGATGGTCAAAGGAGGATAACAAACGGTTGTTTGAATGTTACATCAGGAGTGAACCAGAGAGGCGAGAGTACAGAAAAAGATTGCTAGACCTGTGGAAAGCCCGTAACATCAACAACGAACTAACAGAAGTCACCGAGCAGAGATTGGCTGATCAAGTACGCCAGACTAAGAACAAGAAGTGGCTAGAGACTGTGGAGCAAGAAAAAAAAGCCATACGAGTAAGACATGAACATCAGGCGTTTGAAAGTACAGAGCTCCATGCCACAGATACACCAGACTATGAACATCAGGGGACTGAAACTACGAAGGTTCTTACCACAGATACACCAGACTATGCAACACATCTGATACCCAAGAAGAACACCAACGTGAAGAGGAACTCAGAGTTTTCACTGCTGAAGAATTACAAGAAGAGATTAGCTCAGAACTGGAAGCCCTTCATGACAGGATCCTAGAAATTATACAACTAGAACAGAGAATTGGATTACCATCACTGAAGTCATGCGAAAGAACGAATCTGAAAGCAGAAGTTGGAAAAATCAATAAAGGCGTCAAAAGGATTCAGACGCACAACATCACTGAACTGAATTATTTAATGTATGCAGCTTCATATGTTACTACAGAAAGAGTGGGAATGATAAACGGGAGCAAAGGGAACAGAAGAGCCATTGTGGAAGAGAAGAATTAAGGAGAATATCGAAACTTGGCGAGAAGACCTGACCAGGATTGAGGAAGTCCGAAGAGAAAACATGAGATTGAAACAAAGAGAGAGGGAAAGGTTGAACAGAAAATATCATCTTGACGAAAGGGGCACTTTGTATGTCTCAGGCATGTTGAAACAGAAGATCAAGGCAGATGGAGTTAAGATCAAAAGATACGACGAGAGATGTCAACAGTTCAAACACAACCACCAATCAGAAGCTGTTCTACAAAACAGTAAATGGAAAGGTTCGAGGAGAAACGGTGTTACCTGATCCCACAGAAGCAACCTCCTTCTGGAGCAAGATCTGGTCGGAGGAAGTCGGTCACAACGAGAGAGCACCTTGGCTAGAGGATGTAGAGGTGGAGTTCAGTACAATAGAGGTGCAAGATACCAGCCTCACTGTGCAGGATATTTGAAATGGAGTGATCAAGACAGCAAACTAGAAGGCATCCGGCCCGATCTTGTTCAGGGGTTCTGGTTTAAGAAACTGACAGGATTGCACTCAGGTTGCAAGAATACTTGCAAGACTGTATATGTCAAGGGAATGTACCAGAGTGTATGGTCAGGGGAAGAACAGTTTTGATACAAAAGGATACAGTGAAGGGTGCCCAGGCCAGCAACTACCGTCGTATTGCCTGCCTACCCATGATGTGGAAGCTCTTGACAGGAGTTATGGGAGAGAAGTTATACCACCACTTGGAAAGGAATGGACTGCTAACAGGTGAACAGAAGGGGTGCAGGAAGGGAACCCGAGGAATTAAAGATCAATTGCTTGTAGACAAGGCAATCCTGAAGAACTGCCGGAGAAGGTTGACAAACTTGTCAATGGCTTGGACAGACTACAAGAAGGCACATGATATGGTGCTGCATTCATGCATCCTGAAATGCCTGGAGATGGTTGGGGCTCCCAAGAATATGATCTCTATAATCAGCAACAGCATGGTGAACTGGAAAACAGTATTGACATCAGGAAGAATGGCTCTCGGGCAGGTGGACATTAGGAGAGGAATTTTTTTTTAAGGTGACTCCTTGTCACCACTACTGTTTATAGTGATCATGTTATCCTTGAGCCTAGTACTACGAAAAGTGCGAGCTGGATACAAACTGGCAAAGGACAGGAGGCCCATTAACCACCTACTATTCATGGATGATCTGAAGCTGTACGGAGCTAGCAAAGATCAACTAGACTCACTTGTTCAAGTAGTAAGGATAAGGATGTCGTTTGGGCTAGACAAGTGTGCTGTCCTGGAAATGAGAAGGGGAAGACAAGTTGGCAGTAGCGGAATAGAACTACCCGACGACCAGCATATCGGGGAAATAGAGGAGAAAGGCTACAAATACCTTGGCATCTTACAGTTGTACCAGACTCTCAACACCAACATGAAAGGCAAGATAACATAGGAGTATATCAGAAAAGTCAAGAAGTTGTGTAGATCAAAACTCAATGGACGAAATTTGATTGATGGCATCAATACCTGGGCTGTAGGTGTAGTACGCCACAGTGCGGGGATTGTGGACTGGGCAATGGATGAGGTAGCCAACATGGATATAAGAACTAGGAAGATCTTGGCAATGAATGGCTGTCTGCACACCAGGAGTAATGTTGCGAGGCTGTACCTACCGAGAAAGGAAGGGGGAAGAGGACTGATCGACATCGAGGGGTGTGTAAGAAAGGAGAGCAAATCCCTTCATGGCTACCTAAGAGAGAGCACACAGTGGATGCTTCAAGCTGCAAGTTGCGGAAAGTGTTGTGTCTCTAAGCTACGGGAAGTTGCTGAGACACAATAAACATTACCCAGTAGAACACCCGATAACTGGAGAGAATCGAATCGAATAATAATAACAATAACAATAACAATAACAATAACAACGACAACAACAATAACAATAACAATAATAATAAGAAGAAGAAGAAGAAGAAGAAGAAGAAGTCAACAGTTAAAGAAAACCAACAACTCGAAAAACAGCAAACCAGCAATTTTTTGTCAGCAAAAACATGTGAATACTCGCCTTGTTGAAGAATAACCAAGCCTTTCATTCCATTGCTGATGTTTTTCCTTCTCTTTGCAACGGTTAGTAAGCGAAAACTTGCATTTTAAGGCAGGGGTAAAATCCAACTTTTTGTCGCACCGTAGTAAAAGAAAAATTACTTTAAGATTTCCCGCGAATTCCGGACTAGGCAACCGGTCTGGATGGAAAAATGCTGGACCGTCCAAGAGCTCGTTATTAGCCAATCAGATTCAAGGATTTAGGATTCCGGACCGCTGAAATGCTTCAGAAAAAAATAAATAGAGGATATTTTACGGTGGCGAGAAGATGTGAATTTTATGTTCGAGTGACAAGAAGAATATTGCAATCTTTCGCCGCGCGCACTCGTGGGATATTTTTCTTGCCACGAGAACATAAAATTCATATATTTGAGCTAAGTGTTATTTTTTTCCTATATATATATAGACAGGAGTGTTTTACTCATAAATTTTCTTTCTAACACCGAGCACAAACTTTATCGCGAATTTTCGCCGCTCGGCGCGGCGGCAGGAACTTATTCAATTTTCGCATTTCTTCTTCACTTGCAAGGACCTCCTTTAATAGTTTTAAGTTGTATGAAGTTTTATTCTTGGTGTTAGTATTTTCTTGTTTCTCAGAGAAGGATTTTACGTCAGCATGAGAGACCTTCACGAATCTTTCAATGATTGTTTGCAAACAACCCCTAACAACCATGCAAAAGGCAGGAAATGACGCTATCAATATCCATTGAAAATACGCCACTCAGGTCCCGGATATAGTTTCGTAATATATAGATTTATCCAAGTCTAAAAGCGGAGCTCCCAGGTTGTTTATTTTTACTGGCTGTAGGGTTGGTGAAATTATAAGTGTGGTATTAGGTGTTCATTGTAACGACTTTCAGCTTGTAGATGTGGCTAATGCCCCGTTGCATGTTGGGGACCATGTGCTCAGAGAGATCCGCCATTTTGTATTTTCCATGTTTTCATACTATTAAAGACCAAGTTTATTACATGGTAGCGAGGAAACGAAGAAACTGACCCACCCACCGCTGAGACAATCAGTCAAGCCTAAATGACCACGCAAATCTCTCCTCTCGGAACGTTTGAAAGTGCGAGTACTCCGCAATCAGCCGATGCATGGCCAAAGGGGCTGCGCCGATTCGACCGGTAGAGAGTAGCGTCAGGGCATTAAACCAGAAACAGGTCAGTACTCTCCTTTATGCTATGGGTGACAGCTCCGACGATATTATCCAAACGATTCGAATAGACGAAGAAAGTGTCTCGTATGAGGATATTAAAACATCATTGAACGACTATTTTGCTGAACGACGTAATGTTATTGTGGAGAGAACGCGGTTCAACAAATGTTCGCAGAAACCAGGAAAATCTGTGAACACAATCATCCAGGATCTTTACAGATTAGCGGAAAATTGCAACTACGGTGCATTAAAAGATGACCTGATTCGAGATAGAATCGTCGTAGTGGTTGTTGATGATTCACTTTCGGATCGACTCCAGTCAAAAGCAAACTTAACACTGGCAGGAGCTGTTCAAATGAGCCGTCTGGCAGAATCTAGAGTACAAATCAGTGATCTCGTCCGCGGAGAAAATAAACCAGTTCAAGTTCAGTTCAAGGGAAAATCGGGAATAGAAAACTGCTTAATAAAGAGCCTCCAAAGTTTGCCTCATCTTATGTATGGTGTGGCCGTGAGAGACACCACCGCCAAGTTTGCCCGGTTAAAGATGCCACTTGTGTCAAGTGTAGAAAACGAGGGAATTTTCAAAGTGTTTGTCGTAGCGCTACCACCACAAAAAGAACGTACACGAGCTCCAACAAGATGAAGGGCAGGAAAATTGGAACGAAGCTTTATTCCTTGGAGAAATTTTGACCAACGGGGGTGCTTGGACTGCCCAACTTGGAGTTAATGGCCGAAATACGCGCTTCAAATTAGACACTGGTGCAGCAGTCGCGGTTATTGGTGCCCCGACCCCATGGTTAAAAGATCAGGAATTGCTTAAATCGAATCACACCCTGCGAGGCACTGGAAATGTTCAAATTTCAGTTATTGGTATGTTCAATGCAAAACTCGTTTACCGTAAGGAAAATATCACCGAACCTGTATTTGTCATACCAGATCAACCATGTCCACTCCTAAGAAGAAAGGCACGTGTTAAGTTAGCGCCAGTAACACGCACTGAAAATAAATCAACGAAGTCAATCAGACTCCAGCCTATTTCAAAGCTGAGTTCCTATCACTGTTCAGGGGCCTGGGGAAATTAAAATCAGAAATTCACATAACACTGCGACCTGACGCTCAGTCACATTGCCTTTACACGAAGAGGAAAATCCCCTATCCTCTACTGCCAAAGGTTAAACAGGAATTAAACTCAATGCTCCAGCAGGAAGTCATTTCACCAATAACCGTGCCTACTACTTGGTGCTCAGGTCTCGTCCCAGTCCCCAAACCCAACGGCAAGGTCAGGCTGTGTGTTGCCTTAACCAAGTTGAATAAAGCAGTACAGCGAGAAATTCATCCAATTTCCTCCGTTGACGAAAGTCTAGCCAAGTTGGGAAAAAGTTGTATCTTCAGCAAGCTCGATGCAAACAGCGGCTTCTGGCAACTACCCCTTGATGAAGAATCGAAACTGCTGAAAACATTTGTAACCCCCTATGTCCGTTACTGTTTTAATCCCCTCCCATTTGGCATAAGCTCCGCGCCAGAAATGTTTCAGCGAACAATTTTACAAATCCTTAAAGATGTAGAAGGAGTAATCTGTCAAATGGACGACATCCTCGTCCATGGGGTTGACCAAGAAAGAAGAGCATGACCGACGTGTCACGGCTACACCTCACTGTCTCCAAGAGG
>NC_090870.1:17222833-17227833 GCF_036669935.1 Montipora foliosa | reverse complement strand
TTTACAAAGGAATCACTTTTTTAGGACCTGGAGGATTACGTGAAGTTGCTTGGCCGTATGCCAATTCCCTAACACAAAAATTGATTATTTGTACAGTTATAAAGAAATAACTCCTGTTCCATTTGTAATACTAGTTTTTACATCAATTTTTGAAGTAACATACAAAGTGAAAATTGGCAATCTCCGAAAGAACTACGCTGCAACGTGAGATCGGACAGCCGAACTTAATATACTTATCTACTCTGGGTCGGCTTCAATTTATCTGAAATTTTATTGTTTTTAAATCTTATGCATAACTTTTTAAGTGGATTTAAAAAGTTTATATTAATATGTCTCCACTGGCTTGATGGATATAGAACTTTATCTTCAAGTTACGTAATGATTATCAACCGATTCAGTGATCATTGAACTAAAATGCATGTCATGTCACGACAGCAGAATGAACAAAGCTGGATGTTTTTATTCTTGCAACTAAAAATAGAAGGTTATCTGGAAAAAATTAACGCATTTTTCATTACAGGCTTGTTACTTCTTATTTCGCTTTTGGAAAAAAACTTTTCCCAACAGCCAAAAATTACTTGTTGACCCATCAATTGGTCTACTTTGGTCTTGTTCGTTTGCTTGATGCGCGACATCAACATCACTTTTCGGTGGTCATATTTCCTCAAATCATACCTTTTAACGAACTTAGACTCAGCGAACATTTACGCATACTAAGTTTAAAAAAACATTTCTATATGCATTGCCATATGATTCATGCAAAAGTCACCTATTGATTTGCTGGAGAGGCAAGACATATATTGAAACCCACCTTTGACTGAAAACGCGCCCAGCAAGACCACGAAGATGCGGAAAAACGCGGAATTGCCCATGTATGCACTTCAATTAATTTTGAGAGCAACTTGAGTGAGAAGCAAAGAAAACAAAATCCTCCGTAGGTATTGAAAAGCTCGCCTGGAGAGTTCAGTTGCTGATATATTTCCAGCTCAGTTTTAGATCTTCATGCATTTTTAAACTGATCATTTGACAGGTTCTTGATTGACTTGTTGGTGACGAGAAAGTTCAGCTTGAACATGTTTAACAAAAAACAATATGAATTGTTTTTCCAAAGACTTGTTACTGTGGATACGATCAGAACATGTAAAATCGTTGTACATTGTTCCTTTATTCCCTACTTACTTTGGTGTTACGTCAAATGAGGTGAGACCGTCGGCTCTCTACGTTCGGCGAAATATTAGGGAGATACAGAGTCTACATAGAGAACGTGCAGGCAGGCTAGCTCAAATCAAACAAGTTTCTTTGATGTTTGGCGAAACACAAATTTCAAGCTGATGTTTACCCTTTGCCGTTTTGTAAGGTGCTAAATTTTTCTTTTTTTTTTTGGATTCGGCTCTAACATTTCAATTCCTTCCAAGTAAGAAAGCAAATAATGGTATAATTCGATTTCATCTCCTGTTAGGCCGCGGCTAGGATCTTGTGTTTTTCTTGAAAAAAGAGAACAGCTTACGTAACTCGTAACTTTTTAATTAAAATTTACTTATGGTTTTGGTGCTTGCCCAAAACCTGTCGGCAAACTGCAAGCAAAGCAACCAAAATTAAAGGTATGCGATATCTACGTGCATGTTGTTAACAAAGCATAGCAGAAATTAAGTCTGCATGAGCAGGAAGGGAGTGAATAACGTTCCTATACCGGAGCAGAAATTACGTAAACAAAAGGAAAAAGAGACAGGAAACAAAACAATTCCAAATAAAGACTAATCCCAAGTGACCAAAAATACAATGCATTCCGGTACCTGTAGAAAGAAACGAATAACCGGGGCGTTTTCCACATGGAATACGCAGTTCATACGCAAGCTTCAGACGTTATCCTTGTGGCACAGATCTCTCCCTTACAGATTAAAATCTATTCAAATAAAACTGAAAAGGCCTCATTTACAGGTCTCGAGATCAACCGTTGTTTTCGAGTGACATGCAAATTGGCTATTATGAAACTGGAGAGAAGGGCAAATTGTTGAAGCTTCCCGTTAACCAATTAAGTCCAGAAGAGTTTACCTTAAAGAAGAATTCGCCTTCGTGCAATCTAATGTAACTAGAAAATTAAGTTGGGTCAAAACCCCAAATTCGATTATTTCACTCTTTGTTTAGATGAAAACGGTAAAATGAGAACGATAATAAAGACGCCCGCGCCGTGCCTGTAGAGTCAGTCCTATTTATTAATCCTATTGTTTAAAAGCGGCGTCTTCTTTCTCGCCGACGACGACCACGTACTTTAAGCGGCTTATGACACCCTACAAAGGGATTGGCAATTTAACCCTTTAACTCCCAATAGTGCCACTTATAGATTTTACTCTGTCTAACGCCAGACGATTTTACTCGTCAATGGGGAACCCCACGGGGCTGAAAGGGTTAACAACAGCTGGATTCACTCAAAGACTATGTCCCCAATAAATTAATTAACTCTTTAACTCCCAATAGTGCCACTTATAGATTTTACTCTGTCTAAAGCCTGACGATTTTACTCGTCAATGGGGAACCCCACGGGGCTGAAAGGGTTAAAGAGAATATGACATTAGTAAGCTGATCCCCCATATTTGGCCCTATTTCGATGCAAATTATTTGAAAGTGATAAACTATATAGGACGTTTTCAACCAACAGAGAAATGTACGGCTTCTGGTGGGCGAACAAAAGGAGCTAATGAGAGATCTTTTGTTTTCGTCCACCAACATGGCGCCGATAACGACACGTGAAAACCTCCTATACCGGAAATATTAATTCCGGGAAATACACGTTACGCGTCAGTCTGTTTGCAGAAACAGAAATTATGGGAATTTCAGCTTCTGAAATAAATTTTAAAAAGCATGAATAAAACTTTTGCCAGAAGCTGTAAAATGGTCTAAAACTATAGCTTGTTATTGACCATCTTAGCCTTGAACATGAGACTCACAGATCAGTCTTACCCTCTGTTGCACGTCAGACGATTTTTACGCGAAAATGGTTGCTTTAGCATGAATGGGTCAAACTCTGTTTTAGTGAGTTAGCATGAATTGTGGATTGTGTAGTCCAAGAACATTATTAAGTGAAGCATGTTTGTGTTTGAGCAATGCCTAATATCTAAATGTTGGTTAAAATGTGATAATAAAGCCACGCTCACCTTACAGCAAAATATGACATAACAACGGTCATTTAGTTTGATTCCATAAGGATTGAGGTTTCAGCAAGTGAATGGTGATTGTGATACAGAGTGAACACTGAAGGCTCCTCTATTGTCTTTTCTCATGCTATTAATTTTAAGGTGCACCATAAAATTACAGTAAATACTACTACTCAGTACTAACTGAAATAACATTATCATCAAGTAAGTGACTCTATGCTAGCCAAGGTAATTCCTGTATTAAAGGTTATTCCTGTATTAAAGTTACATTAAATGTACATAGTCACGAGAAAACTGAATTCCGAGTTAGTTCAAAGGAGCCGTAACAGAATCACAAGGGTCAAACTCATCAGAAACTGCCAAAAAAAAAAGCCTCACTGTTGGCACTGGTCTTCCACATGTGTTATAAATAACAACATGCGTGTAGTGATGTAGCAAATAGTGGGCAAAATTAATGTTTACTGCCAAGGTACATGTAGTGTCGCTCCGGACTCCCCTGGAGTTACTGATTTTGTCTGTCGTCACGTGACACTTTTTGTTTTGTTTTTTGTTTGTTTGTTTGTTTGTCTTTTTTAATTCCATTCTCTTGCAGTCTTGTCAGGTGCGAAGATTTACTAGTATTATAATCAATTTGGAGCCGAGCAGTTCGGTGAGAACTTAGAGTCGTTTGTTGTCGCATATGCAGGAACAATGTGTGAATTTGTTGAAATCTTTTTTGATAGAAAACCTCGCGCGTTCCCAGGCCAGGACGTCCGGATCCAATGAAGTTGGAAAGAAGATTTCAAAACGGTTGTCGTAACACAGGTACGAGGAGTTAGGAGTTATTGCGTTGTTATCAGGGTGGTGGTTGTGCAAGAATGAATATACCTATTGGCGAGTTTTTCGACGTCCAACGAATGAAGTGTCAAGCTACAAGTTCGTCGCAATTCGAAGGGACAGTTTCGAACTAGCGCATCGCGTAGTTGCCCGAATATTTGCGTAGACATGTCTGTTCTCTCACGTCCATCTTTTCGGAACGGAGCTCGAACAAGGATTTATTCGACAAGGAGTTATGAAGGAGAAAATCGAGCTGAAAAGGTTGAGTAGTTGAAAAATATAAGCCTGGACTTATTGGAATGCCAAGGAAAACACGAAAGATAGAAAAGATCCCTCAAATTGACGGGAACAAATGAGCCCAAAAAATTGACCTGCTCTTCATAGCTATGTTGGTAGAGTACTGCCCCGGCGTCGAAGAGGTCATGGGTTCAAATCCCGTTATATTTTTCAGGTGTCTGTAAAAAGCGACTTGAAGTGATTGCTTAAAATTATCCAGTTAAGTGAGAGGATCGTTTAGATCTTTCGTTCCGTCCTTCAAAGAAAAGACGAATGGAAATTAAAGCCTTGTTGATAAAAGGAGAAAATTTGCAGTAGGAAGATTTGATGACAACTCTTGCATTGTATGACGAGACGTGGAGGAAATTTGTGAAAACCCACAAGGGTTTTATGGAATTAACTAGTTGGATTAAAAAGATACTGTGCTCAAATGATGTACCACGAAGAATTTACAAAGAAAATGGGGCCAGGCAGGGCCTTAAAACAAATTCCCGTTACGTGTGGGTCAAAGCCCATTGAAGGGAGCACAAAATCTGAAAGCATGTCACGTCAACCAAAGGCCACACTAGTTAAACGTTCTGTTGATGCTCGAAGAGAGAAAATTGCTTTGGGAAAACTAAAGTTACAGCATTTGAAGATTCTTATAACCTGAGGAACAAAGAAATTAAAGTTAAATTAACTCAACCCAATGCACGGGAGGAGGCTGAAATGGAACTTTAAAGGACTCGTGTTAGCTTTGGAAACCTTGATTGGGAA
>NC_090870.1:17205333-17215333 GCF_036669935.1 Montipora foliosa | reverse complement strand
TTCTGGAATTCCCCTCGTGGAGAATGGTCAATTGCGCGAGTTGTGGGGGTGGCTGAGCATTTGCTCGCTTTCTTTTAAAACTCACGCGACTCAAGAAAAAATTTATTGCCCAACTATTGGTAAATTCGACAGTAAATTTCACTTGAAAAACCGACATCGCACTGGCTGTAGACGTTTGGGGGATGGTTGTGAGGAAGGTATGTTTTCTTCGTCTAAGTCGGGGAAAGACCGCTAGTTTGGGGTCTAGATTGGAGAGAGTGGCGATGGTGCTTTACTGTCTCTCGTGTTTTAGCAAGGATTGCTGCGACTCAATTATTATCGACATTAGTCATATCTGAAAGACCGGTTTCGGAATTCTGAGTGGATTCCTTCTTCAGTTGCGTGCTCTTGTAGGTGGGATCGAATTTTGACCAAATGCTGGTTTAATTGATTTTGGATCCATTTCGCGTCGTTTGGTTAATTGAACAGTGACAGTCATGCCGTATTTCTTGTATTATAACCAATTTGAAGCTGAACAGTTCGAGTGATTTGCTGTCGCTTTTGTGGGAACATTGTGTGACCTTGTCAAAATCTTTTTTTGATAAAAAAAACCTCTCGACTACGCAGGCCAAAACGTTCAATGAATTTTGAAAAGAAGATTTGATAGGTTCCGTAACCGAGTTATTGCGTTTCATTAGGATATATTTAACAGGGTGGTTGTGCAAAAGTGAATATACCTAGTGGCAAGTTTTTCGACGTTCAGCGAATAAAGTGTCTATCTACGAGTTGGTCGGGATTCGGAATCATCGCCAACTATTTCGGCCATGCGCCCGCGTAACGTAAGCGGTTTCTTAGAAATCTAATTCTCGAAATGGCGTCAAATTTTGCAAAGAAATGTATGGAGAGGTTTTAAATATTTCGAAAAAGTGCACTAAAAATTGCAGATGGAACATTTGCCGGAACGGGATGCCATTATAACGACTGTTGTCTGTGTTCTGCTGTAAAAAATATAACTTCAGGCCAAAAAAAAACCCTTCATTTTTCCTATGCTTTGTTTTGAGGTGAGCGACCCCTTTAAGCCTTACAAAAGCTGGCAAATATACGAAAATCCCTGAAATTAAAGACAGATATCAGTGTTCCTGTGCTTGGTTCTTCACTTGCCGGAGTGGAGACCCATAGTTGACTCTGTTCTTGACCCTAACCCAAAATATGAAGTCAGCAGCGAAATGTTTGATCCGTCCTTTTTCCCTTCCAAAGAACGCAAAAAACCGATAAACCAAAGTCCACGTTAAAACTGTAAAATCCCCTGTTTTCGAATAACGATATCTTGGCTGTCTTTTGTCCAAATTTCTCGTAAAAACCATCGTTTGAAAGCTTATTTGGGAACTTCATTCTTCGAAGCAAGTTATTTTTCTCAGCGGTTTTGGTATGGGCCAAACTTTAGCAGATATAAAAAACATATTCCGTACCTCGCGTCGCAGCGATATGAGCCCGCTGATACAAGAAGAAGAACAGCGGAAAAAGTCATTTCACGTAAGTCGCGCTGAATTGTCGTGACCGGAATAGTTGGCGATGGACATGTAGAAATTTTTGTGGCATTGTCTGGATCACAAGGTTATAAAATTTCCTTGCAAATTTCCCCAAAAATTAATGAATGAACCTATCAAAGGCATTGAAAACGGTAACTATGAAATAGAAAGGAAGCCAATGTGGCCTGATCGCGTTAGAGTATACCCAGGGTGCCAGAGGTTCTATTTTTCTTTCGCGAGGAGCGAGCGGTTAAAACGGAGAGGCGAAAAATAAGACGGCGGTTAAGAATCTCACTTCCATGATTTGTGATTATGAACAAGGTCGCTGATTGGTTTTCATAGTCAGTGCCAGTCCTTTCCGAGTCAAAAACAATACAATACTCTATTTCACTGGTTGAACGGCGATATTTCACCCCAGTGGCCACAAAACCGGTTTTAAGCGTAAGGAGTGCTACTAAAACAAAACTGGCGGTGGAAGGCATTGAATTCGAACGAGCATTTAGAGGTTTGCGCAGTTCAATACACAGAAAATTCTGGATTTTCAGAGATTTTAAACCTGTTCAGCAATTTCATCAAGCGTGATGATGGGTTTGGATGAGGAAAAAATCTTTGCTATTTCAACTTGTGCCGAAAATTTGTTGGTATTTGCATGATCGTGGATTCATTGTCCAAAAACTGCCATCTTATTCGTTATTTCGCCCTTGAATGCCTTGATTGATTCGCATATCCTAGAGCTGAAAAAAAAAATCCGAAAACCGTGAATAATAGAAATATTCTGTTTCGAGTAAAAAAACTTGTCACGCATGAGAAAACTAAACCGCAACCACCAACGGTGGTTAGTTTCTGGTTTCACGTCGCTTTTGATTGGTTGCTGCACGATGGGAAATATCAAAATAAAAACGTCCTATTCCCAAAGGACTTGAGTTGGGACAACATTGACATCACTGTAGAAAACCGGTTTGGCAGGATATCTTATTTCGAAATTGCATGTAAGTGAGATTCTTAACCGCCCGCGTGACCAGAGGTTGTTATTTTTCGCATCTCCGTGTTAACCGCTCGTCGCGAAAATAAAAATAGAACCTCTGGCACCCAGGGTAGTTAGAGTACGACTGAGTATTCATATAAGAGCGAATTAGCCTTTAACCGATACCAACTGTCCCTAAAGCCGTGGCCAAACTATCGAACAAAGTTGTATTCAACCCTCCAACTTTGCTCGATCCAACATTGTTCGACCGTTTGGCCACCCATGTTGGATGATGTTCGTCCAACATTTTTTGTTCGATGAAGTGTTGGATGGAGTTTGCTTTTGATCAAACATTGCGACCAACAATTCTGCTCGAGGCAACAATGTTGCAGTGTTTTGCTGCTCTTCCAACAAAGTTGTGTCCTGAATCGAGGTCACGTTCGCGCTGCTAGCCAATTACGAATCGCTATTTTATTTTCAAGCCTAGGCTTCTAGCATTATTTGCAACAAAGATGGCGGACAAGGATCAACAAGGCCATTTCTTTGGGACACTTTTAGTCCCTTAATCACTTTCGCTCTGTTTGGAGATTTCTGGTTCAATAGCGTTTACAATTTCTGCAAATTGATTCGAGCTCACTCTCGTTATCTCCTAAGCGCGGGGTGTATCTTGCAGTAAAAGTACCCTTTTCTACACGTTCTTTTTAACCATTTTTGGTTTCAGCGCGTTTGAATCCATCATTTCCGTCCTCAAACAGCTCCAGTAGCACACACGCTACGAGCGATTTTCGTTTCAGTGTTAGCGCCATACTTATAAATTTAGCGCCAACTTGAACTTGAATGTTTCATCAAGCAATGTTGGAGAGTGTTTTGCCACTACCTCAACATTTACATCCAACAATGTCGCATGTGGAATCCAACTTTGTTGGATAGTTTGGCCAGGGCTTAAGATCTGAAAGAATGGTCACTACTCTTCCCACAGGAAAAATGTAAAAATGGATCACGTGGTTTGTCTAGGCATACAGCAATAGTAGATGATACAACCTGATCAGATTCCCTTTCTCCTGATCTCCAAATTGTACCCTTTGCTGTGGTAGTTTAAAAAAATTCTAACAATTTGTAGAAGTGGAATGATGAAACTTTCATATTTGTTTGTGGGACTTGCACGTATACATTTACTTCTTTGAAATTCTTAAATTGTGCATTAATGAAATGAAAATAAAACTGAAATTTGAAGTGAAAAGGAAAGGAGTAGAGAAATTACTTTCTCCTTCATTTCTGTTTTCAGACAGTCCCGCTACATTAATTAACATCTACAAAGTAGTAAATTAAAATTAACAAAGGTAATTTAAAATGAACTTAAAAGTTCCTACCTCTGAAAACCGTGACACTGAAGCCATGAATTCTTGCAACAGAGTCATTCACAGCAAAGGCATGACATTCATACCCTCCCAGTTTACCAAGCTGGCCATCGTCGGCAAGTGTAACATTTCGAATGTTTAATGTTAGACCGTCAGACCGAACCATAATGGCTACTTGGAGGCCAGAGGTTAGTAGGCTGGCCATTGCAGAAAGGTGGCCATTGCGAGGAGGATGAGTTGCAACGTACCAGGAAATCTTTTTTTTTTTCTTTTACAAGAATACAAGATACTGTAAGTATTCTTAATACATAGGCAAACTGGTCCGAGATGAAAAGTAGACTTCTGATTGGTTCTCTGAGCGGTCTGAATTTTGCGATACAGACCGCTAAGAAAGACCAGTCACGGAGCATTATATATAGGTTACCAAACTGTTCCCATTTTCTGTTCCATTTTCTCGGACATAGAAGAAAAATGCGAGAAATGTTTTTAGTTTAGTTATGTCAGAGTTCCAGTCCGAATTTTACTTTCCAGAACCGTTAACAGAAGCAGTCAAAGAGACAAGACTCAAGCCGGAATGGAATACTCTGCGCAAGAGAGGCAAATGAATAAAAACTTTATTGAACTAGCTTGTTCGGACCGTACTGGGAAAATATTGGTCTCGTTCCTTTTTGCAAGTTTATAGACCGAGCCTGAAAAGGAATGAGACCAATATTTTCCCAGTACGGACCGAACAAGCTAGTTCAACTGATAACCGTCTATTTACTGATGCTGCAAGTTCATATTTACCATAACGTGTAACCTATAACAAAACCCATGAATACAAACATACAAAAAGTTAATGTTTACAATGCAAATAATGAAAATACCAAAACGTAACCCTTTCACTCCGGCGGAAGCCCCCATTGTTGAGTACATCGTCTGGTGTTAGACAATAAGATCTTTAAGTGTCATTCTTGGGCAGGCAAGAGTTAAGGGTCAGCTGATTGGCTGTTTGATTCTAACTGCAGCTTCAGGTCTGTATTACTTATATTTGCCATTAGATGGTTTTCTATGACTTGAAACTTTAAATAATCAAGACAAAAACGATTAATTCATTATTCATACCCGCAGGTCTTGTTTATGTGCAAGTTTATTATGTTTATCACCTGTTGGCAATGTCGACTTTGTTGCAGTTAAAGCTGCCTCCAATCGTGGGGTTGTTTTTGATGGTACTATGTCTTTTAAATCACACATTACGGACGTTTTCAGCTCTTCTATCTATCATCTCAGAAATATCTCTAAGATTAGAAAGTATTTAACCTGTGAAGCCACTGAAATGGTCGTTCATGCTTTTGTCACCTTTAAATTCTGCGACTACTGTAACCCCGTACTTTATGGTCTTCCTAAGTTCTTCATTGCTAAGTTACAACCTATTCAAATTCTGCTGATAAGACTATGGCGTTTGATCAAATTCCCCCAACCTTACTTAAACTACACTGGCGTCTCATTAGACAGCGTATTATTTTTAAAATTCTTCTTTCAGTTTATTGAATCCCTTAATGCTATGTGAATGTTTGTAACTTTATTTTATTTTATTTTATTTTTTGCAATTTTTTTTTTTCTGTTGTAAAGCGCCACGGAGGATTTATTGGAATTGTGCGCTATAGAGCTATTTCATAATGGCGGCCAAATAAAATACTATTTTGTCAGAAAGCCGCCCTTAATAAGCTTGTCACTAACTTTGCCTACCAGTGAGATCGCCTCTGCTGTGGTTTCGGTTGCATCAAGTCGTAAACGTACATGTTACTCTTCATAACATTTGCAACTCCCGTCCATTTCGGTTGTTTTCCTCAAGCAAAGATTCACATCTCTCGGTGAGCATGTCACTCCATTGCTTGCCCAACGTAGTGCCTGTCCACAAAAAGGACGAAAAAGACCACGTAGAAAACTACAGGCCAACCTTCCTCCTTTGTGTTGCTTCAAAAATCCTTGAACGCTGCGTCTTAAACCGCATCAAGGGGCGATTAGAAGAACTGATGGATTGTCAGCATGGGTTTCGGTGTGGGCGAGCATGCGTCACTAAGCTACTTAAGACCCTAGTTCATATTGGAGCCATTCATTACTACCCTTCGCACCCCGCGCACCAGTGCTAGACAACACCAACAACATAATCTGGTGCGTGACTCGTGCATGGTGCCTTCGGACAGACAGGACCAGCGCTTTATTAACCAACATAGTCTTACACTATGAACGAGCTTGTGAAACCATTAATATGTATATGTAATTAATATGTATGCCCCACCAACTTGGCCGAAAAGAAAGTGTTTTTCAGAAGTGTGCATGAATACTTCCTATCTTCTGATGTCTTAATAATTGCTGGTGATTCAGTAAGAGTTGCGATTACAATCCTGGTAAATTTGTCGGCAACTTTGTGCCTGCTAAATTTCCTACTTATTTTCGTTCAGACTTTTTTTTAAATTGATGTCTGGTGCAAGCTTCATCCAAGATTGTGTCAGTACACTTGGCTTAATTCGGATTTTTTAATTGGCTCACTTTTAGATAATCTTTTTGTTTCTAAGAACTTTATGACTTCTGTTCTTTATTGTGAAATCAGCCCTTGTGTTTTTTTCAACCACGATTTTGTTTGTCTTTACTTCCAGCCCACTGGGAATACCCCCAGTGGTCCCGTGGTCCTGGCATTTGGAAGTTTAATAATTCACTTTTTAACTTTTAATTCTGATGATGTAGAGGTGTTCACGCGTGAAGAAATTGAACGTGCGCACGTGCGCTTCTATTCAGATCTTTTCACCGATGAGCCTATTGACGCGGTTTTTATACAGCGTTGTTTATAATCCGTTGAAAAGTCCCTTTCTCCCCCTCTACGCACTTCGTGCGAGGGATCCTTGTCGATTGACGAATTAACCAACTCTGTTAAGAGTCTTAATACCGGGAAGTCACCGGGATCAGACGGACTATCATTTAAATTTTATCTTCGTTTTTGGGAGACTTTGGGTCCCCTTTGACTTCGTGTTTCTAACCAGTGTTTCTCCGATGGCGAACTTTGTAGCTCGATGAAGGGTAGCGTTACCCGCCTTATTTTTAAGAAGAGTAGTGATATTAAGCACTTAAGAAACTGGTGGCCCATCTCTCTTTTGAAGTGGACTATAAGATTATTTCTAAAGCGATCACTTCTCGTCTTTCCAAAGTTCTTGAATATATTGTCCACCCTGATCAGACTTGCTCTGTTCCTGGCCGAGGTATTTTTTCTCATGTTACTCTTTTGCGTGATGTTTTGGACTACATTCAATGGACGGATGAATCCACAATCTTAGTCGGCCTTGACCAGGAGAAAGCCTTTGACCGTGTCAACCGTTCCTTTCTCTTGCATAGTCCGGCTCCAGGTTTATGGTTTTGGACCCGAGTTTTGCCGGTGGATCTCAACATTTTACAATGGTGCCTTTATGCAGATTATCTTAAACCGTTGGCTGTCTCAGAGGATTTCTCTTGGGTGCGTCAGGGGGACCCTTTGTCTCCCTTACTTTGTGTCCTTTGTGTTGAGGTTTTAGCGTCCCTCATTCGCCGTTGTCCAGAGGTTGAGGGGTTCCTTCTCCCTGGTGCCATAAGGCGGCAAGCACGTGTTCGCTTGTATACCGATGACACCACGACCGTACTCAAGGACCTTCGCTCCTTTTCTAATCCCTTCAGCTGCGTTAATGTCTGTGAAACGGGCGCCGGTGCCAAACTGAATCGCACCAAAACTGAAGCAATGTGGCTGGGGGCCTGGACTTGTCGTTCTGATGAGCCTTTGGGCCTCTCCTGGGTTAAGAAAATGAAAAACGTGGTGGTAGTGTTTGGCACCATCCCTACAGACCATTTTAATGGGCAGCCTAAACTTGAGAAACTGGAGAAATCCCTCAATCTCTGGAAGTCGAGATCCCTGTCCCTTCCCGGTAAGGCTCTAATTATAAATACACTTGGTTTGAGCAAGCTGGTTTACCTTGCCAGAGTTCTTACTCTGCCAAGCTGGGTCATTACGCGGGTTAATGCCTTGATCTGGCCGTTCCTATGGGGCTCAAAAATGGATTCCGTTAGTCGTAACGCTTGCTTTTTGAAATAATTTATTGAAATTTGGGGGTGTCAATCTTGCCAATCTCGTCTTAAAGGCCCAGGCTTTGAGATTGGTGGGATGGCCTCCGTGCTTCATGCTTAATCCCTGATGATTCTAGTTTTTTCCCAAGCAAATACTTTTTGGGGCGTCGCTAGTCCTTCCTGCGTCCTGAATGGTCTTCTTTACGCGATAACTCTTCTCCCAGTGCTTCTTCTCCAACTCCATTTTACGAGGCCTGTCTTGATACTCTATTCAGGGTGGGAGACAGTGCCCTAGTTTGTAAAACCATTTATGGAAAGCTCCTTTCAATCAACTCATCCCCGCCAATCTTGCCGCGTCAATGGTCCCAGGTCATTGGGCCAGGGTTCTCCCTCAATGGTCATTGGTATCTCGTTCGGGACCCCTTCACTGAGAATTGTAAGAACTATGTCATTTGGATTATTATCCTCCGCGGCGTCAAGGTGGGTGATTTTCTTTTCAACTGAGGTTGTATTTCATCTGGTCGCTGCGCCTCTTGTCAGCGACGAGAGACCATTGACCATTGTTTTTTTTATTGTCCAAGGGTCAAAAGAGTCTGGCTACACTTTGCCTCTGCTCTCTCCCTGGTGCTTGGTACCAGTTTGTAGCAAACCTTTTAACGGTTTTTTTCTTCCACTGGCCCTTTTTTAGTGCTAAGAGGGCTCGGCTCGCGCGCCAATTGACGAAATCCATTCTTTATGGCATTTGGGCAAAGAAGACCACCGTACCATCATCCGTTATGTGTCCTGTGATCTTAGGAAGAGAGTGTTCTTTAATTATAAATCTTTTTTCGAATATCGCTTCCGTGATGTTTGGGTCATGGACGGTTTTTGTGCCATGTTGAATGGATTTCCTTGTATCGTTATTTAGAAGCGCATCTGGGTCATGAATTCCATTTGTCCGTGCGCTGTTCGCGGTGTTCACAATCCGGGGATCTCCGCAGGGGACTTGCTCTGCTCATGGAGTCTGCTGTTAGCACCCCAGGCCCTTGTGGCTAGCTGCCTACTCCGGCTCTTAGTTTCTAGTGATCTTTTTGTGCTTTTTAATTTGTAAATGGCGTTCGTTTTTATTGTGAATAAGGGTTGTTTTTAATGAAAAATTAGGAAAGGCCGAATCAGCTGTCCATGAGTGCTATTTGACTAGGTGAAATGGTTGTGCGCATGCTTGATGTGTTGGCCACACCGGGTTGGTGTTAACGGGTGTCACTTTGCTTTTTTTGTTTTTTTCCGATGTTACAGATTTGTTTGTCGGTCTGGATTGTATAGCATGACAACCTTTATTACTGGGTCGCCATATATGGCAATCCAGTCGAAACGTTGCACAATAGAGTCTTTCCTGTGACTCCCCTGCAAAGTATTGCCTTTCTTCCTAGATCCTTCTTCACGTATCTTTTGAAGGTTTGAGGCGGTAGTAGAAAGGCGTAGGTTTTATCCGGTAGACACAGTGGAATATTTCCCTAGACGCTCCGTGAGCGTAAAGTGGGTTGCCTGTGGTACGTGTTACACAAGAGCAGAGGGCACTGATTTTCCCAAGAGTAATTCTGACTGGGCTAATCCGAAAATAAAACAGCTTAGGAATCCATTAGGTACTCCAGAAAACTCCTGCAATGGAAGAAGCAGGCAAGGGTATCGAACTCGAATGCGGCATATTTCTCATCATCCCCAGAGCTGCTCAGCCCGGAAACGAAACACTACTCATTTTTGAAATAGCTTCTTGTTTGTAATCAATTGTTGCATAAATCAAATTTGATCTAGAACGTAAAAATTCACCTAAATGAGTGGTAGATAAGCTTAAGGAAAGCTCAAATATTGTTGGCTTCCCAAACAAACGTCATTTTACACTAGAACGACTAAAAAAATATTTTCTGACGTGCAAAACTATTGTTAGCTATTCATCATTTGCAAGAAAGAACACTTGAAATACCAAATGGCTAAAGATTCTTGTTCATCTTTATGAAAACAAATATCAACCCACATATGCAAATTAGTTAAGTTCGAACACGATCAGTCCTCGAAGACAGAAAAGTTTTACAAATACCTTTTTCAGCCATTAGCCATTAGAGGGA
>NC_090870.1:17190333-17195333 GCF_036669935.1 Montipora foliosa | reverse complement strand
TATGTTATGATACACATAATTAATTTTATGTAACTTTGATATAGAGGCCTTATTCAAAACATATGTTATACATACGCCACATTTATATATTTTGAAAGGAAATGCTTGTTTTAGCTAGTCAAATGGAACCTTTACATAGCATATGTAAAGGCTATGTTATGGGACCGATTTTTGTGTCCAAAAATAAAAATAGTTTCAACATAGTTTCTATATAGATTCGAAACAGAAAATACACAACAGATATAGTGTATACATAGTTACATACAACACTTACATAGTGATAACATAGGGTGTAAATAGGCTACAAATAGCCTCTACTTTGCTGTAAAAAACTGGAAATAGGACAAACATAACTGTTTCATAGCATTTACATTATAGTGTAAATAGAATCTACCTACTAACTAAAATTGAGGGTCCATAGCAAAAATTGCATGTACATAGCACTTACATAGAAATACTATATAGGATGTAAATAGGCTTTGACTAGCCTCTAAACATTAAATTTTATGGAATAGTATTGTAATACGAATTACACATCTCATGCCTAATGCTTGCATTTGAACAAGGTCAGAAAAATCAAGAAAAATACCTTGAACTCACTGAGAAATAGAAGTACTAGTGCACACATGGAACACAAAAAACAAGCTTATCATATCCTGCTCCTGTAAAATAATATTCCAGCAAATCAGAAATATGCTGGAAACTACAAAAAATTCATTGTAGTCAAGCTATTAACAGTTATTACCATAGCTCGCAGACAAAAAAAATAGACTACAGATTTCAAAGCAGTTACATTTTTTTATTGCATAAACCTAAACATTTAACTCACGCCAAAATCTTTGGATTGGGTTCTTGTTTTAAATTTAAAAAACAAAAAAAGCTTTGAAACATTTCAGATAAACCACAGAACTATAACAAGTCTGCAAGGAGAGATCCCCAAATACATCAAACCATAACTGGCTGGGGAGGCAGAATTGGCTGCTAAGCATTTTTGTCTGCTGTAAAGGACCTTTCCCTGCTGTCCCATCAAATATTTTTTTCAGATGTGTCTCTTTATACTCTTTCATGGCAACTAAAAAAAATACAGTACATATACTTCAATCACTGATCATTACAATTAAAGTGTGTGAAGAGTAGACTCATAAATTTGGGGGGCAACCCTAAAACCCGGAATCCGGAATCACAGGTCATTGTTTTACCAATACACAGAGTAAAAACTATCCTAAACATTCATAAAAGCTACCCTTAGGCCTAATTAGGCCTAAACAAACGTTTTTAGGCCTAAGGGTAGCTTTTATGAATGTTTAGGATAGTTTTTACTCTCTGTATTGGTAAAACAATGACCTGTGATTCCGGATTCCGGGTTTTAGGGTTGCCCAAATTTCAAGGGTCTCTACTTACAAACGTCCACATTCTCAGGCATTTTCTGCAGTGATTACAATTATAGTTAAAGTGACAGAAATTAGCATTATTTTTTACGAGAAGGAATCAGTTGTCAATCGTACACATGCAACTTGCCGCATGAGAACTTTTTTTCCAAATCATTTGCTTCACCATTTGATCTAACTTCATTATTCTTCAGTTCCTCATTTTGTTTATTAATATTTTGCCGGGTTTCTTCAATGTTTCGCAATTTAGTTTTTAAACAAGAGATTTTCAGTCCTCAGTTTTTTAACCATGTCTTGAGCATTGGTCAGCTGCTCGGTCAATAGCTGCTTATCTTCCTCCGATGCACCCAAACGAGTAGATAACTGTCGCTTAGGTAACTTCCTTGACCTTTTAGCAGTTGGCTGGTCTCTCTCTGTTGGAGCTTTTCTTTTTTTAGATGCCAGAAAAAGTTTCCTTTCGAGACTACTTACTTTTCGTTTGCCAGGCTTTGTTGCTTTTCTCTGTAGTTGAGCTTTCGCCTGTTTCAGCTTTTTTTCCAGTGTCACTAATTGAGAGGCTGGGACAGGGATGTCAGGAACATCAGCACTCGCGTTCTCTCTATATCCACGGCCCCAATGTTCTGCACAAATATGGCCAGAATGCCAGTTTATCTGTCGTTTGAACAATCCTGGTATAGGAAGCTTGAACCTCAGGGTCACGGGGCAAACGATAAAACTTGATCGATTCCCCTTGAGGATTTCACGTTCGAAAATTGTTGGTGCAGAATGCTGAACAACAAAACCACTTCACCATTGTTGTCACACTGCCGCCATTTTTGTTGTTGTCCCCACAAACCTCGAGACTAGTAGCCAGACCCCCCTGTATGAAAGTCCCTATAAGCCGCGGCCAGAGTAAGCCTCGGGAAGCCCAACGGGAAACCGCGGGTTATACATGGTGCCTCGTTTTGATTCGCACGGCCAAAAGCCTTGGTCGAGAAGTGAAGAGAGGTGCGGTTGAACAAGATGGCCGTCGCTTCCCTGATTCTCTGTTTGGCGATATTTTTAATTGGACACGAAAAGGCGCGAGGTAAGGTCAAACGCGTTTATTCTTTTTAAAAATAAGTTTTTAGGAGGGGTCATAAATGAGAAATGAAGCTCGCTTCAACAAAGCGACAGTGCACTGCGAACAGGCTGATTCATGGCATCTTTCAGCTGCAATGCATATTACCAGATAACAACGACAACGACAACAACAAAATGAGGTTTTATGTTGTCTTCATGGAAAACCTATGGCACGGTCTTTAAGAACAGGGAAAGTGTTATTCCGAGAATATTGATCTCGGGTTGGCGTAACGTTATTTGTGACAATTTATGTAAATATCGTGAACTCAGCATGCTACGGTTAATCTCGGTAGTTATAAATAGTGAGAGACTAGACTCTTCTAAAGTCATTTTCTAAAACGATGGTTGTGATAACTTCGATGGCAAAAAGTTGAAACTCTGATCGGAAAAATAGAAGATCCTTCTCGACAAAGCTTGATTAAGGGTAAGTACGCAAAGAGTACTAGTAAAAACGATTCGTTTAGTTGAATGCAAGTCAGCTGTTCGATCGAAAGTTGTTGCCCAGCCCCTATGGTTGTTATTGTGTTCTCCCTCACAGTCGAAAAGATTTAAATAATGTCGGTTTTGCTGACGTGTTGTTGTGCATGAACATATAACTGTTTTCCTCATTCGGAGCGATTATAGAATTCACGGCCATCACAGGGCAATCCATATGCAAATTGTCGGAACCTTTTGAAGAACGAAACACATAACAATAAGCACTTTTGTTATGCAATGATATGGAAATAAATGGCCCTGCATTCTATAATTTAGCCCCTCTCATTCATTTGGCTAAACAAGTAAACTTTTTTGATTGAAAAGAAAAAAAAGACTGCTTCAACCTACAAACCCAACATTTTATACGGTGTACATTGTACATGTACATGAAAATTCGATGTGAAATTTTCTGTTATTATTGTGTCGCTGATTAATGCTGCTGCCCCTACAACAACAACCAAACATTATTAATTTACCTTTATTTTGATTGGTAGTAAAGGTTATGTACGTAAAAAGATTGAAATTTTTTAAGACATGAATTTATCTAGTTCGCAGGCCCTAGTTGTTCAAAAAGGGGATAATGCTATCCACCGGATAAATCACTATTCATTGGATAGTGCAATTGGTTTTGCTATAACTTATCCACTGGATAATGATTTATCTGGCAGATGACGCTATCCATCGTTTGAACAACTGGGAGCTGACACTAAAGTGCCCCTGTGATTAGAAAAAAAATCACTACCATTTTTTCTTCAGATTTTAAATGTGTGTTTTCTCAACATCCAATTACTCACGTTTTTGAATGTGTGTGTTCTCAAAACCCCATTACTCACGTTCAAAACTGACTGATTGGACTTGATCAGAGGGTTGAATCCAGGGAAAAGTGACGTCAAAGGCTCACTAACTTAAAATTTCAGCGTGTGAATGCAGCTTATTATAACTACACTGTAATTACCAAACGCGAGTTTACAATGTACATGTAAATGTCTGAAGGCCCAAAACTCCCGTGCTGCATTTTAATTCTGTGGCATACACATGCGTTGCATTTTTAAACTAGTGAGCCTTTGATATGGTTTTTTTTCTTCAAACCAACTCCCTCAAGATCTTAAAGTTCGTTATGGCGGACCATTAAATAGGAAAATTCCACTTAAAATAACAGGTGTCTATTTGAAATCAAGGCTTAAAACTTTGGTCGCTTAGTGTTTAGTTAACAATTACATGTAGTTTTGAAATCCAAAGAAAAATAGGAATTGATTTTTTGGTCACAGGGGCACTTTAAGTAAAGGTCGTTGTTACGGAACCATTAACACAAGTCAGTTCATTATCATAACATAACATAATCCACACCTAAGCAATTGCATTTTATCACATTTCCATTTTTATGTGAACTACTAAGTAGGATTGTTTCCATGGCAAGAGTTTGTTGTTACTGTTTATCTATTACAAGCCATTGTTAGCCAATTCCAGTAAGCCAATCTAGTAGATAGCATAGTATAATAATCATTGTTAAAGGTTTGGCCCATTAAAAATGCAGTCCTGATTTCTATTTTTTGGGTCTCCACTTGTGAATTCAATGCTCAAGGTATTAAACAAAGCATTAAAGTCAATCCATGATCTCTCAAAACTTCTTTGGTGACAGCTCAAAATTTATTGTTAATTACACTGTGTCTCAAAGGAAGGTTGGAAATGTTTACATTTTTTCTATTCATAGCACAAGGCTAAAATAGTTTTCTTTGATCAGTCAGCTGAGAATAAAGGTACACATACTGAATATTGAAAGTGCATTCTCTGAAAATTTGAACCAGATACAGTACCGCTCGAAACTATTCGTGCATTTGCCGCGGTTCTTACTAGGTGCAACCGCAGATTCAATCTCCAGTTTGACTGAAGTAAAACCTCGTCTATAGTAACCGAAAGCCGAGGTTTCACTGAGATTTTTTCCAGTTGCTTTATGCCGCGGTTAAGAGAGGATGCGGTATGCTTTTATTTGGAGCAAATACTATCAAAGAAATCTGCATATTTTTGTGGATCGAT
>NC_090870.1:17180333-17185333 GCF_036669935.1 Montipora foliosa | reverse complement strand
CTATCTCTTTCCTGATTGGCCGAAAGCCTACAGTGAATTTTCGAAATCAGCGCCCGTGACGTCATAACTGCAGATTATACATTAATCATGTCAAGGTCAGCCAAGGTCACGGGTAATCATGTCATGTATGACCGCAGTGCATGATTTCTTAGGGTAATCATGTCAAGTTCGCGCGCTTTGTGTTGCTTGCTGTCAGTGACAAATAAATTACCAATTCTACTCACTGTCGTGACCGTTTTTTTTTTTCCTTCAATGTATAATAAAACAATTATTAGATTCGGTTTTTGTGATATCCAGAATAATCAAGGTCTCGGTAAGGGTTATCAGCCTCAGCCTTCGGCTTCGGCTGATAACCCTTACCTCGACCTTGATTATTCTGGATATCACAAAAACCTCATCCAATAATTGTTTATAATTATTCATACTCGATTCAACTTTCGCAAAAGGGTTACTTCTCAATTAAATAACAACAGGAACTGTTTAATAAGAAAACGAGACAGCAGCTATCATTCCTGTGTGTCCTCTCTTCAAAACTACAAGCTAAAAGCGAAACAATGAGCTTTACCATGGGATGGATTTTATCGTGAATCAAATGTAAATTTCCAGTGTTAACAATAGGAGATATTTGCATACCACGCGCCCAACCAAGTAACGCAACGATTCATGTATTTTAAACATCTCTTCTTAAATGCAATGATCTGATGGAAAGTTATATTGAATCTTGGAATCTCTGTGCTAGACTTGTTCACCGGTATCAGGTTTCATTCTTTGCGAGCGACCCGAGAACGGCATCATCGCAGGACGAAGTACATGTGGCAAAAGCTGTTCCATCCAACTTGATACCTTGAGTTGGGAGTTCGTATGAGGGCAACATGACTGTTTTGTAAATAATATTTCCCCAATTAACCTGATCCCAGTGACTGCACAGGCGACCCAAACACAATTTAAATGCTCAGTCAACGTGACGGTTTGTAGGGAAACATGAAATGCGGAAAAAAATCGGCTAATCCTAGTTTATAGCGAGGAAAATGCAAGAAATAATTAAACTTACTCTTACTTCATCTTGTGTCCTTGTGTCGGCAAGGACAACTCTGGGCAAGTTTTGAAATTTGTTCCTATCCTTCATTAACAGAAGACAAGGCTGAAAACTCCGAATCTCTGAAGCCACTGATAACTCTGCAAGTGAGGACTTGGCTTGATTCGGCCTTTTGCCCACTCTCACATGAAGATCGATAACGAATGATATAGCATAAATGCCCAGAGTCCCAGAGCAATCTCGACATGCTTAAAGAACAAGCCAGTTTTCACGAAGAACCCGCCGCTTTCTCCAGTCTGAGAGCCGTTCACGATTCGGACAGGACACGACCGTTACTCTGGTGACAATTTCAGCTTCTCTCTAGGGGTAGGGATCCATGATCAAATTTCACCTTTCTGTATCTTTCGCACGTTCCCATGGGCTTTTGACGTCTAAACCCTTTTGTCTCGAATACGTAAACAGGCAAATATCAGTTGATTCTCGAGAGTTTTCCCAGAGAAAAATTACTTGCTCCCTGCTGCTCTGCCATTGAGTCAAAAACTATCGAACCTAACGAGTCGTCCTCAGCTGAAAGGAACGGAAAAAATCCATTCGCTGTCCTGGTCATTCTTAGCAATGGAAGTCTTTCGATTGCTAAGAATGCAATGTGATGGTCGCGTTCGTTCTCTTCGTTGCTGATAGTGACAGTCAAAACTGCTCAAGCGGATTAATGAGTTCATTTTTGCAAATTTGATATCAGTAACCATTTGAATAAACTGTTCGTCAGATAAATAGTGCAAAATTCAACTCAAGCTTCAGTTGATTGGAATATTGCTGGCTCCTGGTGCCAGGCCGGCGTGAGAATTGGACTACTGTATCAATTTGCATAATCTGCCAAGCTTTTAACAAGCGTGATTTGCCTTTATTTTAAAATTCATTTCTCTATCCAATCTTTAATTCGAAAACATAGTTTCTCAAATTTGAGGATACTGGTAAGATTACAGAATGGTAATGTTGCTAGAGTGAAATGACGATTGTTTGGAAGATTATACAAATCAGTAAACCTGTCAAATTCTCACGCTGGCCTGGCACCGGAAGCCAGCAAAATTCAAATGAAAATTCGAGTTTTCAACTGAAGCTTGAGTTGAATTTTGCACTATTCATCCGATGAACAGATTATTCAAATGGTTACTGATATCAAATTTGCAAAATTGAACTTGTTAATCCGCTTGAGCTGTTTTGACTGTCACTATCAGCAAGGAAGTGAACGAACGTGATCATCACATCGCATTCTTAACAATCGAAAGACTTCCATTGCTCAGAATGACCAGGACAACGAATGGATTTTTTCCGTTGCTTTCAGCTGAGGACGACTCGTTACGTTCGATGGTTTTTGATTCAATGGCAGAGCAGCGGGGAGCAAGTAATTTTTCTCTGGGAAAACTCTCGAGAATCAACTGTTATTTGCGTGTTTACGTATTCGAGACAAAGGGTTTAGACGTCAAAAGCCCATGGGAACGTGCGAAAGATCCAGAAAGGTGAAATTTGATCATGGATCCCTACCCCTAGAGAGAAGCTGAAATTGTCACCAGAGCAACGGTCGTGTCCTGTCCGAATCGTGAACGGCTCTCAGACTGGAGAAAGCGGCGGGTTCTTCGTGAAAACTGGCTTGTTCTCTAAGCATGTGGAGATTGCTCTGGGACTCTAAGCATTTACGCTATATCGTTTGTTATAGATTTTCATGTGAGAGTGGACAAAAGGCCGAATCAAGCCGATTTTTGGAATTAAATCGTCCTCGATTGCGGAGTTATGAGTGGCTTCAGAGGTTCACAGTTTCCAGCCTTGTCTTCTTTTTATGAAGGGAGCAAATTTAAAAACTTGCTCAGAGCGCCTCAAATCGACACAAGGACACAAGATGAAGTAAGAGTAAGTTTATTTCTTGTATTTTCCTCGCTATAAACTAGGATTAGCCGATTTTTTTTCTGCACTTCATGTTTCCCATATAAACCCTACAAACCATTACGTTGACTGAGCATTCAAATTATGTTTGGGTCGCCTGTGGTGACTGAAAATTTTTCTTGTAAGGGAATAAACAAACAAGGCCGGCAATGAAACTCTTTGTCTCGAGCGAGTCATCGTGGAACACTTGAATTACTGTATGTTCACAGAAACAGTTTTTGTAAATCTGAAATTAGCACAATTGCGTATACAATACAAAAGACATTCTTTCCAGAAGTGTCTGCTACTGCAGTGTTACTGGTTACATGTATCCAGTAACACTGTTTACAGTCCGTGTAATTGTCAAGTCTGTCAAGTACGCATCGATCATACGGACAAAGAATAATCATGTCCTCTGCAGTTGCACAGAATACATGTAGTTTCAAAGAACTTCCTCTCTTGAAATACTACGGAAGTAATTTGCACTAACAAGCTACATTGTAGGTTACAGCTACATGTACAGTCTGTGTGATTGTTGAGTATGCTTCGATCAAACGGCCGAAGAATGATTATCTCCTCGGGAATCACACCAAGAATATTGTCCCTCGGTTTTCTGGGTTACTCCCAAACAACATTCTCCGAGAAAACTTTGGCAGGCTTTTCTGTTATTTGTATTCACAGTTGTGTTTGCGCTATTAGTTTATCGAGGAATCAGTCAAGCGACGAGCTCATTAAATTCTTGATCCCTTCCACTCGATTCTTGACTCAATTCTCGATTGTCTTTCCTCGATCCTCAATCCTCAGTCCTCGCGAGAATTGAGGATTGAGGATCAAGTCGAGAATCGAGACTGGAAAGAGACTGTCAACTTACTGATACAGGTTTGTGTGTAAGGACAGTGCCTACTAATTCAAAGGTATTTTTGCCCCGATTTATGATTATGCGGGAAAGGTAGATCTTCCCAAGTGTTATTGAAATCCAAAAAGAAAATTGGAGGTACATGTACATGTAACCAGGCATTTTTCAAAGATGATTCATGAACAGTATTTGTACAAAGCAATGTATGGTGTTCTTTCTCAAATTGAAGCTCAGTTATCTCTAAAGAATGCATGGTTACCCCCAATTTTCTTTTTGTATACCAAGAGTACTTACTAAGATCTACTTTCTCTGCATAGTTTTAAACCACGCAAAATTAACATTCCGTCATTAGCATCACCAATAGCAAAATCAGAGTATCTGGAGATGCGCAGAACATATGCACAATAACAATAGTAGGCACCATCCTTAACGTTAGATTTTATTAAAGTGCCTACATGTACACTGTATGAAGTAAAAAAATATCTTTTGCTTATTTCAAAGACCTAAAAATGATGAAGAATGGTGTTTTATTTTGGAAGATCTTCTTTTGTTTCCGACATTGTCAAGTTTTTGTTTTAAAATATTATTATGATGTCACAAACTGTACACATGCCTGTTATAAATTCCAAAATAATAATTATTGGAAATGTCTCGGAAAATAATTATTGGATGGGTGTTGTTCAAACTTGGCAGCAGTAAAATACATCAAGTACAACTGAGTGTAAGGCGCTGTTAGTTTTGAAATGCCTACTTTCCCTTTCTTTCAGTTAATTTTCTCGCGAATTTCCTAGTGAATATAAAATTATAATTATAGTATCTTAAAGGGAAAACATGCTTTGATACTATATGTGTACTACTTCCTTAGGAATTTGCAGTTTCATGCTTACCGATAGCCAAATGTATGAGTTCCGCGAGGGAGTTTAGAAAACTGTGGAGCGCACGTTTTTGGACAATGCCTTAGTTTTTTATTCACGTGCTTGTACATGTACGCATTATTATAAATTGCGCGGTCTTAATTAAGGTATATTCGGCTATCTATCTATCAATGGATATCCTATCAAGCTATCTTTTGGTGTGAGTCATCGACCGAAGTAAGTTTTTATCTTTTCGTACTTGTTAGTTTAGTATTGCATGGTTATGGTCAATTTTTAGAGTTAAAGTGTTGGAATGAATTGCACTAGATGTGAGATT
>NC_090870.1:17175333-17177833 GCF_036669935.1 Montipora foliosa | reverse complement strand
AATGCAGAAATAGGTTATAGAAATAAGAATGCAATAGAGTTTATACATGTAGAGTGGAAACAAAGCGATGGAGTGATTTTTTTGTAGTATAATAATGAATAACAAATCATGAACTTGCTTGTGCAATCCATGATTTATGGTCACTCGTGATGTTTCGAAAGTTCTCAAATTGTGCTTGCCTATGGCTCATGCAATTTTGACAACTTTTAAAACATCGCTTGTGCCCATAAATCACGAAATGCACTCACATTCATACGATTTCCTATACTTAAAGCATGTGTGTCTTGTTTTCTTTTATTAGCTTGTTCGAAAGAGCTTTTAAAATGGGGAAGAACAGCGTTTACTTTATTGTGATAGCACTCTTGATAGCCGAGCTATTCAAGATTTTGATTTATGCAAATTAGATGACTTGTGACGTCACATAGTGGACACAAAATTATGTAAAATCACAAAACATGGAATATCTTTGCAAATACTACGTCTGCAGGGTTGAAATTTTGCAGGGTTGATGTGCTACCAAAACTACACATTGTAATTGTGATTATCATGTCACCATAGCAACATACTCGTTACCAGACCTCCACCTTTCCAATATCGAAAATGCCTTCTTTGTTGCTTTAGAGTCTAACAGACTTCCTTGTGCTTGTGCTGTTTAATGACCATATTCGGTCACACGGGCTGAATGAACATCAAGAGCAAATAACCCTTATTGGGGAGGGAAACTCTGATTTTACCTTTTGGATGGAGGGGGCCTGGAGCCCATTGCGTTGCTGTGGAAACGTCACAGTGGGCCATATTATGGAACTTTGTAATGAGTATAAGGACTGCAAAAAGTTTCAGTTCTATACAGAAAAAGTTTTTAGAAATATTCCATTTTATGTGATTTTACATCATCTTGTGTCCACTATATGACGTCACAAGTCGTCTAATTTGCATAAATCAAAATCTTGAATAACTCTGCAACCAAGAGAGCTATCACAATAAAATAAACGCCGTTCTTCCACATTTTAAAAGCTCTTTCGAACAAGCAAATATAAAATTTTGTGTCATATGCACTTTAAAAGAATAAAAAGATTCAACCTCTTCACAAATGCCACCTCTCTGCAATGGCTGTAAGCCTATTAACTGCTGTCTCCAAGTTGTTTCAGTCTGTCTGTGCTAACTTTTTATTGGCTTCAATTTTCATAGATGAAAGAAATGCAACAAAGCTCTTTGTAACATTAAACATTCGAAATGTTACGATTGATGACGATAGCGATGGTAGCTTGGGAAGGTATGAATGTCATGCCTTTGCAGTGAATGACTCTGTTGCAAGAAAGCATGGCTTCACTGTCAATGTCATCCCAGGTGGGAACCTTATTTAAAGTTCATTTTAATTTACCTTTGTTCATTTTGATTTACTGAAAACACATCTGTGTTATCAAGATCACTGAGGTTGCATGTTAATGTCTCATTATTTCCATAAGGAAGCAGCATGGTCCAGTGGTTAGGGCATTGGGTTTGCATGCGGCTGCTCCGGGTTCAAATCCCGTTCTGACCTCTGGTTTGGATTTGCATCCAGTTGTCCCAGATTCAACTCTACGTACCATGCTTTGTAAATAGCCAGCTGGTTGCCTTCTGCCCCTCGGTGTTCTTAATGTTTCTGTTAAGTGTGAATTGTTTATTTCATACATTATTGTAATTTATTGTTAAAAGTGGAGTGCTTGTAAAATAAACTTAACTGAGTGGTGGGTTCCCACCCTGGTCGGAGTTTTTCTCTGTCCTTGTGTGGGCCCATTTCCATTAGAAGGGCTAACGCTCACATGGTTCGTATGGGGTACAAAACTATCACTTCACATTACACTCTAATCAGTTAAGTCTGTTGGAATATAAGTGCTACACCGCCAACGTTTGTGAAAACGTAACCCTTCCTTGTGCCTGTAAACTTGCTTGATAGCTAACGTACATTTTTTAGTCAACAGTTTTCATTGTCCTTCCTGCACGACCACTCTTGTCTTTTGCACTATTAGAACTTCTAAGAATGTAAGGAGAAATAATTATATACAGATGTAATTTCTAAGATCCTTTCCTGTCTACATTAAAGTTCAGTTTTATTCTCATTCCATGGATGTATTTGAAAGAAAAAATAATGTACATGTACAAATCCGACAAGCAGATGTGAAATATTATTTTCCTACTTTGGCAGCATTTCAATAATTGTTAAAATCTTTTGAACTCAACTACCACAGCAAGGGGTTCAATTTGGAGACCAGGTGAAAGGGAATCTGACTATGTCGTTTCATTTACAGTACATGACTTTGTATTGCTGTATAACCTTACAAACTATGTGTACATGTAACTGATCCAGATGTCATCTCATGGAATACATGCAGTAATATCCATGTTTAGATTTTTCCTGTGGAAAGGGCAGACCATTCTGCCAGGAGATCTCTGCTGCAGTTGTTATCGGTCAAGGCCAAAGCTGAGCTAGTGGTGCATTCATTGCAGCCGTGGTCCACTC
>NC_090870.1:17165333-17172833 GCF_036669935.1 Montipora foliosa | reverse complement strand
GGACTCAACAGGAGACTTGTAGACATATAAACATGGAATTCTCTCACATGACAATATGTTGGGTCCATTTTGAGTTCCGTCATTCCGTAATACGCAGAAGCTGACTTCATATGATAATAAGCAGGGTTTGTTTTCGGTTATGACAACAAACAAGCAGCAAGACGGAAGACCAGTTAGAGGTTATTAACCATGATAATAGTAGGGTGCACCATTAAGACTTCACCGGCTTGCATGTAAAAATTTCAGCATCTGGAGTTTTTGGAAGTATTCTTTTCGCCGACATACACTAGGTATAATAAGTATTTAAGTGGACACATCCCGCAAGATGTTTGGGAATGTGAATCGGGAGTCTTCCCATGGTGGTAATGGGATTGTTGTTCCATCAGCAGGATTTATCACTGTCTTGTGCAGAAAGATGGCCTTGGCTGTTTGAAATCCACTTGTGTATTCACCTGGGGCATGTTTATTGCTCTGCAGAACAGCCAAGAAATTTTTTCCCTCTGTCACAAACTTTTTTGCTGAATGAATTCCGATTCCACGTACATTTGAAAGGTAGTCACAACCTGCAGCAATACAGATGTTAAGGAAACTTTCATACGTCAGTGACAAGTGGGCCAATGCCTTTTCAAGCTTGATGACTTGACGTGCACCACTGAGTTGCAGCTTGAATAAAACCTGTGAACAAATGAGAAAAGAAGGGCAGGCAGATGACATGTTGAATAAATTATAATTCTGAAATTATTCAATTCTAAGCCTTATTGGTGCACAAAAACAACTTCAGAAGTTGTTTTTAAAATGCTGCTTAGAACTGCTTCACATGGAAATGATTAAAGGCCGGGATACACTAGGCGACAAGTCGCAGCGACATATCTCTGAGACAAGTTGCTCCATGTGTACTACTTGCAAGAAAAGTCGCTGCGACACGACGCCTGTTCGGAGCACACGCAGTGATCTCGTTTGAGGGGGAATGTGAACTAGTTTTCTAATTCAATATGGCTGACCACATGACGCTCTCTCATTGTTGCGGGAAGTGTACACACGATGCGACAACGCTGCTTTCGCTAATTTTGTCGCTGCGACTAGTCGCACGAATTCAAACTGGTTTGAATTCGTGCGACTGATCGCGGCGACAAAATTCTGCCGCAGCGACAATGATTTTCATGAAATTAACTGTGTCACACAAGGCGAGTTGTTGCGGCGACTTGTCCCCGCGACGTGTCGCAGCGACTTATCGCCTAGTGTGTCCCGGCCTTAAATGTATCCATTTCAGTCTTAAATATAGAATGATTAAAAAAATATATGTATAATTCAGTTGGACCTAGTGTAATAAAAGTGTAATAAAAAAAGGGGTGATGCTGTCATATATCGAGGGCATGATACTCTAGCATTTGGAAAAACAACGTGACTTATTCAACATACCATTTGACATTTGTATGCTAGAAGTTCAGAATCTTCGGAAATCACAATATCGGTGTAACTGTTCTTCATGAGGTATGCTATTTGGGCATCTGCCTCATATGGAGCAATCACGTAATCGAGAATTACGGTGGTTTCGCCCTGTAGCGAGTTCGCCCCGTTGAAGTTCGCCCCCTACATAACCGAGTTCGCCCCACAGTTTACCAGTTTACTCTTCGTGGAGTCGTCCACAATCTCGAACTCCAGGTGGAAACTGTCTTCATGAGGCTGGAGCAGGTTCGGTAATCGATGACTCATCAGCAACAATGGCTTCAGAAAGCAAGGAGAGGCCTGGTGACTCCTGAGGAAAAAAAGGCTTTGGTTACATTTCAAGTTCAAGTCAAATTTATTGTGTAAATACGCTTAGCTTTTGTGAAACAGGAAAAAAAATACCTTGGTTACATTTCACGTTCAAGTCAAGTTTCATGTGTAAATACACTTAGCTTTTGTGAAACAGCTCACCAGCTATACAGGTAGCTGCCAATAAGAACAAAATCATCCACCAAGCGCATACTTTCCAGTGGGTAATCAGAAAAGGGGGCACAGCGCCAATCAATAGGTTGGCCTGTCTGGACAGCGACGCGGTACTCGTGCTGCGGTACGCCTGTTTGGCACTTTCGGTGTAGCCATCGTTGGCAGTCGTCACATTTCAAGCAAAGCAAACAAGACGCATCTACGGCCGCTGTGACATATTTGAAATGATCTAAATTACTCTCATCTGTAACGCTTTTCAGAAAAGGAAGCAGTGTTTTGATTCCCATGTTTACTCTCACTGTAGATACTCCCGGGAGATGTGTACGCGACCGTGTCTGGATTGAAATGAGCTACATTCACATTTCTACCCATGAACCTTTGAGAGTCCTGACGCACACTGCCTGCTTTATATCTGTAATGTTCTACCAATTCATAATTCATGCTAAGTCAACCAAAAAAAGTGAAAATGAATAACCAGCTTTTGTATGCTGTAAGTTTTCTGACTTGTTATATTTGGGCTTTTTTTGTATTTCAGTGGCCACCCTCCCCAAAATTTCTGTTTCTGCTAACAGAACCGTTAAACACAATTCCCGGGTGGAGATAGCATGCAACTTAACTGAAGGAGAGAAAGCAGCAACCACATCACTGAAAAGCATCTCTTGGTACAAGAATGGGGAGCTATATAAACGTGTGCGCTCTCCTGATCCAGATGAGACTGAAGACACCCTTAAACCACTATATTTACAAAGTGCTGATGTTAGAGATGCTGGAATATATACGTGTCTTCTTGAAGTGGTTCTCGAACAAAAAAGAGATTATAACATCTCTAAAAGCATGGAACTTCGAAGTAAGAACATTTTATTTTTATTGAGGTTACCATTTATTTCTTTAGTGAATTCTTGTGTCATGAATGAACATAATAATTTAACCCCTTTCTGCAGTATTTCCACTGAAGCAATTCTTAATCCTTTTACAGGACGGTGTACATGTAACTCTTCACAAACATTTTTTTTTATTTCATCGTTGTGAGTGTTTTTGCTCATGGCAATGGCTTGTCTCTTATTTCTCTCTTTGGCAATAAAATCAGCAGTCTTTATAACAAATCATTATTTTTTCTCAAGTCAAGTCAAATCAGTATAATATTTACAGACAATTAATATTAATACAATAACAATTTATTGTATTCACACTTCTTCATTGAAGTGCAACAAGTATGCCAATACAGGGTTGTCATTAAGTTTTGAAGCAGGTGTAACACTCAAGATTTCACCTGTAACATGTAAATACATGGCCAAATGCCATGTAAATGAAGGCCCAAAGGGCCTGAGCCCCTAGGAGGATCTGAGGGCACGCTCCCCCAGAAAAGTCTTAAAATTAGAACCTCGGAAATGCATTTTTCAGCACTCTGAGGTGCAAATTGTATATTTTCTCAATCAAAAAGTGATGTAAATAAAACAGGGCAAAAAGATAAACTTCACAATGAATGAAGATGTTCCATGTGGAAATGGTCCTGCATCACAGAACCATGAAAAATGTTCAGCGGAATCCATTTATATCAAGTACGGCCGTGCAAACAGAATCCGCGCCCACAGTGCGCGCCACGGTCAAAACTGTGCTACCCTCTCAATCATTTGCCCTTTCACTGGAAACAGTGCTTTCCTGTGCGTAAATGACGTTGTTGTCGATCTTCGCTACGTTAGCACAAATAAATACATTAACAATACAGTTTTCACGTCTTCTCGCACTTTATTCGAAAATACCAGACTGAATTCGTATTAAAATAGTTAGAAAAAGCACAAATAACAGCCACAGCACAACAGCTGACGGTCGAATCGCCGTTCGCCGGCAAACCAGTTTTGGCGTCAAGTTTGTTCACGAAAAAGTTGCCACAAAATCTTTTAAATGGTTTTCTAGCCCTTTAACTGCGAACCTATTGACGTGATGCCGGATAGCACAGTTTTTCCCTCTCGCTGAATTCTGATGGGTCAATTTAAATTTCAGTAGCTCTCGCCGTATCCATAGGTTGCATTGATAATGATTTTGCTGCTGAAAATGGCGTTAGAATCCAACAACGATCGATCGGGGGTGTTCTCCAAAGGTTTTTTACGGAAAATGTTTGGATTTTTACCATAAACACGACTTAGAATCAGGAACACAGACAACACAAGGCAGAAATTAAATTTCTTTAGAAGATAAATGTTTATAAATAAATTTCAATTTGTTTTGCGCCATGAATATTCATTCTGCAGCAACCATCACCCGTAACATTGACTGGGCTCAGCCGTAATAGGTTGATTACAGGCCCTAATGAGAGCCCTGCCAGTATAAATGTACAGTACATGTTATGATGTAGTTCTCAAAATTTCTCTGGGATATATATTTTTTTTCTCTCAGTTTCTATATTGAATGGTTGAAATCGTAATGCATTTCAGGGTTTGTTACTGTGGAGTTGAAGACCCTTGTGTTGCTGAGGGGTGTTCTATAAACAGGCAGCCCCTTTCTACCCACAGTTTAAGGAGGCTTCCTACAATAAATTTAGCCTATACCATTAGACTTTAGACGGCCACAGTTCTTATATGCAAGCACCTACAACTTTGAAACTTTAACCACGTACTAGAGGAAGTTTGAAGTTTGTAAAAATGTAGTTGATATGGCGTTCTAGGTTACCATGGCAACGAAACAGTGACGTCATGGTTTTTGATTAGCAACAATTTTACGCTTTATTCGATCTAAACTTTTGAAATGATACGCAGGGTACTAATCCTGAGGTTTTGTCTAAACGTTTGACGAAGTTTGAAGAAAATCGTAAAAGCCGATTTAAAGTTATTCGAGAGAGAAGTTTTTATGCCTAAAATACTCCATTTGTCGTTACTCTTACAATAACTTTCAAAAGAAGCGCTGTTTTTAATATATAGAAGAATCGCTTGTCATGTAAGTCTTTTAGAGGTATCAGCTAGCTCTCCGTGAAATTTCATGTATAACACTACTTTGATGTCCGTTTACAAACTTCAACGGAACGCATTATATTTGCGGAATCTCGTCAAACTTCGTTCCCAGAACGTCTGGCGGTCTAGCTGAAAAACTGGTCGATGAATTTTCTTTAAAATCCTGTATTCTGTAATTAAGCATATTTCCAAATAACTTGCCAAGCGCCGACAGAATTGAAGCTTTTTAAGTTATAAGAAGATAGTCATGATATAAACTCTCTAAGACTTATGGCAAGAGTAGTTTCTTGCAACAATAATGAAGATGAGATGTGAAAAGTAACGAATTACATATACTTAGAAACCCTTTTAATTGTAGAAACACTGGATAAACTACATGTGTTTGGAGGACCTACGTTACAGATACTACTATTCCATAAATTAAATACTGTTAGTATATGTAATAGGACGACATGCTGTCCATTTGGAATAATTGGATGAGAAAAATTCTGAGGACAGCCAAAATTGGACGAGGCCGTAGGCCGAGTCCAAATTGGCAGTCCGAGGATTTTTTGAAATCCAATTATTTCTAATTGGACACGCATGTAGTCCTGTTACCTATGAATTATATAGCCACCAAGAACGTCGTCAAGCTCGTGTTCGGGAATCTCCTCAAGCTTTCTCACTTCGCTTCGCTCAGCACGCCACAGGTCAAACACTTTAACCCAATTTTTTGTGCTTCTTTGAGTATTCTTGTTCTGATTATTCTCCCTCATCTCGAGTAAGTCAAGTAGTATCTATCTCTGGAAACCTAGCTGAAGACTCCATTTGAAACTCTGAGTCGACAAAAGGTGGAGAGAAAAGTCGGGGAATTCGGCCATTATCAACACAAAACAAAACCCTGCGATCGATGATCGCTCGCTGACGTTTGAAAGCAGGGATAATAGCTGCAACCTGATCGGCCAATATTCGGTTCATTTATTTATCTTGATTGGTTGATGGAAAGTATCCAGATTTTCCTCAAATTGGACGGTTTGTTCAAAGCTGAAGGAAACGTTCCAGAAAAAACTATCCAATTTATTTTAAATTTGGACAGTTGGCAATATTGGATTTTGATGCAGCTATATAATTACAGTACGAAACTTGAAAAGTAGTACATGTGCATTTAGTTTTACATGAGGGAATTTTGACACATACAGCGTGTAAGAGTAGGATATTACAATTTTCTTGCTCATCCATAAGTAACAAAAGTACACATTTAAATTGGAGATACCATACATACAGTTTTACGTCATAGAAAGTGCGGCGTACGGGGTTTTATTCACGAGTTGTTTGTTTTGACACAAACAACGAGTGAATAAAACCCCGTACAAAGCACTTTCTATGTCGCGAACTGTTTATTACACATAAGACGAGAATTTTCATTAAAATAGTTTTCTGAACGCAAATTAGAAACAAAAACTCACTAACAATAGAACCAAATGCAAATTTAATTTAATTCAATAACAAAGTACGATTTGCACGAGATGCACGAGATGCACGAGTGATTGCCATGGAAACACCTTTACGCTATCGTTATACTTCCACATGTGAAATGGCTGTACGCCATTCTGATTGGCTGTATAAGCCTTTTCCACATGTGAAAATAAAGTGTATAGATTTGTACAAATGAGCTTTATGGAATAAAATTCTCATGTTATGTGTAATAAAAAGCTTTATAAAAGAATATCAAGTCTCTGATTTCACGATCATTACAAAGGGGTAACAGTACAATTAAACGTTCCTTTTATTAGAGCTCTCGTAGTCTTCCTTTAATATCCATCTCGCCTCTGTATACATGTACGTTCTATTTTTGACTTTTGTGCGCTGCAGTGTGGAGACCAGACTACAGTGGCATGTCCAAGTTGCGATTTGACACAGGGATAAGTACAGTGTACGCGGAAAGTTGACATCGGACAATAGAGGACAAGCTAATCATAGGAAATTTAGGTCCAAGAAACTGCAGATTCACAATTCATTAACCTTTACGTAACTTAAATTATAAGAAAAACACTCGCAAGGATTCTTCTGGTCAGGTTGCAATTCAGGGACTTATGATTCTCCTGCCTGTTTTTGTGGTAGTGCACTGTATGTCACCGGGGTTGTATGAGTTCGTGGTGACAATAGGCCCGCAGCGCGTGCATAACTCACGAACATATATAAACAGGTCTCTTGGAAGTGTGCTTGAGTTTCAACAAAATGAGCCCCAAAATCGGCAAGAATTTGTGACGCTGATGAATCATAAAGCAGCTGCTATTTCCAAAACCACGGAATTACCTGGTGATAAATAACCTCGTCTATAGGAGAGTAAATTATTGACTTTGTAAAAACAATGGTCAACTTCAAGAATTGGGCAATTGTGATCTTGTGTTGAATACGCACATTTCTTGTCAATCTTTAAAACACTTGAAAGAAAAAAAAAACTAACTGACAAAAACCAAAAACTGGTGTCTTGGCATCATTTTGACACAGAAGTAGCCTTTGTTTCGCCAGTAAACATGCCAGGTGACTTGATCCCGTTGCCCGCAGAATTCGATGTCACTTTCGATTTTGCGATTTACTTGTGCAGCCAAAATTACAATAGAAAGATTGAACGTATCAAAAATCT
>NC_090870.1:17147833-17160333 GCF_036669935.1 Montipora foliosa | reverse complement strand
GATAACTTTAGATTTTTCAACAATATATCGCTTTAATTTAACCCAAACTCATTCGAAGAGTCAAAACTTCAAAACTTCCTTCCACTTTCACACACCATCATCAAAACCATTCAACAAATAAAGTCAAGAATCAAAGAGATAAAGATAAAAGAAGATGAATATTCAAACAGTCTCACAAAGGTTCTCGTCTGTGCGATGTTTCGTGCGGGAGATATTCGAAGAAGTGTCTTACTCAAATATAAAAGGCTTCGTATGGAGACACCATGTTTGTGTCCCTCTCAGGAGCACAAATATGGCGGCCGGAAGCTGACAAAAACATATGTCATCGAGTTTTGCTATAAAAAGCCAGTAGGCGTCTTCTGAGGCTCGTAAACATCTATGTGAGTACTTATACAAGGACTGTTCAGATTGCAACATCTCAGCGGATAAGTCACTTTTTTAACTTACGTGATAGCATTCTCGCCCGCAATTTTAATATCGTGTCACGCAAAAGCTTAGAAATTCAACCTTGCTTTATCACAAGACGAAAAAACCCTATTCAAACTGAAATTTGTGAAAAGTCTTCAGCTGTTCTAATAAGTAACTAAACTAAAATCTCAAAAGGATTGATAATTCCTTATTTTTTTAGTTTTGATGACGTCACGTGAAAACCAAGAATAGATACATTTCTGCAAGAGACAATGAATAAGAGCCTCCATATGCACTACATGCTTGAGTCAACCTTTGCCCGTATCTTTCTATTTTTGGAACTAACCTCACACATTTACATCAATTTAGATCAATTTGCACAATTTCGACACATTGCTTTTCCTATTTTTGTCTTCGCCAGACAATGAATTTATTCTGTTTGGCCATTAAGTTTAATGACCCCCAAAATTTGACCTTTTTTTCTTCAGTCAAATTTAATTGAAATTTATAGCTTTTGAAAAGAGCTTCTTTTCGGCTTTCATGGTCGTGGAGCGGTCGGGTCAATTGTCGGGAAATTCATCGGAAATAATAGTTGTGACGTCACTGTTGGCGTGCTGGAAAAATGCGGGATACAAATCTTATAAAATTCAGTATCCTCTTTAGCGGAAAATAATGTTGTTTTGTGCTGCAATAAATTGCATGAAGAATTCTAAGTCTAAAGTAAGCACGTTCAAGTTTCCTGACAACCTAAAACTACGGAAAGAATGGGCTCATAAAACTTAGAAGGGAATCGTTTGAACCTACCAAATATTCACGCGTTTGTGCAGACCATTTCACACCATGCAGCTTCAAACAAAATCTGGCAGTAAGGAGTTTGCTTGGTCCGGCTTTCAAGCCTCAAAGACTTGACCTTAAAGATGATGCCATACCAACTATTTTCAACTTCAAAAGCGTGGAATCTGAAGCAAATATATGCCAGAAAAAAAAGCCACACCGACGACCATTGTAGTCCGCCGACTAAGCAGTTCCCCATCCATTCGTTAAGCATTTAAATTAATGTTTCTGAGGAATATTTTAAAAAGGCTTCGTCCCTTTCAGAAGAAGTTGACGCATTTGACGCTCCAAGGGAAGATCTACACAGCGCTGATTGCTTCCTAAGTAACCCGCACGTTATTTCCAGATGACAGTTTCTTAAGGGCCTACTGACGTGTTTTTTTGGATTGCGTTGCTAAGGATGTAATGGTTAAGTAATTTGAGAGAATTAGGGATTATTTTGGTCAGTTTCCAACTTTTGTAAACCAATGGCCCTAAATATGACGTCATCATGTCACGCCCATCGTCCGATGACCAACAAAAGAAAACTCTAAATTTGTTTACGTGCTACACAATTTGGGTATTTAATCAGTGGTTTGATAATTTATTCGTTTTTTGCATCCAGCCAAGTATGGTGGTTTTTTTTTTTTTTTTTTTTGAAAAATGTTCTTTTTAAAGAGATAAATACGGTGGCACGTAAGGGACATGGCATTTCGTGATCAGATTTTCAAACTTGAAATTTTGAGTTTAGAAACTCGAAGTTTCGAGTTTAGAAACTCGAAATTTTGTGTTCACAAACTCTCGAATTTCGATGTTGGAAACTGGTCAGTCAGTGTAAAATGCACACTGCAGACTAGGGGTAAAATGCAGATTAATGCTATAATTTAACTGTTGTAAAACCCCACCCTTTAGAAGTGCTAACAATTAAGCCCAAATATTGTTTTGCGCCTCAGTAATTAGGCCTAAGGTTAGCACTTCTGAGGGTTTGGCCTTTTTCAACAGCTAAATTATAACCTTAGTCTGCATTTTACCCCTTGTCTGCAGTTTGTATTTTACTCCGAGCGTGAGTTAACAAATTCGAAATTTCGAGTTTGTGAACGCAGAATTTCTAGTTTCTAAACTCGAAATTTCGAGTTTCTGAACTCAAAATTTCGAGTTTCGAAACTCAAAATTTCGAGTTTTTAAACTCAAAATTTCAAATTTGAAGAAGGAAAACTGATCATGAAATGCCATGTCCTTAACGGGCCACCGTAGATAAACGATTGAAATACCCATAACATTTTCAAAAAAGATGATTTAAAAAAATCAATGCTTATCTTTATTCTGTATTTGGAGATGAAACGTGCCATCTAAAAAAAAATTAATTCAATATAAAAACCGCCGAAATTTAGCTTTTTCTCAAACCGGAAGTCAGTTCATTTACGCATGCGCAGTTGATCTGAGAACAACGTGAGGAATGGCGAGGAAAAACCTTCGATGCAAACAACAATTAGGAGATTGTTATCAAATTTTCCAGGTCGGTGAGTGGGTTTTCTGTTCAGCTCACAATATGATGACGTCAGTCACCAGAAGTAAAATTTCACGTCCTTAGCAACGCGCGAAAAATCCGTCTGTGGTACCTTAAGGGCCCACAGACGGATTTTTCGCGCGTTGCTAAGGAAGTGAAATGTTACTTCCGGTAAACTGACGTCATCATATCATGAGCTGACAAGAAAACCCACTCACAAGCAAAAGTCACCGAAACAACTGTTGTTTCCATCGAAGGTTTTTCCTCGCCCTTACCTCCTCGCGCTCGTTCTCAGATCACCTGTGCATGCGTAAACGAACCAACTTCCGTTTTGAGAAAAAAGCTAAATTTCCGGCGGTTTTAAATTGAATTAAGTTTTTTTTTTACATGGCACGTTTCACCTCCAAATACAAAAATATAGCTAAGCATTGATTTTTAAAAAAACATCTTTTTTGAAAAAGTTATGGATATTTCAGTATCGTTTATGTCTTTAAAATGAACATTTTTCAAAAAAAAAAAAAAGCCATGCTTGGCTGGATGCAAAAACGAATACAAATTATCAAACCATCGATTAAATATCCAAATTGCGTAGCACGGGGACAAATTTAGAGTTTTCATTTATTGGTCACGTGACCATGGGCGTGGTATGATGACGTCATATTTAGGGTCATTGGCTTACAAAAGTTGGAAACTGACCAAAATAATGCCAAACTCTCTCTCAATTACTTAACCATTACATCCTTAGCAACGCACCAGAAAAAATACGTCAGTGGGCCCTTAACAAAGGGAAAGAAATGTGTGCTCGTTTCAGCAGACGCTCGTGGGGGGAGGAACGCGTGACGAATCCCTAAGAGTGTCTGCGTGAGAGGCTATTCTCTTCTCTTCTCAGACATATAGGACGGCATCAGAAGTTTTCCAGAACCCTAGAACGTCTATTCTGGCATGGATGGTGGGGTTTCCACACAAGTTGCAATCTGACAATGGAAAAGTCTGAAAAGTATTACCGTATTTACTCGAATAGACGCCGCCCCCGAATAGACGCCGCCCTCAAATAGACGCCGCACTTGAGACTCAAAATATTAATAGACGCCGCCCCCGAATAGACGGTGCGGCGTTTATTTGAGGAAATAATGATTTCTAATAATTATTAAAGAAAAGTCTATTTCAAGTTTAAACCAGCAATGGAAATTTATTTTCTTTTAGAACAACATTTTTGAGTTCAAAGTGACTGTACTTTTTTGCTCTTGTGTTAACTTCTCTTTCAAAATTTTTGCAACGCGTAATTCTGCTGTTAATGCAGAGAACTTCGCTGGGTGCTACAAGGCCGACTTCTCTCTTTCGCTTTCCAGTGACTCGTGCACAAAGTTTGTTTGTTACTGTTACCTAGTAAAAAAAAAAGTTTACCATACGTAGTACGATATTTAGCAATTACCTCAACTGAATCAAGTGATTTTTGAATAGACGCCGCCCCCGAAAAGACCCGCCCTCGAATAAACGCCGCGCAGCTGAATCGCGAAAAATGAAATAAACGCCGCGGCGTCTATTCGAGTAAATACGGTAATTCAGGCTTTGTTTTCGTTGCTGCTCAAATAACGTTAAGTAGTAACTGCAATGATCAGCATCTTAACATGATTCTCTCCGCATTTCAAAGAAATATGGCTCTCGGAAAATATTTGTGAGTAAAGTGATGACTGACTTTGCCGCAAACACAACATTAAATGTGTTCGCGGTAAACCGCGGAATCCACTGGTATGGTCTAATGGAACAGGAAAACTTTTGCAGTTTAATTAACGAGAAGAAGTTGTCACATTGAAGGAGAAGAAGAAAAAGTCGAATTTATTAGCAGCACAGAAGTTCGATTCAACCCAGCACAGCAGTTAATATTTTCGCCAAAGTCAAGAAATGCTGCAAACAGAGAACAAGTGAAAGAAGCTGACAACCAAATTGATAAAAGGGTGACAATATCAGGCAAAAGAAAAATATTACAAGAAAAAGAATACAAATCACAAAGAGAATATAACCAAATTATGTGGCGCTGGAATTAATTAATGAAGAGGACATTACAAGGAATCGCTTCTTCATCCGACTGCACTACTTTCTCAAATTGAAGAACTCATGGTTTGAATAAGACTATGTCAAATTAATCACAAAGTTTAGGTTTATCACTGTATACATCTCCACAAAAGAATGAGCAAAAAAAAAAACCAAACACTTATTTGATTGCTCAAAGTTAATAACGCTTACAGGAGCCTCCTGCAAAATCGCTTATGAACAGTAGGAAAAAATAATAATTTTTCCAACTACGCTATTAGGGATTCGACTTAGTTTTGTTATTGTGACTTTTCAAAGTTTTCACTTGGTTTGAATATAAGCAAAAGATCGAGGAAGTAGTAATGACAACTAAGCAAAAAAAAAATATCAGCAATACATCATGTATGTTATCCGTCATTTCCAACACGCGAGGATATCCCCGCCCCCCATCCCCCAAGAGCCTCGTTTCAGGCCCTTGTATTGGTCTCTCAGGCCCTCCAATGGGATGCCAATTGCGGCCCAAATGAACCGGAAAGCATCTTCATCTAAGTTGCAATTGAGACTAAGATTTACTGGGAACATGATGAAACAATGACATGCAAATGATGGGACCCAAGTTGATGTCGGCACTTCTCGCTGAGAGTGGAATTTCGTAAAAATAGAACTTATTTTCATCTGTGACCTATGACCTGAGACCTTTTCGTGTACCTGTCAGTTAGTCAACGCAGAAAACAGGAACAAGTTTGAGCGTTTTGAGAAGGTTGAAAGCGCGTGCTCATAGCCGACATTTGTGTGTCATTAATGAGCAATCGTAATGAAGTGATTTAATTTCTCTTTGTAAGTGTCTGTAACTACACGATTTAACATCATCTGGGTGACTCATGACAATTCTTTTCTGTCTTTATGTCAAGAGAATGGGAAACCAATGACAATTCTTTTCTGTTTTTATGTCAAGAATGGGAAACCAACTTCACAATCCTAAACCGCATTCAGTCAAAAAGGAAAAACTAGGATCAAGCTGGGTTTTTTTTAGCTTAATTATAAAGGAGTAATCAGTTTATTAATTAACTGGCCGGGGGGAAACGTTGAAAATATTGAAATAAAAAGCAATTTTATAGGCACTTTCTTGAACTGAAACACTTGTTTTTATCCGCAGTTCAACCCCATCTATTAACTATGGTTCAACACGTCAAATATGTGACACCTGTATGCTGGTGATGCTATTTCTGAGGTAGGTGTCTACCTCTCCATTCCCTACTATATTTTGCGTGTGGTTTAGAAACCGTAGCTCTTAAAAAAAAAAAAAAGCGGAATCGTCATCATGGTCGTCACGGGGATTGTTTGTCATTAGCATTATTGAATCTATGTACAATTACCCTTGTTCACGGGCCTAAGCCCTACTTATTGCCTTGATTTGCCTTTGATTCAGATGTACCATCATAATCCATCATTATAGTGCAGTGCGAAGATCAGTTTCTCAACATATTTTACTAACTGTTCCATACTAGCCCCAAAACATCCAACAATAACCGGGCTTATTTCTATCTTGTACCCAAGTCTTCTTTCACGAACTTTAAAGAAAGCTGCTGTCTGTCTGTGATATATGATACACCTTGTATTGCTAGACTAATTTCATCTCCTTTTTTTTTCCTGGCAGCAAGACTTTGATCTCCGCAAGGAATATGCTGTGACCTCGAAAAACGCAAAAAGAAAGTGATTTACTGTCGTTACGTCGAGTTCAAGTTTTAAAGGCAGAAATTACTATCACTTGGGAGGATCCGAATTTAAGCAGTTTTATTAGTTACGCCATGGCTTGTAATGTGCAGTTGGCTTTGCTCATAACGCTGGGTGAAATCAGTTACTACATGTATGTTTTTGACGGAGCATTGTGTCATAATGACAAAATAATTAGTACAGACCGTTAGTGGATGCATAGTTAATAGGGGGGACTGGTTTTGAAGCTCGGCAAACATGAAAGTAGCAAACAAAGATGCCAAGTTTTAGGTTGGAATGTCCACGACCGTGCACAATCTTTTTGTTTTGCACTCATACACTATGCATGAATTACGTAACCAACACATTCTTATTGGTTAGTTCCTCAGTGTGGATTAAACAACTATTGTGTTTTTTGCACGGTCAAGGCCAAAAAAGAGGAGAAACACACACAACAAAGAAATTTGACGGGTTTCATAACCATTCCCCTCTATTAACTATGGTGGATGCGTAAAGTTTATAAGCCTGAAGACGGGGCAATGTTAAATCACATTTACAATTTCTTACGAGAAATATTGTGAACTACGTATTCAACATTTTTGCATCCAGAGTTCTTGTCCTTAGATTATTTTGGTGCTATACATTTAAACGTAGAAAATCAATCGAACAGAACATGTAAAACAAAAGAAATTTGCATTAAATATGCAGCTCATGATTTATAAGACAATTTTGCTTTTGCTTTGTCTATGACTGTGTTAGCAGTTTCCTATTTGAAGTATAAGTGAAGTTCCCCGAGCTACGAAAAGCTCATGAGTTTTTTTTTCAGTTTCATGCAAGGCAGCAAAATACAAATCTTGAATGCTCTAGCATTCAAGAGAGTTATGTTGAACCGGCTATATAAGACAAATTTAATATCCGGCAAACATGATTTTCGTTTTTCATTAATCAAAGAAACTTGTTTGATTTTGGCTAATTCCATGGCTGACTGACTGTCTGACTTAGTAATTTGAAGACAGATACATTTCTATGGTGATGAGCCGGTTTTTCATAAGATCAGCTAGATATATTTATAATAAGCAAGAACAGTGGGATGAACTTCTAACTGGCTCGACTCGGTTTAACAACGTTTTAGCTGTTCGGCCGTGTTGCCCGTGCGTCTGTTCAGTAATAGATCACAGATGACGTCAAAATGTGTGTGTCACTGTATATAACTGATCTTTGAAACACCATTGAAGTGACTTCAGATGAGCGATGCACGAACGTTTCATAACGAAGATACCCATATTTCCTGGCCCAAAAAGACAACTGATTTCCCTTCCCCTACTGCGAATGAGGTCTAAGGAATTATTTCTGCCTATGGACTTATACTTGATACTTGTTAGCCTTGCACGCAACAAGCCAAGTTGGCGAGAAGAGCAAGGAGACACTCCATGACCCTTATTGAAATCCGCGTGCATCTAATTAGGGTCAAACCTGGACATATCTACAAGGAGTACTTGGAATTTAGAAACAGGAAGCGAAGAAAATTCCAATTTCTACCAGTTGCTGAAACTGCGTGGTCAAGGCAACCCTGAAATTATGGACTGGTTGATGTGCAAAGGCGATAAATACTCCTCTCCAGACATTCAAAATGAAAAAAATTGGAGATTATGGGTCTACCTATGTTGTGCAAAATTTCCAAGGAGATACAGACGCTGCTTTCTTTACCATCATGGCAGGCGAGACAGCGGACATTTCCAACAAAGAACAATTAGTTGTGTGCATTCGCTGGGTTGACGAAAACTTGGTACATGAAGACTTCAAAGGCATGTATCCCATGGAGAGGGAGAGAGCAACCGTACACCACATCGCAGCAGCTCCAACTAGCATGTCTCAACGTATTGAAAACGCAAGCGGTCAATGTTACGATGGTGTGTCCACCATGGCTGGGGAAATAAATAGCGTCGCACCACTAATGAAGGCCTTGAATAACATCCCGGATCTCAAGTTCAGCTAAACCAAAAATGGCCCACAAAGGGTACGCATGTCCATTGCTATGGACATGCGCTGAACTTGGCTGTTGCTAACGCAATTAATCAGTAAAGTGAGACTCTTGAGACTGAAATGGAAATCGCGAAGCTGTGAAAACGTCGCCCCAGAGAAACATGAAGTTGGATAAAATTAGGGCCGAATCACAATGTGAATCGAGAGGAGCCCAACAAGGTAGACTGTATGGGGAGAGTCATTAGCAGAGGCTTCGAATAACCCTACCGAGCTAATGAAGCTTTGGTAGTGGTCATTTGAGATTTGCAAAGACACTGTGATGAAGGATTTCAGGGCATTGCTTCATGGGGGGGGGGGGGGGGGGGGGGGGGGGGGGGGGCTTGATATGGGAGGCCTGATATTGGGGGCCTATATATGGGATGATTTGATATTGGGGGGTGTACACACGGACCCTGCGTCATTTTGGACTTCTTTTGTCTAGATCTGCAGACAGATGCCAGATGATTTAACTTGTGACACACGGACGCATTCTTTTCCAAACGCGGGGCACTTTTTTCTTTTTGCGTGTTTCTTTCCGTAATATCTGCATTTGCGACGCTTTTTCTCATTGGAAGCATTCTTTCTCTACTTTTTGCCTAAGAGACTTGCCTCTTTTGTTCTTTTTCTGTTCAACTGTGTTGATCGCATCCGCAGATTCAATCGCCTTTTTGTTTGTTCCTTTGACAGCTCGCTGACACACGACAAGCACGTAAGCATTTATCAAAATCTACATAGGTCAGGCGATTTTAATAGCTCCTTTGGAAGTAATACGAATTCCACAGCTAATTCTATCACGTACAAGGGAATCTCGTAGTAGACCGAAATTACAAGTTGAGGCTAAGAACTTTAAATCTGTCACCTTCACCTTCTTCTTGAGCCCCCCTTCAGGGGCACCCAACGACCAATTTGTTGTAAAATGTATTATTATACCCCAGTTAATGAAAATAATGTTATTAAGGCATTTTCAGGTGTTTTTCAGTGTTGCTGGGAAAAATTATCTGTTTCCTTTTTCCCAGCAAGACACACAAGAAATTTCCCAGCCAGCTAGATAAAATTGGTTGGTTTCCCAGCCAGCTGATCAAATTTATTTTCCCAGCCAGGAATTCCGCGCGCTTTAAAATCCCTCGATCCAAAACGACCGAACAAGAGCGACACTAGTCTCCTTCGCAAACCGTGCCGGACAAATTTTTTTTTTCCGCAAGCGCAATCACTCTGACCAGCCGTGGTATGTTTGTGACTATCACTCTGGGAGAGGGAAAGGGTTTCTTTTTTTTTTTTTTTTAGTCGCTCTAAGTCTTCCGATTTTTCTACAGCCAGCTCGGGTTGGAAATGCTAGAAAAAGTCAGCAATTCCCAGGCAAAACCTCTATCAATGAAAAAATTTCCCAGCCAGCTCATCGAAACAACTGTATTTTTGCCAGCCAGCAAGATTCCTCTGGGGGAACAGATAATGTGAGGAACAGATTCGTTGGGTGCCCCTGCCCTGTCTTCCGAGTTTCTACAAAAGGGTTGAAATGCTTAGAAAAAGTCAGTAATTCCCAGGCAAAACCTCTATCAATGACAAAATTTCCCAGCCAGCTCATCGAAACACCTGTATTTTTGCCAGCCAGCAAGATTCCTCTGGGGAACAGATAATGTGAGGAACAGATTCGGGGGTGCCCCTGCCCCTTGCAAAAAAGCTATATCTTTTTCTTCTTCATATTTGGGGCTCCTGGGGGGGGGACTCCCATATAAAAAGGACGGGGGCGCTCGTCGTACCTTTTAGGAAAAAAAAGCGGTTTTGGTACCTCTTAGTCACTGTAAGGTACCCTCAAATGTGCACAGCGGGAGCTTCAGTGGTACCTTTTAGGGTATTGGGCTGAAAAAGTATGACAGGAGACATTCGACAATTCACTACTTTTTTAATTTTGCCTAATTAAAACCCATAATTGGTACCTCTTAGGGGTGCAAAAAATTCACATCACGCCATGAACACTAGTCTCCTTCGCAGCTGCTCGTGCCGGAGTCACGCAAGGAGACTACCATAAGACAGGATCTCTTTTCAAAATTTGCGACGAGCACCATGTAACGAGAACCCCCCCCCCCCCCCCCCCCCCCGGGTTTCTTTTCTTCTTCCGCTTTCCACTTTGTTGTTACAAAGAGATGTGTTTGAGCGAGATGGCGGCCGCTAAGTTGATTCTCTATTTGGCGATTTTTTTTAACTGGGAACGAAAAGGCTCGAGGTAAGGTCAAACGCGTTTATTCTGTTTAAAAATAATTGTAAACGCGGGGTTATAAATGAGAAATAAAGCGAGCTTCAACAAAGCGACGGGGCAGAATTATTAACCCTGCGAACATGCTTGTTCGCATGTAGAATCTTCTAGTAATGCTATATTTATACTAGAGTATCTAATTGATGATAATGATGCGGTATATTTCGTTGAAAGTAACAACGAGAGATTTTATTGCTTTAAAAACCAGAAAAGAACCAATTCACCGTTTTGCTGTTGAAAATTTGTATGCCAGGCAAAACAATTGCCTCTCTGTAGCCTAAAAGTCACACTGACAAAGGATTTGCCTCTGTTTAAATTAACAAATACACCAATACATCACTAACGTTTTCATGTTTACCGGAGAGAAAAAAAAGATGTTTGAAGGTGTAATAGATGTTGATTTTTTATTCCTTTTTTATCGAGTTCCATAAGTATAATTTATTAAAAATGGATTGCTTTTAAAATTAGTAAAAGACCAATTCACCGTTGCTGCTGAGAAAAGTGTATGCCAGGCAAACTCACCAAGTCAGCATCGCGGTAGCACTGAAAGTTGACTGCATGACAAAATAATTTGCCTGTGTTTAAATTAACAAAACCAATACATCATAGGGAAGCAGATGTTCGAAGGTGTAATAGCTGTTGAGTTTTATTCCTCAGTTATCGAGTTCCAGAAGTATAAAACTTAAAAATGGATTGCTTTAAAATCAGAAAAGAACCAATTCACCGTTGCTGTTGAAGAAAGTGTATGCCAGGCAAACAATTGCATCTCGGTAGCCTGAAAGTTAACTGACAAAATAATTTGCCTGTGTTTAAATTAACAAAATACCAATACATCACTAACGTTTCATGTTTAACCGGAGAATTAGGGAAGCAGATGTTCGAAGGTGTAATGCATTAGTCAGGGAAAGCCCCGCACCCCCATACCCGGGGAATCTCAATTCGCATTAGACCAGCCTGCCTTCTAAATGAAGCAAATTTCCCGCTATGCGGGGCAGTTTTTGTACGTCAAAATTGGTTTTCTCTCCAGCCACCGGGACAATACAGTACTTCCAAAACTATAACGCACAATGTTGACCAAAATTAATATACTTCAAGAATTTTACCTCAAATGTAAACTTTGACAAACATTCAATCAACATGCCTCAATCCTTTCTCATAAAGCCCAAGTTAAAATCGGAGAGTTACAGATCTAAGGGCATTCCAAACTTTACAAGGTCTCAAAAACAGGTATGCCATTAATCACTGGGTTTAGCACAGCCCTGTGATTAAATTTAAATCACAGAAAAAAATACCAGTTTCCTTGGTGTCAAAACCATTAAAAATAACAACAACATAAGTCCAAACATGCATTTTGACGAGCAACTTTAATCTGACAATATTCCAGTTTATTTCCCTTCTTTGCATGAGCATACCCATTCTCAAGTACACTCAACCGACTACAACGGTTCACTATCACAACAATCGCAAAGAGCTATACAAATTTTACTAAAAAATGGCTTATTACCAAGGTGTAATATGGCTCTCATAATCCAGCTAATTTTGCAAATAACCAAGAGATTACCAAGGTAAAGGAGTAAATCTCCTATATGGAGCGTTTTCAGTCACGTGACCAGCAGCCATATTGGATTACTGAAACAAAAGAAATTAGAAAGTATTTGCATACAAACAGAGTTCAAATCCCAGAGGATTAGGATTGATACACCATCATGGTCGCCATTCCTTTGTTTTGGAACAATAACATGCCGCTGTGACGTC
>NC_090870.1:17130333-17142833 GCF_036669935.1 Montipora foliosa | reverse complement strand
AGTGAGAGTGAGTGAGTGAGTGAACAGTAAACAGTAAACAGTAAAAGTAAATCTTTATTGCGCCTTACTCTCCAAAGGGAGGTATCGGTCTCGTTACAATAAAGGTGATGATATCTACTAGAATAACTAATTAACTAAAAAGATCATACAATTACTTGTAATACAATTGGTATAAAATTATTATTTTAATTATTTTGCATTTAGGAAGTCTTTTCTCTTCTGAAACATTAAATATGTGTATTTACCTATTATCTTTGAAGTGCTTTCGTTTTCTAGGGTAAGTAAATACCGTATTTTATCCTCATCATTAAGGCTTTTGAAAACAACATCGTGTGTTGAAAGGAGAGAATGGAGCTCATTTCTAATGTTATCGTACCCTGGGCAATACATCAAGAAGTGCCGCTCATCTTCTATATAGCCTCTATTGCAGACTAAACACGTTCTTCCATCTACTGGGATTGGTGCACCTCTATTTTCGTATTTCCCAGTCTGTATTCGCAAGCTATGAACCCCCAGACGCAATTTTGTCATACTTATTCTATGTGCTGGGTTTCTGATAGTTTTGAGATAGTCTTCCAATTGGTAGTCGAATTTGACTTCTTTGAGTGTAAATTTCTCTCTAGAGCCTTCGGAAGTGTTGTTGCGAGCCTTCAGCCAATTTCGAATGTAGTCCTTTTTAAGCTGTTTCTTTATGGAGGAACGAGCATTCTTAATGTGTAGTTGGCTTGATGTATTGCCTGTAGAGTGCATTCGTATAGTTTCGTCATTATTTAATACATCAAAAAATTGGCTGTGACTTTTTGCGTGATGAAAGGCTTCCTTTAACAGAGGGTTGACTGTTTTATGCTGTAATCTAAGCGAGTAACTAAATATTGAAGCTTTTATGTCTATACTTTAAAGGGTACCGTCCAAGTTCTGCCCTACAGGCAATGTTCTCTGTGTACCATGAGGTATTTAGTGTTTGTTTACAGAACTTGATATGGACTTGTTCGATAGTGCTTTTGTCAAAATGGGTCTTATATGATAATAGCTCCGGTCCCCATATAGTAGTATAGGTTTGACAAGGGCATCAAAAAGCTTATTCTTAATTGTAATTGTGGTCGTATCCGAATTGGAGAACAATCGTTTCACTGTCGCAAGAACTTTATAAGCTTTTCTGCTAAGGATGTGAGTGAGTGAGTGAGTGAGTGTAAGATCACGTGCATGAATCACTAAACTAATGAGGGTCTTTATTCATTTTTAACAATTGATGTCCATTTTACAGTTAGTCTGTTTGCCGCCTACTTGTTGCCTTTTCCTTTCTTAATTTTCCTCATGAAAAGAGAAATTTAGGGAATTTACGGCACGATTTTGACAATCGCGTGATAATTTGATTGGCAAACCTTTGGGGACGCCGGTAGGATTTGAGCGGAAAAACAGCCCTTAGGGTCAAAATGCCCATAAAACCTCTCCAATGAGCTTTCATGTTGATATTCCAGTAAGATGTCTGATATTTTCGAATTTCGAAGAACATTTTGTAAAAATCTCATCAGTTGTCATCAAAGGCAACTTTCTCTCTGACACTTGCCGACGCGATGTGCATATTTTTGTCATATCTCTAGATCTCTTATGCGAAAAAATCATAATCAATTCACAATTTGTTTCGTTTGGCTGAAATTGAAAATAAAAAATTTCTCATAGGTAGGGGTAAACTTGTCAAGCTGGGCATATTGAAATCTGCGGAGATGCGTAAACAAACTTATTTTGGTAGCTACACTGTAGTTTGAAGAAAGACGACATTAGAGTGTTTTGGGGCAAGGTAATTTTTTCGTCCTGTAAACAACTTTACACTTTGACATGTGCTAATAGACGAGATAGATGCATATTTTTTGGCGTGACGAAATCGAGGATGTTTAGTTAATGTTGAATTTTGCAGAAATTTAAATAATTACATGTATATATTCTTGACGGCTAGAAGTAAACTTCATTTTGGGATGAAAATTCTTTGTAGCCTGAAAGTTGCTGAGATGTAAAAGAACTTGAATTTGAAATTTGATGATCTAATTTTGGTAGCTAATAAAACCAAGACCAACTAACATCAGAAAGGTCATGACATTACCTTTAAATAATTTTCCTGGGGAAAATATTGTGATTTTCATCCAAGCCAAAACGTTTTTGCGGAAAAATCGGCTATCAAGTGACATGCTCATAATTTGTTTCCTCTCTTTGTACATCGCCTGTGATACACAATTACCAGTCTGAGAGAATTACCAGACTGAGTGCTCTTCTTGGGTGAAAAAATAAAATAATAACAAATCCGAAGAAAGCAACTCTTGCGTTGACCTTGATTTTCAAAAACAGTATCACCTACTGCGAATTCCGTCATGACTTTTTGCACACCCTACTACCTCTTGCCTTCCTTTGGAGTAGAAATGTAGTTAAGACCTCTCCAGTGAGCTTTCAGATTTATTTTTCAGCCATAAGATGGAGATATTTTCGAATTTCTTGTAATTTCTTTATCTGATAAACAACTTTATACTTTGACATGTGCCATTAGATGGGATATGCATATTTTTGGCATGTCGAGATCAAGATGTTTAATGTCGAAATTTTGTAGAATTGTCGTAATAGGCAACTTTCACGATAGCATCATTAAATGTTTGACTACAACTACCAGAATTCATTTTGCTTTTCTTTTGTTGGTTAAATTTTGTATTATCAGCGGGGTAAAAATAACAATAGCTCTTATTAGCACGAGACAAAACAAAACCTGAAGGATTCTGGGACTTGTAGTCAAATGGCATCATCATACAAATGTCCTATTATTTGCTTTTTGCCCTAGAGGAGTAAAATATACACATGTATGTGTCACTCTTTGGCAGGAAAGTGTTAATTTTTATCAAGTTGAGGCAAACCACTGTAAGTGCCTTGTTTCAGTATTTTTTTTTTTTGATAAAAAAAAAATTGTATACATCGCCTTATTGTATTAATTATTTTTTTATGCAGAACAGTAAGTGACCATTCCTCTTATTTAGATGAAGTACAATGCACATCTATTGTAAAATTGAATGAAAAACATGATACAAGGAGCATAACCATAATGGGTTAAAAAACTGTTAAAAGGTTTTATATTTTGACCAAGCACTAACCATTTTTACCCTGCTTTCTCCTTCAGCTCAGAACTTTGGTATTGTGGAGCCATATCCAAAGAACATCTATCCAATTGAATTTACAAGTGCCAAGGTTACATGTGTGGCTTTTGATCCTACAGGAATAAAAACCCTGAAAAAATAAATTTTTTGAGGGTTTAGTCGTTTTGGAAATCCTGTCGAACTTAAACCCAATGAAAACTTGTTCCTTGAAAACAGAACTGAAGATTTTTGTGTATCAGGTGGGTACACTCGTTTCTTCAATTTAATTTTATTCATTCAATTCACTGGAAGAGAAGGATACCACAGGTTCTCCCCATCAAGGGTATCCACCCACAGCTGGATTTACTTGACTGAAAGTCTATCTTGATGAGGGAGGAAAACCCCTTAGTTGGTGTGAATCGGGTATAAGTCAGCTACATGCACCCCTGCAATTGTTGAAGATCACCAGAGTATTTCGCAACCTCTAAAATCTTAGCAATTACAGGCACAAAGATTTAATGATTCCTGCTGGCAATTTTTAAACAAAAACTTGAATATCTCTGGAAGGAGAGAAGATAATTATTATTCCAAAATAGAAAAACACCATTCTTCATTCTTCATCAAGACCTTTCAAGGTCTTTAAAGTAAGCAAGAGATAATTTTTTACTTAATAGGCACTTTAAGCTCAGGAAAACACAAATTTTATTTTAGTTTACAATGTACCTGAATGTAGTGTTCTCTTCAATAACCTCTCCAAGATCTCGAATACATGTAACCCAATAAAAACTTGTCCCAATTATGTATGCCAGTTACATGTATAGTACATGTACAGTGTATGTCAGTGACTCCGCGCACCGGTGGCTCTGTTGAGCACCGGGCTGCCATGCGGGAGGTCGGGAGTTCGACTCCGGCCGGACCAACATTCAGGGTCTTTAAATACTAAGGAGAAAGTGCTGCCTTTGTAATTACTTCCGCAAATAGTTGGACTTTCAAGTCTTCTCGGATAAGGACGATAAGCCAGACGTCCCGTCTCACAAATAACTTCCATGTTCATTAGTTCCCTGTGGGACGTAGAACCCACACACTATTCGAGAAGAGTAGGCAATGAAGTCCCGTTGTTGTGGCTGTCCTCTGTGTGTATATGGGTGGGTGGGTATAGCAGGTCCACATCAGCTGAATAGCTGCCAAAACTTCAACCTGCTCAAACAAATAAATAACAAACAAACTCAAGTTCAATGAAGGCTGCCTCTGGATGAAATGGTCACGTTTTGGTATTTTTATTGTTTGCAAATAGACCAATTTGGCTAATGTGATGTTTTACCCAATTTAAATCTCTCGGGGTTAAGATTCTTTGTGTATTGCATTTGCATGATAATGTAGCATTCACATGGAAATATTTGGAACAAAACGTTTTACTTTCAAAGGATCTAATTGGGTACAACATTGAGTTAGCCGAATTGGTCTATTGTAAACATTTTAAAAGTTCTGTTACGTATGTATTCGTAGATGTTATTACTAACACTACATGTACAGTATACAATATGTGCCACTGTAACAGTACTAGTAAACATACATGTACAGTGTAAACTTGGCAACATTAAGAATGCTTATTATAATGCTCAACAAAATTGTGTTTCTGACTGGTCAACCATGAATGCAGAAATAGGTTATAGAAATAAGAATGCAAAAGAGTTTATACATGTAGAGTGGAAACAAAGCGATGGAGTTTTTTTTGATTTTTTTTTTTGAGTATAATAATAATAAAATAACAAATCATGAACTTGCTTGTGCAATTCATGATTTATGGTCACTCGTGATGTTTCGATTTGCATAAATCAAAATCTTGAATAACTCTGCAACCAAGAGAGCGATCACAAGAAACTAAACGCCGTTCTTCCAGCATTTTTAAAAGCTCTTTCTACCAAGCAAATATAAAATTTTGTGTCATAATGCACTTTAAAAGAAAAAAAGATTCAACCTCTTCACAGGAATGCCACCGTCGTCTGCAATGGCTGACGCCTATTAACTGCTGTCTCCACGTGGTTTCAGTCTGTCTCTTGCTAACTTTTTATTGGTGCTTCATTTTCATAGATAAAAAAGTGCAACAAAGCTCTTTGTAACATTAACATTCGAAATGTTACGATTGTGTATGACGATAGCGATGGTAGCTTGGGAAGGTAGCAATGTCATGCCTTTGCAGTGAATGACTCTGTTGCAAGACAGCATTGCGTTCACTGTCAATGTCATCCCAGTGGGGAACTGTATGTAAAGTTCATTTTATTTACCTTTGTTCATTTTGATTTACTGAAAACACATCTGTGTTATCAAGATCACTGATGTTGCATGTTGAATGTCTCATTCTTTCCATAAAAACGCAGCATGGTCCAGTGGTTAGGGCATTGGGTTTGCATGGCGGCTGCTCCGGGTTCAAATCCCGTTCTGAACCTCTGGTTTGATTTTGCATCCAGTTGTCCCAGATTCAACTCTACGTACCATGCTTTGTAAATATCCAGCTGGTTGTCCTTCTCCACCTCGGTGTTCTTAAGGTTTCTGTTAAGTGTGAATTGTTTATTGGCATACATTATTTGTAATTTATTGTTACCAGTGGAGTGCTGTAAAATAAACTTAACTGAGTGGTTGTGTTCCAACCCTGGTCGGAGTTTTTCTCTGGCTCTTGGGTGGGCCCATTTCCATTATAAGGGCCCTAACGCTCACATGGTTCGTATGGGGTACAAAACTATCACTTTCACATTACACGCTAATCAGTTAAGTCTGTTGGAATATAAGTGCTACACCGCCAACGTTTTGTGCAAAACGTAACCCTTCCTTGTGCCTGTAAACTTGCTTGATAGCTAACGTACATTTGTTTAGTCATAGAGTGTTCATTGTCCTTCCTGCACGCCCACTCTTGTCTTGGTGCACGATTAGAACTGTCTAAGAATGTCGGAGAAATATTAATACCAGATGTAATTTCTAAGATCCTTTCCTGTCTACATTAAAGTTCATTTTATGTCTCAAGTCCATGGATGTATTTTGAAAGAAGAAAATAAATGTAACATGTCCAAATCCGAAGAACAAGCAGATGTGTAAATATTATTTTCCCTAACTTTTGGCAGCATTTCACAATAATTGTTAAATACTTTTGAACTCAACTACACATACACTACCGCACATAGTCAAGGGGCTTTTCAATGTTGGAGCACCAGTGTGAAAGGGAATCTGACTTTGTCGTATCATTTACAGTACATGACTTTGGATTGCTGTATAACCTTACAAACCTATGTGTAACTATGTAACTGATCCAGATGTCATCTCATGGAATACATGCGTAATATCCATGTTTAGATTTTCCTGTGGAAAGGGCAGACCATTCTGCCAGGAGATCCTCGTGCTGCAGGTTGTTTATCGGTCAAGGCCAAAGCTGAGCTAGTGGTGCATGTCATTGCAGCCATGGTTTTAATACCACCCTGTCTGACCCATGTTTACTTGACCCAGGAATCGGTAGAGCAGATGGTGATCTACTGGTACATTTAATCTATACCCAGTGGGTTGTGATTCCCCACCCTAGCCGAGTTTTTCTTAATTGTCCTGGTACTTTACTAGGGCTCATGTTCAGATTGACTATTGTGGGAATAAGGAAAGCACTCTACGTTAGATACCTACAATGTTCGTGCATTTATTGATGATGTAAAACTTGCGTGTCAGATGCCATACCATGAATTTGGACCAAAAATACACATGTACATGTAACAATGTAAAGTAAACACTAGTAGATAAGTTGGTTGGTCATCAGTTATGCCCGCTGCAGCTACAAAAAAAATTTAATGTATATTCTTATGTGGTCAAACTCAAGGCCACAAAAATTACATGTCACATCTCACATCCTCAGGTCAAAGACCTGGGTATAAGTACATGTATTGGACTCGAACCTTACTTTTTATGGAACATGTTTAATACTCTGACCTCATCTCTTATTTCTATCCTATGTCAGATAAGCAGAGTTAGGCAATTGTTTCTAAATCAGTACTTACCACCATTCTGAACGGTCTAGTGTTTTGTTAACTTTTTTATTGCTCGACAGTCTGGTCTGGAACATTTGCGTACAACATAAACAAAATGCAACTTGTACCAAACTTCGCTGCCCGTGTGTTTTGATTCCCCCCCCCCAGCCCCCCCCAATGGCCTTGCACCACCATATTAGAGTGTTACATCAACAAAAGATCAGCTATCCACAGCTACAATACTAGATCTTAGGACAAACCTAGTCGTACACTTTTGGAGGACAGCCACAGCACAGAGGTCCTTTAGTTACAGAGCAACACCGCTTGACAGCGTAATTCTTTATCAGTGAAGAAACGAAAAATAGCGCAACACTCTCAGTTTTCAAGCATGCAGTAAAGTGCGCAATATATAACAGTCCGTAGCAATTTTTAGGATTAGAATTTAGAATAGGTTAATTATTTATTATTTATTTTTATTTTATTTATTTTTAATGATAATATGTAATTTTATTTACTGGTAGTCTTATTCGATTCCCAATTATTGTAAATTAAATCGGAAGAGCCACTGGCTGGAGATTTAATAAACTAACGTACTTACTTACTGACTGACTGACTAACTGACTTACTTACTTTGTCTGGGAGTTGCTTTGGATGAACATTTTTCAAAATCCTTGACGAAGAATTCCCTACAAACCACATCCTCAACTAGATCTTTAATCAGTCTACAGTTAAAATCAGCTACAGCTGTATGCCTAATCTCAGGCAGAAAATCAACACCCACAACAAGTCGATCCTACATTCCACGCATGATCTACCGAAATCATGCAACTGCCGAAAGCCAGCTGACTGTCCTTTGAACGATAATTGCCTCAAATCTTCCGTAATCTACCAAGCAACGGTCGCAACAAATGACACCAAACCACCTCAAACTTACATCGGTCTTACAGAGAACTCCTTCAAACACAGATTCACCAACCATAGAAACTCATTAAAAGAACACAAAAAGAAACTTAGCACAGAGCTAAGTAAGCATGTTTGGAAATTGAAGGAGGCAAACGTAGATTTTCAGATCAGTTGGAGGATCCTGAAACACGCCGCCTCTTTTACCTGGTTTCCGAACAATGTAGCCTGTGCTTGTGGGAGAAATATTTATTATCTGCAGACCTGACCTCACAGTGACCTTGAACAGGCGTAACGAACTCGTGTCATCATTTAACACGCGAGGAAGTATCTCCTCAGCAACCTCATAATTATGTTGATTATTTCCGCGCAACACTATTATTCAAATTTAGCGCGCGAGTGTAATCCTGCCATGTATAAGCGTGTGTTTTAACGGAATCTTCACGTAGCTATTTTATCTGAAGAGTGCCTCACGATTCGTGCAGTACGAAAGTAGTTAATAGTAATAAGATGGCTAGTCAGATCATTAATTTGTTGATTCCATTACTTTCTTTACATGTATACTTTCTTTATATTCACGCTCTAGTCTTTTTACTATTGAGCACTCTCTCTACAGACGTTCACGATTACTGTGAAGTACATCACCATAGGTATTAAAATGTGCCCTCCCGTTGTCACCATAATGGCTTTATGGCAACTCTTGAACTTGGGCACAGGATGTACGGTTACACATTGTTGGATTGCATTGTGGAGTCACAAGAGTGCTCAAACTGCAAACAGTGAGCAAAGCATTATGCCAATAGTGAACAACTATTATGAGGCTCTCCACCCAATCCCGAGAGTGCTCAAACTGTATGCACAGTGGGCGTAATACACAATATGTATACAATGTGCCCTCCCGGTTGTCATCATAATGGCTTTATGGCAACTCCTGAACTTGGGCACAGGATGTACGGTTACACATTGTTGGATTGTAAAACTTGATTTTCTTAATAAAACAGTGATGAATACATAGAAGTAGAGCGAAGTATATATGGAAGAAAAAAAACAATAAACTACAAGTTCATCCGTACAAGCCTGTTTCGTGGTCGCCCACTCATCAGACTCAACAGGAGACTTGTAGACATATAAACATGGAATTCTCTCACATGACAATATGTTGGGTCTATTTTGAGTTCCGTCATTCCGTAATACGCAGAAGCTGACTTCATATGATAATAAGCAGGGTTTGTTTTCGGTTATGACAACAAACAAGCAGCAAGACGGAAGACCAGTTAGAGGTTATTAACCATGATAATAGTAGGGTGCACCATTAAGACTTCACCGGCTTGCATGTAAAATTTCAGCATCTGGAGTTTTTGGAAGTATTCTTTTCGCCGACATACACTAGGTATAATAAGTATTTAAGTGGATACATCCCGCAAGATGTTTTGGGAATGTGAATCGGGAGTGTCTTCCCATGGTGGTAATGGGATTGTTGTTCCATCAGCCGGATTTATCACTGTCTTGTGAAGAAAGATGGCCTTGGCTGTTTGAAATCCACTTGTGTATTCACCTGGGGCATGTTTATTGCTCTGCAGAACACCAAGAATTTTTTCCCTCTGTCACAAACTTTTTTGCTGAATGAATTCCGATTCCACGTACATTTGAAAGGTAGTCACAACCTGCAGCAATACAGATGTTAAGGAAACTTTCATACGTCAGTGACAAGTGGCCAATGCCTTTTCAAGCTTGATGACTTGACGTGCACCACTGAGTTGCAGCTTGAATAAAACCTGTGAACAAATGAGAAAAGAAGGGCAGGCAGATGACATGTTGAATAAATTATAATTCTGAAATTATTCAATTCTAAGCCTTATTGGTGCACAAAAACAACTTCAGAAGTTGTTTTTAGAATGCTGCTTAGAACTGCTTCACATGGAAATGATTAAAGGCCGGGATACACTAGGCGACAAGTCGCAGCGACATATCTCTGAGACAAGTTGCTCCATGTGTACTACTTGCAAGAAAAGTCGCTGCGACACGACGCCTGTTCGGAGCACACGCAGTGATCTCGTTTGAGGGGGAATGTGAACTAGTTTTCTAATTCAATATGGCTGACCACATGACGCTCTCTCATTGGTTCATTTATATTTTGTCACAGCGACTTTTGCGGAAGTGTACACACGATGCGACAACGCTGTTTTCGCTAATTTTGTCGCTGCGACTAGTCGCACGAATTCAAACTGGTTTGAATTCGTGCGACTGATCGCGGCGACAAAATTCTGCCGCAGCGACAATGATTTTCATGAAATTAACTGTGTCACACAAGGCGATTTGTTGCGGCGACTTGTCCCCGCGACGTGTCGCAGCGACTTATCGCCTAGTGTGTCCCGGCCTTAAATGTATCCATTTCAGTCTTAAATATAGAATGATTAAAAAAATATATGTATAATTCAGTTGGACCTAGTGTAATAAAAGTGTAATAAAAAAAGGGGTGATGCTGTCATATATCGAGGGCATGATACTCTAGCATTTGGAAAAACAACGTGACTTATTCAACATACCATTTGACATTTGTATGCTAGAAGTTCAGAATCTTCGGAAATCACAATATCGGTGTAACTGTTCTTCATGAGGTATGCTATTTGGGCATCTGCCTCATATGGAGCAATCACGTAATCGAGAATTACGGTGGTTTCGCCCTGTAGCGAGTTCGCCCCGTTGAAGTTCGCCCCCTACATAACCGAGTTCGCCCCACAGTTTACCAGTTTACCTCTTCGTGGAGTCGTCCACAATCTCGAACTCCAGGTGGAAACTGTCTTCATGAGGCTGGAGCAGGTTCGGTAATCGATGACTCATCAGCAACAATGGCTTCAGAAAGCAAGGAGAGGCCTGGTGACTCCTGAGGAAAAAAAGGCTTTGGTTACATTTCAAGTTCAAGTCAAATTTATTGTGTAAATACGCTTAGCTTTTGTGAAACAGGAAAAAAAATACCTTGGTTACATTTCACGTTCAAGTCAAGTTTCATGTGTAAATACACTTAGCTTTTGTGAAACAGCTCACCAGCTATACAGGTAGCTGCCAATAAGAACAAAATCATCCTCCAAGCGCATACTTTCCAGTGGGTAATCAGAAAAGGGGGCACAGCGCCAATCAATAGGTTGGCCTGTCTGGACAGCGACGCGGTACTCGTGCTGCGGTACGCCTGTTTGGCACTTTCGGTGTAGCCATCGTTGGCAGTCGTCACATTTCAAGCGAAGCCAACAAGACGCATCTACGGCCGCTGTGACATATTTGAAATGATCTAAATTACTCTCATCTGTAACGCTTTTCAGAAAAGGAAGCAGTGTTTTGATTCCCATGTTTACTCTCACTGTAGATACTCCCGGGAGATGTGTACGCGACCGTGTCTGGATTGAAATGAGCTACATTCACATTTCTACACATGAACCTTTGAGAGTCGTGACGCACACTGCCTGCTTTATATCTGTAATGTTCTACCAATTTATAATTCATGCTAAGTCAACCAAAAAAAGTTAAAATGAATAACCAGCTTTTGTATGCTGTAAGTTTTCTGACTTGTTATATTTGGGCATTTTTTTGTATTTCAGTGGCCGACCTCCCCAAAATTTCTGTTTCTGCTAACAGAACCGTTAAACACAATTCCCGGGTGGAGATAGCATGCAACTTAACTGAAGGAGAGAAAGCAGCAACCACATCACTGAAAAGCATCTCTTGGTACAAGAATGGGGAGCTATATAAACGTGTGCGCTCTCCTGATCCAGATAAGACTGAAGACACCCTTGAACCACTATATTTACAAAGTGCTGGTGTTAGAGATGCTGGAATATATACGTGTCTTCTTGAAGTGGTTCTCGAACAAAAAAGAGATTATAACATCTCTAAAAGCATGGAACTTCGAAGTAAGAACATTTTATTTTTATTTTTATTGAGGTTACCATTTATTTCTTTAGTGAATTCTTGTGTCATGAATGAACATAATAATTTAACCCCTTTCTGCAGTATTTCCACTGAAGCAATTCTTAATCCTTTTACAGGATGGTGTACATGTAACTCTTCACAAACATTTTTTTTTATTTCATCGTTGTGAGTGTTTTTGCTCATGGCAATGGCTTGTCTCTTATTTCTCTCTTTGGCAATAAAATCAGCAGTCTTTATAACAAATCATTATTTTTTCTTAAGTCAAGTCAAATCAGTATAATATTTACAGGCAATTAATATTAATACAATAACAATTTATTGTATTCACACTTCTTCATTGAAGTGCAACAAGTATGCCAATACAGGGTTGTCATTAAGTTTTGAAGCAGGTGTAACACTCAAGATTTCACCTGTAACATGTAAATACATGGCCAAATGCCATGTAAATGAAGGCCCAAAGGGCCTAAGCCCCTAGGAGGATCTGAGGGCACGCTCCCCCAGAAAAGTCTTAAAATTAGAACCTCGGAAATGCATTTTTCAGCACTCTGAGGTGCAAATTGTATAT
>NC_090870.1:17120333-17125333 GCF_036669935.1 Montipora foliosa | reverse complement strand
GGGAACTTGGAAATTATCAACATATCAGCCTCGAAGCCAATGTTTCTTGATTCCCTTTTATTTTCTTCGATCTTTCTAGGTTTAGTCATAGTTTAGTATTTTACTAGTAACCACATGTCTTGTCAGTGGACTATTTACCTAACACATCTACCATGGCACTATAATGATATACGGCACAAAAACAATATCGTGAACTATTAGAGCTACATATTACGCAAAGATAACTTGAATCTCCTGGAAGACACAACGCAGCCCAGTTGTTGACAATAAGACAGCGCTGTGTTACTGCACTACCACACGTACGCAATGCGTACCTATTTGTTTAAAATTGGTGATAATAAATACCTCTTACTAACTGAGTTTGTAGTGTACTGTGATAAGGCCAGCAGGAAAGGAAACTAGTTGAAGTGAAGCATAACCTATAGCAAGTGGCATGTGTAAAAGTGGTTATCTTACTGGATTTTTGAAATAGTTGCTGGCAAGATTAAAACAGTTTTGCAAGTTTACGTATATTTCACGTGAACAACATGAAAACTTGCTAGAAAACGTTCTATCAAAATTTCAAATTGAACAGGCTGTACTGTTGAATAATTATGGCCCGCTATATTATAGATAAAATAAGATTTTTTTTTTCCCATGAACTTCTGACATCTTTTTACTGGGTTGCCTATGGCAAACCAGTTGGAATCTGTGTTTAGTTTCGTGTTTTTTTACTGGGTTGCCAAACCCAGTCGGAATCTGTGTTTCATTTCGTGGGTTTTTTTGTTATTTTTTTCCGTGTCGGGAAAAGTCTTGCCTGTCACTCCCCTGCTAAGTGGTGTCTTTGTGCATAGAGTCTTCTATGCGTATTTTGTTAGGTTTGAGGGGGCTGGGGTAATGCGTAGCTTGCTCTGCACAATTAACCTGTAATGGCGTCGAAAGTCATTGTAACGCGAATGGCTTTTTAGTACATCTTTAAAGAAAATATACCCACATGGAGCTCAAGAATGGAACGTCAAGACAGGCGGTGAAACATAAAGATCTGGAATCTTAAAAAAGCGACGAGTAATGGACTTCGACAGCCTGTATCTTTCGCCCGTCGAACCGAAATCAAAATATGCTGTACTTCTCATATTTCGCCAAGGTGGTGTTACGTACAACACTGAAACCAAATGGAAATTTCTCTGGTAACTTACGGGTTCAACAAAGACAGAGAAGGGATCGAACACCACAAGTAGATCTGTGATCTCTGTTGTGTGTCTCACAGTGTTTACTGAACTCGCGTCTATTTAAAGTTTGCCTGTTTGTCTGGCAAGTAACATTAATATTCATTTTGTACTCAACTCTGCAAAGGTTAAAAAAAATTGGAAATGTGACAGTGAAAAATTACTTGAATGAAAGCTTGTCTCTTTTGTGCTTTATTATTTACGGTCAAGGTTCTTTCGAAAAGGGTTGAATGTGAACTGTCAGAATTTATTTAATTACTGGGTTGCCAACCCAGTCGGAATCTGTCTTTAATTTCGTCGTTTTTTTATTTTTCGTTTTCTTTTTTTTTTTTTTATTTTTTTCCGTGTCGGTAAAAGTCCTGCCTGTCTCTCCCCTGCTAAGTGGTGTCTTTGTGCATAGAGCCTTCTATGCGTATTTTCTTAGGATCGAGAGGGTAGTGGGAAATGCGTGGATTTCTCTGGTGGACACAGTAGAACGATTAACTTAACCGGCAATGGCGTCGAAAGTCATGTAACGCGAATGGCGTTTTAGTGGATCTTTGAACAAAATGTACCCTTATGAAGCTCAATAATGGCAAGCGGATTGGATACTGAGCAAGACAGGCCGTCGAATGTTAGAAACGACGAGTAATGGACTTCGACAACAATCTGTCGCCCGTCGAGCCGTAATCAAAGTGAGCTGTCTTCCTTAAATTTTGCCAAGTGTGGTGTTTTGTACAACACGCAAACCAAATGAACAGTTCTCTGGTAACTCAGTATGGGTTCAACAAAGACAGAGAAGGAATCCATATAGTGGATCTGTTATCTCAGTTGTCTCGCTATTTGTCAGATTTGTATTTACCTGTTCTCAACTCTGCACAGTCTTCCGGTATGACAATTGGAAATTTCACTAATAAGTCATTGACGTGAATGGCGTTTTAGTGGATCTTTAAACAAAATATACCCTCATGGAGCTCAAGAATGGATCGTCAATTGGATGAGCAAGACAGCGCTGAAAAATAAATATCTGGATTTTAAGAGACGAGTAATGGTCTTCGACAACAATTTCATTTTTCGCCTTTGGATATCAAGTGAGCTTTGTTTCTAATATTTTACTAACTTGGTATTATATAAACACGGAAATCAAATAGCAATTTTTTATGGATTTAACCATAGTTACTAACTGTGATTTAACAAATTAACATTGAAGGAATCGAACGCCTACAAGAATGCATCACAGTGTTTACTCACGTCGCATCTTAGTTGTCTGACAATTTACATTTACCGGTATTTTGTACTCAACTCTGCAAAGGTGTAAAATATTTGGAAATGTGACAGTGAAAAATTACTTGAATGAAAGCTTGTTGTCTCTTTTGTGCTTTATTATTTACGGTCAAGGTTCTTTCGAAAAGGGTTGAATGTGAACTGTCAGAAATGTATTTAATTGCATATGCTTTGTGATTGTGTTTCGCTTGCACGCACGCAACTGAAATAGGAAGGGTTTCTTGCCTCTTATAGCAAATATGTTGCTTGTTTCAATAAATGTTTCGCTGGAAAATATTTCTGTGAAATTTCTAGCTTTTGTAAATTTATCATGTTGTGTAATTTTCGAGCTTAGCAAATTTGCATACATGTGTTGAAATGTGATACGGGGAGAGTTTTTGTGGTAACGCATAAGTCACGAAAATAAACAGGTCTGTTGGAAGCGTGCTTGAGTTTCAACAAAGTGACCCCCAAAATCGGCAAAAGATTGTGACGCTGATGAATAATAAAGTAGCTGCTATTACCAAAACGATGGAATTACCTGGTGATAAATAACCTTGTCTTGGAGAGTAAATTTTTGATTTTCCAGAAACAATGGTCAACCTCTGAGAGTTGGGCGATTGTGATCTTTGTGTTGAATTCGCACATTTCTTGTCAAAATTTATAACAATCGAAAGAAAAAGAAAACTAACAAAAACAAAAACCCGGTAGCTTGGCATCATTTGACACAGATGCTTCACTGTTTCGCGAGTAAACATGCCGCGGTAATATAACGGAGGGGGACATGGGGATTTGCGGTGTTGCGGTGTTGATGGTTTTTTAAATGCGGTGATGCGGTGAATAAAATCTCAATTTGCGGTGATGCGGTGATGCGGTGATCGCAAACCCAACGGTGTGCGATGTTTGTGTTTCGCAAGCTACGGTGTTCGGTGAAATGAAATTATTTGCGGTGCTGTGGTTTCTTGTTTGGTCTTTCAAAATACTCTAGAGATCAAAGAAACTGAACGCCGAAGTTTATTGATGTAACAATACTTGTTACTAAGAGGACGCTCCACACTCTGGAAATGTTGTTTTATCGCTTGGCAGCTTTTCGGGTTAACTTCTCAGTAATGTTCATGGAACTTCATACAAACGATCTCTCCGGGTAAGTACAAGAAAACTGATTTACGGGTATCAACAGTATCGACGCGTAGGCATGCATTGACAAGAGTACATTTTGTTGTGTTTATTTTGTGGAAAATTGTTTAGGTATACAGTAAAAAAGTGTTATGTCAAGTGTAGACGTTAAAATCATGTAGCTAAAAATAATTGTTGCGGTGACGGTGTTTCGTCGACTTTTCTTGCGGTGATGCGGTGTTCGTTAATGTTCTTTTTGCGGTGTTACAGTGTTAGGTCGCCCATCCAGAAACTAACCCCGCCGAGCAATAACTTCAGCTTTCAACTTTTGTTTACAAATCTGTCAGATGCTGTCAGTGCACGCTTACACTTGTGGTGGAAAGAAGTTGCATGATCAACAAATCAGCCCAGAAGCCAATGTTTCTCGATTCCCTTTTATTTTCTTCAATCTCTCTCGGTTCAGTACTTTGCTAGTAACCACATGTCTTCTCAAGAGGCTATTTATCTAAGACTTCTACCATGGCGCTACAATGATAGACAATACCAAAACAATATCGTGTACTGTTAGACCTACATATTACGCAAAGACAACTGTCAACATGTCATCCCAGAAGACAATGTTTTTCACTTCCCATTTATTTTCTTCAATCTTTCTCGGCTCAGTACTTTGCTAATAACCACATGTCTTCTCAGGCTATTTACCCAAGACTCCTACCATTTCATTACAATGATAGACAATACCAAAACAATATCGTGCACTGTTAGAGCTACATATTACGCAAGAGAACTTGAATCTCCTGGAAGACAACACACAGCTCAGTTGACATTATGGAATAAATCGCTGTGTTACTTCACTACCACACGTAAGCAATGCGTGTCAATTTTTTTTAAAGAAGACAGGAATTTCTTCTTTCTGACAAATGATTAATTAATAGGCCGGTCACCAGATTTTTAACCTCAAAAAAGGATCTGTTTCGTTGTACGAACGTGTGAGGACCTGTGAGCCAAAGGGCCTCTGCTGGTATGACTTCTGGTATGACTTCTGGTATGACTTCTGGGTGACCCCCCCCCCCCCCCCCAACTTGAAAGAAATTGCGTGGAACGCTGCACGTACCACAGGCAACCCAGTGTACCCTCCCCTGGTAAGTGGTGTCTTTTTGCATAGAGCCTTCTGCGCGTTTTTTCTTAGGATCGAGAGGGTAGTGGAACTGCGTAGATTTCTCTGGTGGACACAGTAGAATCATTAACTTAGCCTGCAATGGCGTCGAAAGTCATGTAACGCGAAGGGCGTTTTAGTGGATCCTTAAACAAAATATACCCTTATGGAGGTTAATAATGGAAAGTCAGTTGGATAAACTAGGCAGGAATCTCAAAAGCGACGAGTACTGGACTTCGACAACAATCTATCGCCCGTCGAGACGAAATCAAAGTGAGCTG
>NC_090870.1:17110333-17115333 GCF_036669935.1 Montipora foliosa | reverse complement strand
TTTGTGAGACGTTTCAACTGTTGTGCATTGTGCTGTGTAGTATTCGAGTTTAACTAATTTGCATAAGTGAGTTGAAATTTAATACGCATTAAATAAAGATGACAGGAATTTGTAGGCATGATCGTTCTGGCAAATGATTACAGCTGGCGATCGTTTTTAATTAAGGTCAGAAAAAGATTTCAGTATAATCACTCTTGTGTAAAATGAAGTTATTGTTAACTTGAGAAAACAACAATAGGGTCTTTTATACGAGAGAAAATAAGCCGCGGCTTACTCTGTACGCCAAAGGAACTATTTATACGAGTATAAACTCCCAGGCCAGGATAAGCCGGGGCTTGAGAAAGCTGTGAACGTAGATTTTGCATCATTTATATGGGCTGTTCGCGTTTTATTTTCGCTCGTATAAACGGCCCTTATAATTCTTTAACTTTTTTAAAGAGAGAGATTTCGCGCAAATTTTATTTCAAGCTATTCAGTTGAAATATTATTTCTCGCCATTGGCTTCGTTTGCGTGATCATTTACTGGTGTTGACATTTAGGAGGTAGTTGTTTGGTTCTAAACGAGTAGGAATAAAACGACCAGGAATGAGCGAATTTTAGTGGGTGTGCGATAGCAACACGAGACAGGAGTCGAGAGATTCTAACGATAGACAGATATGAACTAACCCCTCCTGAAATAACCGAAGGAAGGCAGGCGTTGGTGGTTTGTGTGAATTTATAGCACTAAGTGGATGGAAGTCGTCATGTTTTGATTGGGCATCTTCAGAGACGTCCTTCTGAGGAAACAAGTTGTTAAAATAGCTAATTGTGATTGGAGAATTTCGATCCTAAGTATAATAAGTATAATAATGCCTTTTATTGACAGGCAAAACCATATGATTGAGCGTGATCATACCAAATATCATTTGTTTGCGCGATCAAGTTGTGGCGAAGTGTGCAGCCCATAACAGTATGTCGTTTGTGAGCATATTGCTTTTTGTTGTATTAAGCTTCTTCCTCGGAACGCTCAAACAACTCACTTATGCACACGCCGTTTGCGGTAGACCCACACTAAAAGATGCTGTTGAGCGATTGTTTTGGCCGGGGTTGGTCCGCAAACTGAAAGAAAGTTTATATGTTGAGAACAAATGTGTACTAAATGAACAAATATGTAAAAATCATGATATGAACTGCACTGAAAACCAAATGCCAAAGGAGAGAAGCACAGAACTGTGAAAGTTTCCTGAAGAAGAAAGTTCCTGATCTTAAAGTTAGTGCTAGCGGTATCGGGCTAGTCGCAGAGATGTACGCCTAGCCGGATGCATTTAGTTAAATTTCTGAAAAAGGTGAATTTTCTGTCTATTTGTATTATCATGGCTTTTTGTTTTCTGCTGTTACTGAATCCCTTTGTATTTGGAGCTGTAACGCTATTTCATGTGCAATTACTTGTATCGTTTGCAATTATCCTCACTAGTGGTGTTGTTAGCATTTTTACTGGGTTGCCAAACCCAGTCGGAAAATGGGTAGATTTCCGTTTTATTTTTTTAAGTATTTTTTTCCGTGTCGGTAAAAGTCTTGCCTGTCACTCCCCTGCTAAGTGCTGTCTTTGTGCATAGAGTCTTCTGTGCGTATTTTGTTAGGTTTGAGGGGGCTGGGGTAATGCGTAGCTTGCTCTGCACAATTAACCTGTAATGACGTCGGAAGTCATTGTAACGCGAATGGCGTTTTAGTACATCTTTAAAGAAAATATACCCATATGGAGCTCCAGAATGGAACGTCAAGACAGGCGGTGAAACATAAAGATCTGGAATCTTAAAAGCGACGAGTAATGGACTTCGACAGCGTGAATCTTTCGCCCGTCGAGCCGAAATCAAAATATGCTGTACTTCTAATATTTCGCCAAGCCTAAGGTGGTGTTAAGTACAACACTGAAACCAAATGGAAATTTCTCTGGTAACTTACGGGTGCAACAAAGACACAGAAGGAATCGAACACCACAAGTAGATCTGTGATCTCTGCTGTGTGTCTCACAGTGTTTACTGAAGTCGCATCTATTTAAAGTTTGCCTGTTTGTCTGGCAAGTAACATTCATTTTGTACTCAACTCTGCAAAGGTTAAAAAAAATTGTAAATGTGTTGTCTCTTTTGTGCTTTATTATTTACGGTCAAGGTTCTTTCGAAAAGGGTTGAATGTGAACTGTCAGAAATTTATTTAATTGCATATGCTTTGTGATTGTGTGTTTCGCTTGCACGCACGCAACTGAAATAGGAAGGGTTTCTTGCCTCTTATAGCAAATATATTGCTTGTTTCAATAAATGTTTCGGTGGAAAATATTTCTGTGAAATTTCCAGCTTTTGTAAATTTATCATGTTGTGTAATTTTCGAGCTTAGCAAATTTGCATACATGAGAGAATACGGGGAGAATTTTTGTGGTAACGCATAAGTCACGAAAATAAACAGGTCTGTTGGAAGCGTGCTTGAGTTTCAACAAAATGACCCCCAAAATCGGCAAAAGATTGTGACGCTGATGAATAATAAAGTAGCTGCTATTACCAAAACGATGGAATTACCTGGTGATAAATAACCTTGTCTTGGAGAGTAAATTTTTGATTTTCCAGAAACAATGGTCAACCTCTGAGAGTTGGGCGATTGTGATCTTTGTGTTGAATGCGCACATTTCTTGTCAAAATTTATAACAATCGAAAGAAAAAGAAAACTAACAAAAACAAAAACCCGGTAGCTTGGCATCATTTGACACAGTTGCTTCACTGTTTCGCGAGTAAACATGCCGCGGTAAAATAACGCGGTAACTTGATCAGAGCACCCGCTGAATTCGATGTGCGATTTACTCGGTGCAGCCAAACTTGTACAATTACAACAAAACAACTAAAATCTCCCAAACTGTTTTTTGCTGATGGTAACTTTTTATATTCGTGGTTCAAAATTAATGTTGTTTTCATGTCGTAGATTTTGTTACCGATGGCAAAACATTTTATTCTCGATCGACCGTCCTGAAACTTCCTTCTGGTCTTCTTAAAAATTGTGTATCCATATTTATTTACTTTTACGTCAATATTTGTTTTGCATAAAGCAAGCTAACAAAATCTGTATCTTGCTTGGTTCGCAGTTGGTAGCATTAAAATAGAGTTTTCGGTCCAGTACTAATTATGCTTCTGATACTGAGTGGTATAACTTCAGCTTTCAACTTTTGTTTGCAAAGCTGTCAGATGCTGTCAGTGCACGCTTACACTTGTGGTGGAAAGAAGTTGCATGATCAACATGTCAGCCCAGAAGCCAATGTTTCTCGATTCCCTTTTATTTTCTTCAATCTCTCTGGGTTCAGTACTTTGCTAGTAACCACATGTCTTCTCAAGGGGCTATTTATCTAAGACTTCTACCATGGCGCTACAATGATAGACAATACCAAAACAATATCGTGTACTGTTAGACCTACATATTACGCAAAGACAACTGTCAACATGTCATCCCAGAAGACAATGTTTTTCACTTCCCATTTATTTTCTTCAATCTCTCTGGGCTCAGTACTTTGCTAGTAACCACATGTCTTCTCAGGCTATTTACCCAAGACTTCTACCATGGCACTACAATGATAGACAATACCAAAACAATATCGTGCACTGTTAGAGCTACATATTACGCAAGGACAACTTGAATCTCCAGGAAGACAACACACAGCTTACTTGACATTATGGAATAAATCGCTGTGTTACTTCACTACCACACGTAAGCAATGCGTGTCAATTTTTTTTAAAGAGGACAGGAATTTCTTCTTTCTGACAAATGATTGATTAATAGGCCGGTAGCCAGGTTTTTAACCTCAGAAAAGGATCTGTTTCGTGGTACGAACGTGTGAGGACCTGTGAGCCAAAGATCCTCTGCTGGTATGGCTTCTGGTATGACTTCTGGTATGACTTCTGGGTGACCCTTTCCCCCCGCCCCCCCAACTGGAAAAAAATGCGTGGAACGCTGCACGTACCACAGGCAACCCAGTGTACCCTCACGGAGGGTCTAGTTATATATGTTTTTATTTTAATCTTTCCATCAATCTAATTACATAATATTGAGTTATCATATGACCTGTACAGGCCGGCACGCACTTTCATTGTAATACTATTTGGAAAATCCCCGTATGAGGGCTGTACGCATTAGCGCAAGGAGAGCCGGAAAAGCTGTACGGCCCAGTTAGGAACACGTACTGCTCTGTGCGGTGCGATTTTAGAGGATTTCGTCGCTTCTAAATATTTAAGTTATTACAGCCAGGGAAAGCAAAATTAATACAAACAACATATTAGATAGTCTTTCTGTGCAAATTTAAAACTTATTTGTCCAAACTTCATCTTCTGGGTGCTCGTGAATTGAGCGTAAAGAGCCCATAATGATAAAATGCTTATTGACTGAGTTTAGGTCAGGCCGGATAGAAAAATATGTGGCCCTCGGAATACAGCCCGCCAAAACTAGCCGCCTCATGATCTCGGGCCAATTACTTTCCCGTCCGGTCCTTCCACTCAGTCAGTAAGTACATTTATTATATGACCAGCTCCGTGAGCGGGGAAGATGAACCAAATCCCGCGCTGTGATTGGCTACCCGAGCGGGCAAGATGGAGCTATACTGCCCGCTCGGGACTTCTCGCTTGGTCCCGCAAGATCAAAGATCGATTTTTGGTGTTTTATCCCATGTGATAAATCCTTTATTAACCAAGCTTGTTTGGTCCAGATGGCTGGATATTGGCTTCGTTCTTCTTTTGCGTGTTTATGGACCTCGACTTCGTCTCAGTCCATGAATACGAGAAAAAAGAACTTGGCCAATATCCAGCCATCTTGACCTCACGCTTGGTCAATAACCCATATATATGGAAATGACTTGAAAATATTGTTTTGTAGAAACGTACAAGGCATGCGCGGCTAATTAAGAAACACCCAGAGGTCATGTGTGTTAATTTTTTTTCTCCAGATGGATCGAATGGAAAGTATGAAGTTAAGCGTAATGGACCTTTCGACCC
>NC_090870.1:17092833-17105333 GCF_036669935.1 Montipora foliosa | reverse complement strand
CCCTTGTTTTCGTTGGTAAAGTTATTTACCCAATATAATACCATTAACGTGACTGGAACAAGCTCATCATTTACGGGCTTGAGTGAAAGTCCCCGCTATCCCGTCGTCCGCAAACAGAGCGTTAAAGGCGGTAACAAATGTGTTCCCGTGGGAATTAAGGCGGAAAATAGTAGTCGCTAAAGTTACAACTTTACTGTTAGAGTTTCATGGTCTTCAGCACTATTCCATTTTTGATATATCAGAATACAGTTTAAAGCGTGAAACATAATTTCATTGCTTAGGTTCGGTTTGTTATAAACTCTTGTTACATGTACCTCTCGCCTTTCAATATTGAAAATGGGCTAGTGGAATAGAAAGACGCTATGAATGACAAAAAAATTGTCTTCGTGGATTTCCCTTTTTATCGAAAACTGCTTCCCAAGAAACCGCGGAAACTTTGAATGACTATTCGTAACCTTACTTTTTCATGCACAGGAAACATGTCATTTCGCCGTTTCGTAAATTTCGTGAAACTCGCGGTCATTTGTCCCACAGCGGCGTTCTTAGGGAGTTGGACCTGTTCATTTTACAGCGTCCTTGTAAATTAGGAAAACAAATTAGTTTGTGATGTTACCTTAGGAACAGACCCATAATGCTTCTCTGGACGACAGTTGAGTTTCAATTTTAAACGAAAATTAAAAAGTAAATTCTCGGATAGAAAAGCCAACTTATGTTTTGCTTGTTAAATTTTAGCTGCACACTGCCGAAAAAGCAAATGTTAGGACTGTTAGTTTTTTTTAAGAAACTTATGACGCAATTTTGGAGCTTTCCTCTTTTGTTGATATGGAAAGTAATTGGACGAATTTTCATTCAAAGTCTCTACTGTCTTCAGTATAATTATGGATTAATTAATAGTGCGCGTGCAAGCGTTTTTTGGTACTCCGAACTGGCTTTTTTAATTTCTTTGTGTAGATCTCTGTTGTACCTAACGGAGCGCGTGATTGTACATTTCCTTTGTCATTCGTTTCTGTGTTCTTTGTCAACTGCCGTTTAGGAATTGAATCGTGCAAGAACAATGGATGCGTGTTGTAGAGTTTACTTTTTGATGGAGATTTTATTTGCGAAGACTTGTCATCATGAGCCCCACATCCAAAGCCAAAGTTTTTACCAAGCCAGTCGTGCAGTCAAAGGCCTACCCTAAGCGCGGAAAAAAAATTAATAAGGCAAATCGCAAGTCGCTTTGCGACTGGCCACTCTTCACAGACCCAGACACTGAGGAGACCGAATCAGATTGTCGCTTTTGCCTAGCGTTGGAAACAGTCCCACTTGACAAAAGATTTGTTTGTGACGAGTCCAGAAACTGTTGCTCAGATTTCTTGCCATATAATATCGATTCAGTAAGCTTTGGACCGAATTCAATTTCGCGGGAAACTGGTTTGTCTAGTATTCTTTGTCTCACGTAAAGATGACATTATGTTTTCTTTACTCTAAGAAAAACCCTAACGAAGTTAGTCGTATTGGCAAATATTAGTAAACAAATGAAAGAACGTGTGAATCAATATTTAATGTTGTATACGATTCATTGATACTTGCTTTGTTACATATAGTTAATCTACTTCTCTGTAAATTCGCAAGTGAAATACTCTCAAAATAAACTTTCAAAATAAACCATATGTTTGTAGTTTAGTTAAGTAATAAATTCATTACCTCCTTGTCAAATACTCAAACGATTTCCAGGGAATGTGACTGGTTTTCATGTGATCATAATGCCTATTCTATAAAGGCGGTGGAGATATCTGTTCAACAGCTGTTGTATTGCTTGCATTGAAAGTTTTTATTTTCGTTCTTTAAACCTAATGCGCGTGCTCAGTACAGAAAACTCGAACTCGATGTCGTTCTCGTACTTCCATCTGAAGGTCTAATACACCTTATTTCAAAATGGCCGGTATTTTAGTATTCTTTTGTTTCCATGCAAATTGGCCCTTATGGCCTCGTTCAAGGTTAAATATTCTTTTGAATTTTACGTTTGAAAGCGGGGCCATAAGGGCCAATTTGCATGGAAACAAAAGAATACTAAAATGGCGGCCATTTTGGAATAAGGTGTATAACATCACTCTCCCAGAGACATTTTCGACCTTCGTGTCTTCCCTTCGAGATCTATGGGGTGCCATTACCGCCAAAATTCAGCCTCTGTCATTTTCATAAATTGTGCCTCTCTTTTCGTAAATGGTGCCTCTAATTTTAAAAATGGGGCCTCAGTTTTTGTTTATAGTGCCTCTAATTTTGAAAATGGGGCCTCTGTTTTTGTTTATGGTGCCTCTAATTTTGAAAATGGTGCCTCTGTTTTCGTAAATGGTTCCTTTAATTTTGTTTATGGTGCCTCTATTTTAGTAAATAATGCCTCTGTTTTTGTTCTTTGACGCCATCGCATTCTGTCTCTGAGATCTAATCCAACCCATTCGTAGCATTTGCGCTAATGAAGTTCTACGTCTGATCATGTGAATTTTATCTTAGGGTTTTTTTTTTCTGTTGTGGTCACGTGACTTCACCTAATATGGTCAACGTCCCATTAACTGAGGGTGTTCACCAATAAACCACATATGGCCAAGCGGCTTGCCTATTGCTGTTCTAGAACCTGAGAAATGGCCGATGGAAGTTTACATAGCAACCTGGGCCCGGTTGTTCGAAAACCGATTAGCTTAATCCAGGATTAGCGTAAACTTTTGTTTCATGTTTTTAACGTTTTGATGAAAGTTTGTTTTGCTTATTTTTGTTTTTCAAGATTGACTTCTTCTAATGTAAAGTGTTGCCGAATATCAGCGTTGAACAGCATCTAGGAGTAGAGAAATTAACTCCTCGGTTAATTTTTAATCTGGGATTAGCGTTAATCGGCTTTTGAACAACCGGGCCCACTGGCCTGTAGTTAAGAGCAAATGCCCACAAAAATCAAATATGGTTCGGCAAGACTTGGTTGTAATACAACTAACTTACTGCATAACTTTTCCTTGTCCAAAATAGCACAATGACAGGAAAATTGGATTAATCCAATTATTTTGCGCTTAACGAAAGCAGAGTGTTCTCCAACGTTGAGTTCATAGGTCGGTGAAAAGAATGGTCATTTTGACTATGTGCCATATCTCGGAATTCCAAATTAAAAGATTTTAGATTCTAACTATATAAGGATAGGTCTGTCAATACATGTAAAATTTAGTTTGGGCAAATAAGCACTCGTCAAAAAAATTGTTCAAATGGTACAAAAAATTTAAAATCACGCCAGTAGTCGAATGCGTGGCCAAACTATTAATTAAATCACTTCAATTCGAAATATCCGAATTACTTTCTTTACTTTCTTTTAGTTAGCTTGAAAACATGTTAAAAGATCGGCTTTCCAAAACAAGCGGTTGGCAGTTTCACAAATGGCTTTTCGGGTCCGAAAACACTTCGGGGCTTTGGAGAAACTGGCCCCTGTACCTGGCAATACGCACCCGTCTGCTAGATTTGAACTACAAAAATCGATATTGCAAAGTTCCTATGCAAAATATACCTTGGTGTTTCGTTTTGTTGCTCGATAGAATCACTAACCTGCTTTGAAGCACAAATTGCCGGTTCGTGACAACGAATAAGCTGCCATCTGCGATCACTCGGTGACTCTAATTTGCGTAATATGCCTTGGCACAGGGGTGGATCTTTCACGGTAAACTGAGCTTCTGCCGAAAAAAAGAAACGCACTGGAATCTCAGTGTTGTTATACGAAAAAAATATTTACTTCATACTATGAAATGATATATGAAACGAATCATATATTGAACTGCGGATATGACTGCGAGGATCATAGCTTCACTTGACTTTATTTCGAACTATTGACCATATAACTGTTGGATTTTGAGATTTAATTTTGTTTGCTTTTCCTAGACGACACTAACTTAATCAACTCCAACCAAGTCGTTTTTCTCACCAGAAATTAGTGACAAGCCGCCAGTAAAATCATGGCAATTTCGTGTTCATTTAAAGCAATAGTTGGTAGTAATTGTTCTCACGATCGACGGGATCAAAGCAAATCAGTGCATAAAGTACCCTTATTGCCTTGTGTAAAGGACATAGAAAGTCACAAGTCACTTTGGTCTTTTACCGGGGTAACTGGAGAGCAAGAACTTACGGCTATTTTCACTACGCAACAGGATGTAAGCAATCTAACTATTTGTCCCTTTCATCGGTCTGAGCTTGGCTTTGGATGGCGAAGGAGCTCCAGTACATGTAGAGTTCCAAACGAGATTGCACATCACAATCAGGGTAAATGAAATACAAAGTCTGTAAAAGGAGATAGAGGTGTCGGAAGAGAAATACCAAAGCTCATTTTCGAGAGAACAGGCATCCTTGTTCCTGTGGGTTCAGGTATGACTAATGTACATAAACCAATACCAATAATGCACAGATGGGAGGCTTTTTAGAGCGATTTTCACTCGACTACATGTAGTGATCCGTCGGACAAAAAAATAATCTCTCTTACCAGCAGTAAACAAACCCATAGAAAATCGCGGAACGGTGAACAATTGTTATGTCCAATTCTATTCATGTCTTCAGCTTCGAGAAAGGTGATTTCACAATGGACGCATCTACATGATGTGTTCCTCCTCTTTTTAAAACAGATACTCAAATGGCTTGTTATCTCGCCAATAGATACTTTTCGCCCACAGACCCAACGGAAGAGCTTTGGGGGCGGGGGTAGAAAGTCTGCAATCAACCCTAGTGGCCCATCAAGCCGGAGTGTATCCCGGTTTCAGTGGCATGAAGAGAGGAGGAGCATTTCTACTCCCTCCTGGATGGGATGCTAGTCCATCGCAGGGTTATCCCTAACATTAAATTCGCCGGTGCCCATTTAGAGAGAGGCACCGTGAGAGTAATTTGCCTTGCACAAGAACACAGCGCGATGTCTCCAGCCAAGGCTCGAACCCAAACCACTTGACCTGGAGGCGAGCGCATAAACCATGAAAAAACCGATGCCTTTGCGGGGATACCCTTGTAAAATGCACACATCCCATATTTATTTATTTATTTATTTATTTATTTATTTATTTATTCTCCCTTACATCGCTTTCATCGCGGAGAGCTTAGGCAGGTATTACTTTGGTGAGTGTGCTCACTGTATTAGAAATTCAAGTACGCAGCAGGGAGCACATAAGTAGTGCAGGTTTTCATTTTTTTTTTAAATGTAATAATGGAACGGCATTCATAAAGGATGGGATGGAAAATAACGAAATTCAACGTAGGTTTCCGCCCTTAAAATAGTAATTTGACAAATTTTCTAAATTAAACCAAAAAATAGGCCTGGCCCCAGTTGTTCAAAAGGTGCATAACACTATCCACCGGATAAAACCCTATCCATTGGATAGTGCAATTGGTTTTGCTAGTGTTTATCCACTGTGATGATAATAATGATGATAATAAACTTATTAGTCATTTATCCGGCAGATAGCGCTATCCATCGTTCGAGCAACCGGGATCTGGTGTCTATTTTGGGTCATGCATGCAGAGCGTATGGAGAGAGTGAGATTGGCGGCATAATAATACTGAATTACAACGGGTGGTATTTACCTTCAACACGATCATTTGTCATTCTCATCGGGTGAAGAAGGGCTATAAAAGCCTGAAAGGAGCGATAGGCGTGGCTGGGGGGTGGGGGGCCCCATCACGTTCAAAGTAGTACTGGCAAAATTAATGTTCTTAGGTATTTTCGGTCAATATTGCTTGCAATGAATTTCTAGGATGAAAGAGATGAGACTGTGGTTGATTCAACAATTACCCCTCATACACCTGAATCATCCTTTTTGCTAACCACTGAGACTCCCAGAAGCCTCTACCAGCCATCCGAAAGTTCAGTGGACTTTGACGAGACTCAAAGACCGTCAACTAGCTCCAGAAAAAAACTCAATGAATTCCTAGCGTGTAGGGATGTCAGTCCTATCCCTTATCATTTGACAAAGCCATGGAATTCAGTCGCTGATAGAACACAACGCTACCACACCCGCAAGGCGAGACAAGTGGTGACGGCAGCCCTAGAAGAGATCGCGCCTCAGAACATCTCTGGAATTCCTTGGTGGCGTCAAAGAGCGTCAAGCAACAGTCCACGAGCGAGGAAGAAGACCCACTTGACGTGACACTCATAGACGCTCTTGCGGAATGTTACAACAATACAAGCCATTGGAGTACACGGAGACAAATACTACCTATCATTGCTGACAAAGCTAGTTTTCAAACGTTGCAAAGGTGGATCCCGGGCCTTACACGGTACAGATTCAAAATTGCAAGACACCATCGCCTTCTTCATGGCAGAGGCTCTGTGATCTCACCTCCTTGTCATAGCAGAATGTACGTCGCAGCTGGAAAACTGGACGACTTCCTTGATTTCATAACAAGTGCGCACATTGTTCAAGACCTGCCATTTGGCGAAAGAACATTGAAACTGTCATCCAAAGAAAAAATCATTGTGCCTAACGTAGCAAGAAGTGCTATTCCAGAACGAATCGTCCAGCAGTACGACCCTTTTTGCAGTGAAGACGATTTTGTACCAATGGGAAGAAGTACCCTTCTCAGATTCTTAATATCTGTTCCGCTTCAGTTCGAAACTCTCTTCAGGGACTTGATTATTTCACTGCACAAGGTGCGAAAGCCTTCGATGAATTGGAGAATGTTGTTGAAAAGCTTGGAGATGACTGTGGGATGTGATTGTCATGGAACAAAGAAAAGAAGGCACAGCTGAAAGCGGCCAAGAGATACCTGGAGGGTGATTACAAGGTAAATACACTGAATATATTATTTTCCGCCTGGGGCATTCGAGGTACGTATTGCAGGCTTCGAGCAGCATTTTCAAGTCATAAGTGACAGTTTTTCACTACACGGACCGACCCAAAGCTGGTTAATTAATAACCTGTTTATTTTTTCTCCTCTCACTCTCTCAAATCACAATTACAATTGTTGACTTTTTCTATACACATACCTATCGAGCAAGACGTTGCCGTGACCGTGGGCAGAGAGAGAAAAATTTCGACCTCGCTAAGAACCAATCAGATTGCAGGAGTTTTCACTGTGCCCTCTTGGATAAAGAAAAAACAAAATGTTTATTTTTTTGACAACATACATGTTCATTATATTATACGTCAAAATACAGTCAGTTATTTCAGCGACAGTTTGATCTTTCGACCAATGGCCCACGCCCCTAGGGACTTGCGGGATTAGGGAATCCAGGATTGTGTGGTATGCATCCATCACCTGAGTAACAAGTCATTTTCAAACCACTTCGTATCATATTGGATGTATTCCCTACTTCAGTTTCATTAGAAAGTGAGACCACATTCTTTGAGACGAGGATGTCATCCTACAGGGGCCGGTTGCTCTGAGGCTGGTTAGCGCTAACCGTTGGTTAAGAGGTATCAAAACCTATGGGTTTCCATGGTATTTAACGCCGGTTAGCACTAACCATGCTTCGAACAACCCGGGCCAGGACGATAGTGTTAATAACCAGCCCAATAAAACATCTCCAGGAACTATTACTATTGCACCTCAGACGACTATACGTGATAATGCATAATCATAAATTATGACATAACTGCGACAATTATGGTGGGTGATGAGGATTGTGATTTTATCTTAACAAGCGCTATCCAGATGAAATGATCGAAAGTTGCTCGATCGCCGGCTGTTCCTATCCGGACGTCCCGCGTGAGTGACGTACATTTAACAATTATCCTACGAAATCGCGTGGAATATCGCCTGATACTTAGCCGACCAGGCCGTAGGCCGAGTTGGCTAACATCAGGCGATATTCCACAAGACTGAGCAGGATAATTGTCTTATTATTCAACAAATTGATGGCAAAGCACAATTTTTTTACGTTTATTGGGAAAGCATCCTGGTTTTAGCATCCTGTATAGTCATACGACTTCTAGGATTAATAAAAATGTATGTATGTAAATGTATGTATGAAAGCTGGAAAAGCTACCATTTTTCTCCGCGACACACAAAATTACGTATATATCTGTTAAGTACGCACGACGAATATTGAGTGCGCTATGGCCCGCATATTTGGACATTGTCACCATGTGTTTAATAATAAAATCATTTATTGACCAAGCTTGGTTGGTCCAGATGTAGACATAAGACTCTCACCTTTGTTCACATGCGGAGCTAAACTTGCCTCGATCTACATGCGAAAAATAAAAAAGAAAACATTAAAAAAACCCTAATATTCTTGCATCTGGATCTCACACTTAATAGAAAATGTCTCATGATAAATCACTTTTTTTTTACATAAGGTACACTTTTCCTCGAGTTACAGTGTGCCAGATCATTGCAGAGCATACGCATTGAGCTATCCAGAAGACACAGACCCTGTTTCCACCTGCGACCACAGCCACGTGGATACATGTGACCGATGTGTTCGTCTTGCATCTGTGCCCGTGGTCAACGAAATTGAGGACGCGCGAAGGGAAGAAGAGCGCATGATTGACACCCGAGAAGAGTTGGTTTTTTTTAGGCTCGCAGGCAAAGCAGCATACCGACTCCTGGAAATCTCACCTGTTGCGTTCAACAAATCAAGACGACTGCAGACTAGATATCATTAAGGAGCTAGATGAAACTTCTGTTTTGCTGGTCTCATATTGGGTTATGAAATATCTACCAAGAAAATTTCGAGAAAGTCATACTGATTGGTACGGCAAAAGAGGAATCCCATGGCATATTGCAGTTGCGCTGATGATGTCGTTTGTCCACCTGTTTGAGAGTTGCAATCATCAAGATAGCTGTGCTGTTCTTGCCATACTTAACGACGTCTTTCGTCAACTTAAAGGGAAAGGACGGTCTAGAAAAAGTTCCTCTGAATATCGAAAGTTCTTTACCTGTATTGTCATACTTGACCACTCATTTGGACCAAATGTGTTTAAATAGCCAACAATAACGCTTCAAAAATAGGCAAATTTAAATTGAAATCCGCCATCTTTGTTTTTGTGTATGCAAACGAGGCTATGACGTAGCAATAGTCAAGGATTCCTCCGGATGACTGAATGTACTTGATGTAAAGAAGAAAAGTACAGGCGAGGAGAGCAATACTTTGTAGACTTGAATCTTAATCCAGAGGCTAAACTGTATTGATATTGGCTCCACCTCTGAACAGATTTACCGCGTGGTCGTTAAAAAGGATTTTATCTGTGAGTTATATGCAGGAGTTTTACAAAGCGAGAGAGTGCTTGCAGTGCTATCCCGCGCTCATTGCTGTTAAATAAATGCCTGGAAATCAAGTTTAATCTGTCTACCGTGACTTTCCAGGGGCACCCAACGAATCTGTTCCTCACATTATCTGTTCCCCAGAGGAATCTTGCTGGCTGGCAAAAATACTGGTGTTTCGATGAGCTGGCTGGAAATTTTGTTATTGGTAGAGGTTTTGCCTGGGAATTACTGACTTTTTCTAGCATTTCAACCCGAGCTGGCTCTAGAAACTCTGAAGACTGAGGAGGACTAAACAAAAAAAGCAAAAAAAAAAAAAAAAAAGGGAACCCCTTCCCTTTGCCAGAGAGTAGTCACAAACATACGACGCCTGGTCAGAGTTATTGCGCTTGCGGAAAAAAACCTGTTTTGTCCCGGTTTTGTCGCTTTTGTTCGGTCGTTTTGGATCGAGGGATTTGAAAGCGCGCGGAATTCCTGGCTGGGAAATAAATTTGATCAGCTGGCTGGGAAACCAACCAATTTTATCTAGCTGGCTGGGAAATTTCTTGTGTCTTGCTGGGAAAAAGAAACAGATAATGTTTTCCCAGCAACACTGAAAAACACCTAAAAATGCCTTAATAACATTTATTTTCATTAACTGGGGTATAATAATACATTTTACGCTAAATTGGTCGTTGGGTGCCCCTGACTTTCTAGGAGATCCCTGTAACAAGTTCAAAACAAACGATCGATTTATATATTTCCATCAAATGGTAAGAGTAAATCGTTTGAGTAGTTTCTATACTGCTAAAAAAAAATAACCACATTTCAGGTTAAGTTTATTAGCGCATAACAGTGAAAGTCGTCTACATATGGCTTGATTCAGTTTTCTCGCTCCAATATAATGATATTTTGGACTAGTTGACTTAGATTTCCGTATGAAGCGAATTTCACCAAGACCAATATTCATATACCTGAAGATCCCGCTTGAAGTCCTTCTCGGTAAAATCACAGACCCGAACAGACTATATAGCGGTCAGGTTTTCACGTTTAAGGAATCCATCCACGTTTTATCTTCGCCGGCCAACTTTTCTTGAAATTTTCATTTTCCGGTGTAAACTTCGTTTTTTTTTATTTTTATATGTGTTCTCAAGTCTAGTTTCATCCCTATCGAAAGCGTACACCCCAACAGCGGTAATTGTTAATTGGTGTGAAAAAGCCTTGCTACATGTATTGAGCAACATATGAAAGTTTCGTCGGCTTATTCTAAATTAAACGCTTCCCTGTGTGAAAGCAAACAAATACGTTTGCTGAAGCATCGAAGATGGCTGTCGCTGAAGGAAGAAAGTAAAAAAGGTACATTTGTCCAAATTTTCTTTGTCGCATGTTCAAGGTTTTTGTCTTGTTTACATTTGCTCTGGCTGATTTTTGCTGTCTAGTTTGATTGACTAGAAAATCTATAAGTATTTAGTGACTTGAGTTTCTGTCGCACTTAGAGCTTACAACATTGGCCCTGGTAAGTTCATTGCTTGGAGAAAGTTTGATGTTCCCGGTAAACGAGAGGTACCATCTCACAATTCTGAATAGCACTTTGCTCCTATTAAATTGAGACGAGTCGATAGAGCAACTCCACTTATAGAGGAGCAGGAAACCGTGATTGACGAAGATGCAGATTACTCAACTAATGCGTTATTAGATTCAGCCTTTCAAAATTTATTTCTCTCTCCAGAAGAAGGATGCATCGAATCTTACCAACGACACAGCTCACTCGAAAACCATTTTGAGTGTGGAGAGCACTTGAATACGAAACGATTCGTGACCGAGGAAGGATTACGTTTTTGCAATCGTTAGCCGCGTAGCACTTATATTTGAACAGACTTAACTGACATATTAAAGTGTAATGAGAAGTGCTAAGTTTCGAATTCTATCTCATATGAACCATGTGAGTGTTAGCCCTACTGATGAAAATGGACCCACACAAGGAGAGAGAAAAACTCTGACCAGGGTGGGAATTGAACCCACGACCTTCGGGTTAGATCACCACTGCTCTACCGACTGAGCTACAATGTCAGACGAGAGCCGGTCGTTGGAACTGAAGATGTTAAAGTCACGGCAATGAACATGCATAAGTACAAGGAAGGATTACCTTTTTGCTTCACATTACACTCTAATCAGTTAAGTCTGTTCAAATATAATTGCTACACAGCCAACGTTTGCAAAAAAGTAATCCTTAATTCCTTGTACTTGTCCTTGTGTGGGCCCATTTCTATCACTAGGGCTAACGCTCACATGGTTCATATGGGGTAGAAACGTAGCACTTCACATTACACTCTAATCAGTTGATTCTTGACCGAGCTATGCTGGGGGACGCGTCAAGGCTGGAAGAGGGAGCTAGCATGTTGCCTAAAATAAAGGAGACTGAACTTTCCCTGGTATCATTATCACAATCATCTGGACCATCACTTCCGATGGGATGGGCCCTCAAGTATTCCCATGCCCGCAGCACTCGATTTTCAACCAATCAAAAAGAATATTTGATTGCTAAATTCCAGATTGGCGAACAAACTGGGCAGAAGGCAGATCCACTAGTGTTTCCAGAGTTATGATGACAGCGAAAGACAGTAATGGCGAGAGTCTGTTTGATAGCACCAAGTTTCTAACAAGCCAGCAGGCTGCCAGCTTTTTTACGCGCTTGGCTTCAAAGAGGAGTTTGAAAGATGTTGTTGAGGCACGAAGTGATGAAGACGAAAAGAGCAAAACGAAGCAGACCAGGAAAGATAGGAAAGCCGGTTGCAAGTCCTGAGAAACAAAGTGATTTCGGACATTTCAATTTAACATGTGCATCCAATCGTGTACGATGCTCATAACATGTGTGAACTCATAAAGAATTCAAAGCGTTCAACCTTTTCTATAAAAATGTTGCAAGACACTTTCTCATCGTTTGACCTAGATGTATCAAAGATCACCGTTAAGAGGAAGAAGCCATACATTGATGTGCTAACAAACCTTGTCATGGGCTGTACATGCCAGACGAACAATTAGTGATAATCACTGATCTACTTACGGCTTGTGGCCGAAAAGATGTACGTTTTTCGATATTACGTCCAGGAATACTAAATGTGCAAAAACTATAAAACGCTTAGAGCTTTTTACAGGTTTTTTTTTTTTTACTAAAGAAAGTAAAACCTGGTTCATGTGCAGCGTTTCTCATTAACCTTAGAGAGGAGGCCCTGAATCGGTCGTTAGAAGAACAAATATAGTAAAGATAGTCGTCCCGTGTTTTCTGAATTTTTGATTCTGCACGTAACCACACAATTTTAAATAAT
>NC_090870.1:17015333-17082833 GCF_036669935.1 Montipora foliosa | reverse complement strand
GCCTTCCAGAAAAATTGATCTCAGATGGTGTTCTCTCGATAAGATGCGTAGGGTAAGCCTCGCCCTTCAAGACGGGCTTTGAATCGAGATAGTGCTTCCTCAAATATTGTTTCTGAAGAGTTTGTTCGGCGAAACATACTAGCCTCTCCGTTGATAAGACCATTCTTGACACCGGGCGGGTGACATAAGGTAAAATGCCTCAATCAGTGTATTGAAAGGTTTCATTCTGCGCGGCTGGTAATATGTTTTGATATGGTGAATAGATTCTTTATAGAATCGTTCTCCTTTGTATACTGTTGTCGGTCTAGGAAAGTGATCTCCTTTTCTGAAATTTAAGCAGTTAACTTTATCGTTACGTTGAAGTTGCTAGCTTGTGGAATGAACAGGTTGATTTCCTGTTTATCTCCGTCCCATAGTGAGAAACGCCGGGTTAGCATTTTTGTTTCCATTTATGTGGACAAAACACTGACCCACAGTTCATGTACTACAACTATGGACTACCTCTAAAAAGTATTAACAGTATTTCGAATGAGTACTATTGACAGAACTGAAATGATTATACACTTATATTGCACGTACCTTGTTTATTTTCCTCCGCACGGCCATATGCGACGAAATCCAGGAATTGTACAGGTCTCGCTTCACTTACATGAACTAATCGACCATCACAACAATTATCGAAAGCTAACCTTTTTTAAATGGTTGCTTAAACTTAAATAGTGTTGATCAACGCCGTTTAAATAAAATGGGTGTTTAGGCTTAAAGACTACTTGAGACGCTGCGTATATGTAGACCAATAAGCATACTCATCAGTTCGAAATATATAGTTTCTTTAGAGTAGTCCAGCATGGTAGTCCATGGACTGGGGAAAGTGTTTTGTCCACCACCCAGAAATCGAAACAAAAATGCTAAGCCAGAGCAAAGTTAAACCAACAATATGGAAACGTTTCTCATCGATGGCGTTTTCTCACTATGAAACGTAGATAAACAGGAAATCAACTTGTTCATTGTGCAAGCTAACAACTTCAACCTAACCATAAAGTTAACCGCTTAAATTTCAGAAAAGGAGATCACCTTCCTAAACCGACAACAGTATAGTAAGGAGAACGGTTCTATAAAGAATCTATTCTCCATATCAAAACATATCACCAGCCGCGCCGACTGAAACCTTCCAATACACTAATTGAAGCATTTTACCGCGCACCGGTGGCTCAGTTGGTTGAGCACCGGGCTGCCATGCGTGAGGTCGTGAGTTCGACTCCGGCCGGACCAACACTCAGGGTCTTTAAATAACTGAGGAGAAAGTGCTGCCTTTGTAATTACATCCGCAAATGGTTAGACTTTCAAGTCTTCGCGGATAAGGACGATAAGCCGGAGGTCCCGTCTCACGAATAACATCCATGTTCATTAGTTCCCTGTGGGACGTTAAAGAACCCACACACTATTCGAGAAGAGTAGTGGAAGAAGTTCCCGGTATTGTGGCTGTCCTCTGTGTGTATATGAGTGGGTGGGTATAGCAGGTCCACATCAGCTGAATAGCTGCCAAAACTTCAACCTGCTTAAACAAATAGATAAATAACAAACAAGCATCTTGTCATCCGCCCGGTGTCAAGAAGAGTTTTAACAACGGAGAGGCTTGTAGGCTTCGCCGAACAAACTCTTCAAAAACAACATTTGAGGAGGCAAGGCACTATCTCGATTCAAAGCCCGTCTTAAACGGCGAGGCCACCCTACGCATCTTATTGAGAGAACACCATCTGAGGTCAATTTTTCTGGAAGGCAGTCGAAAAAAAGCCAAAACTATTGAGAAAACCCTACCATTTGTCAGTACATACAACTCAGCGGTCACAAATCTTAAATTTAATACATGCATTACAAAATAAAGCTGTTTGAACATTGACTGGAAAGGCGCGCCATATGTTCGCACGCGCCATAAAGGACAGCTGATGCATTTTTTTGTAAACACACACTTCTAAAATACAGGCAAAATAGTGGAATAATAAATCTCTTATTCTCGAGGACATTTTTGTCATTGCTCGTATTTTTCTCGCTGCTCGGAAAAATACTACGCATGATATGTTAAACCATCGAGTAAGATATATGTATCGTGCCCTGATGAGAGGAAGAGAAGAAAAAAGGTGGACAAATATCAGGATCTGAAATGGGAATGTGTGCTTGTGTAGCGCAGCGTGCGGATGCAATTTTGAGAGCTCCAGGATAGTGTGATTATGTTTTTATAGCTACAAAGTCTTAGAAGTTTAAAATGGTTAAGGATACTGTGCAGTCACTAAAAGCTGAGAATGACAAGCTAAAGGAAAAAGTGGAAGAAGTTTTTGCCGAACTTAAGAAAGTTCAAGAGAACCTGAAGGGGAATCATGCTGGCGGCCATGTTGCAAGCGCATCAGATCCTGACGCACTGAAGTCCTTGGACTTCCTAAGCAAAGAATATGATGATCTTAATGAGTTTAGAGACCGAGCCTTGGACAAAATATCCACTCTTGAAAAATCACTGAAGCAGTTATCAACAGAAGTATCAAAAGTTTCGATGGCCATTGATCAGGTCCAAGAGTATAGCTATTCCTACAATATCAAACTTGTTGGCGTCCCCGAGTTGGAACCATTCGAAAATGCCTTCAAGACCTCGCAGCTTTGCTCAAAAATCTTCAATGCAATTGGTGTAGATGTAAAACCGTATGACAGCGACATAGCCCACAGGATTACGCCACGCCATGCTACCGAACGACGACCCAAACCTATAATTTGCAAATTTACACGAAGGCTTATTCGCGAACAAGTTATGGCACGTCGTAGGGAAATTAGAAATGTAAACCCAACGAGTATCGGTCTACAGGAAGATGTCTCTCTGGATCAAGTTGGTATCTTCGACCATTTGACGCCGCGTCTTCAAAGCTTGCTTGCAGATGCAAAGAAATTTAAAGAGAGGTGTAATTATGCATTTTGCTGGGCCAAAAATTCGATTGTATGGCTGAGGAAAAGCGAGGGATCTCGACCCATCGCAATCAAGAGTTCAAGAGTTTTAGATAATCTTATGTCCCGTGAGCAGTCATCAAGTTAAGGAAACATAAGTCAAGTAGCAATACAACCAACTAAGGTAAACAAAGCTCTCTTACAAGAGCTTCCGTACTATTCATGTGATATTATTCCTTCTCACGATCAGTTTAATAATAGTTTAAACACAAGTCTCCCTACCAAGAAATATCTTGAGCGTTTACCAAGTTTTAATGAATTGGATATATTTACTCTAAACAGATTTCCCAATGGAAGGTCTGATTTTGATCCCTATACCACAGCTATCAGCTGTAGATACTTTTCTCCCCATAGTTTCTGTCATTCAAAAAGACAATTCCAGTTTTCGTCTAATTCAACCGATGGACTTTCATTGTTTCATACCAATATTAGAAGCCTGAAAAGTAATTTAGAAAAATTTCAAACCCATTCACTAGAAGAACTTGATTTTCATTTTAACATAATTGGAATCACAGAAACTAGAATAAGAAATGAGCTTGGAGATTTGGATTTTAATCCCATGATACCTAATTATAACTTTGAGTATGTGCCGACGCCCCTTTCAGCTGGAGGTGTTGGCATATACATTGATCAAAGATTCAAATATACAGTTATTGAAAAAACCTCTAATGAAGCTTATCAGGCTCTCTGGGTTGAGTTCCATTTGCCAAAAAAAGCAAATATGATTTGTGGTGTGGTCTATAGACAGCACAATTCACCAGAACGTTTTCAAGAATATTTTGATGAAACAATTGAAAAACTTGGCGCCTCTGGGAAGAAAATTATCTTCATGGGTGATACTAATTTAAACCTTCTCCGTTTTAATTCCTGTAAATATGCTCAAAACTTTATTCTCTCCCTGCAAAGCTTTAGCTTAATGCCAACAATCGATAAACCAACAAGAGTGTATAATAATTCTTATTCACTTATTGACAATATCTTTATAAGTAATCTTGAAGATTATATAACCAGTGGCAACATAATTTCCGATCTAACCGATCACTTTTCACAATTTTGTTTTCTTCTCTAGGATAAAACTATTTTCAAGAATGATTGTCATAAAAATCTAGCACGGGATTATTCAAGCTATTCTGAAACAGAATTTCTACACGACCTTTCCCAACTTGACTTGATCCAAGCAGTCTCAAAAAACACTGATGTGAATAAATCATTCTCTGAATTTTATAATAAATTAAATGATCTTCTCAACAAGCACGCACCGTTAAAGCCAGTCTCAAAGCGCATGATTAAGCGATTATCAAAACCTTGGATATCTAAGGGAATTAGCAAATCAATTAAAATCAAAAATCAACTTTTTACTTCTGGTGTCACTGATGCCTACAAGACCTATCGTAATAAAGTTTTGATGCTCACACGAATAAGCAAAAAAATGTATTTTCACAAATATTTTGAAGACAATTTGAAAAATACTAAAAAAGTATGGGAGGGCATCAATAGTCTTTTAGGTCGTAAGAATAAAGCTCACAAAGGTATAACCTCTTTAAAATGTCCACAAACCAAGCAAGTATCTTATAATACCTCCGAGTTTCCTTATATAATGAATAAGTTTTTCTCCTCAGTTGGACACAACTTGGCGTCTAAAATGCCATATCCAATTAAACAATTCTCTGAATATCTCCCTCAGGTAAATCCCATGGTTCTTTCTTTTTCAACCCCGTCTCTTCTTCTGAAATTGAACTGGAAATAGTGACTATTCCTCAAAATAAAGCACATGGACTGTATTCCTTTCCCACTCGTATTTTAAGATCAGCTAAAAACATTATTAGCCAACCTTTGTCTGTACTTCTGAATAAATCACTCGAATACGGAATTCATCCAACTAAGTTGAAGCTTGCTAAAGTAATTCCGATTTACAAAAACGATGATCCATCTGATCCTTCTAATTATAGGCCTATATCACTTCTCTCTGTATTCAAACGTATCTTTGCAAAAATCATGTATTATCGCCTTAAATCATTCCTCGAGAAGAAGAATATATTCAATGATTCACAATATGGTTTCAGTGAAAAGCGTTCCACTGAGCATGCTATCCTACATATAATTAATCAAATTGAAAATAACATGGACAATAAGATGTATTCATGCGGCATATTTATTGATTTAAAGAAAGCTTTTGACACGGTAGATCATTTAATATTATTGCAAAAATTGGACCACTATGGTGTACGCGGTGTAACAAATAGTTGGTTTGCCTCTTACCTGCTTGGTCGGCAACAAACAACTCAAATTGGTGCCAAAAACATATCAAAAAAGGAAGTAATATTATCAGGAGTCCCACAGGGATCGGTGCTAGGACCGTTGCTTTTCCTCGTCTACATAAATGATATATCTAACAGTTCTGATCAGCTTAAATTTTATTCATTTGCAGACGATACTAACCTCTTGTATGCTGATAAAAACCTTAAGGAGCTAGAGATTAAAGTTAATACAGAACTTAGTAAGATCTATGACTGGTTAGTTGCTAATAAATTATCATTGAATATAAAAAATCTAACTTTGTTATATTTCGACCAAGACAAAAGATCTTGAACTATCAAGTAAACTTAAAGGTGTTTGATCATCACACTAATAGCTATATCTCTTTGGAGCGTAAGAAGTTCATCAAATACTTAGGCGTGCTCATCGATGAAAATCTTTCATGGAGTTACCACATTGCTCATGTTGCATCAAAAATAAGTAAATCAATTGGTATTAGCTCTAGGATAAGGCATTTTGTACCGCTGAGTACTTTACACCATATCTACAGGTCACTCATTCAACCATACTTAATGCATGGTATCGTAGCGTGGTGTAATACTGCAGAAGTTCATAGAACTAAACTTTTGACCCTTCAAAAACGAGCTCTTCGTCTAATGTATTTTGCTGATCGATTACAAATCTCATGCAATACCTTTCTTCATTTCTTCTCGTCTTTTTCCTTTAGATATGCTCTATTTTAAATCTGTGGCTGTGATGATACATGATGAATCAAACAACTTGACACCTCCTAATATATTTAACTTATTCACCCATCAAGCTGATATTCATCCTTACGAGAGATCATCGCAAAGAGGAGATTATTTTCTTAAACGTTGGAGAATAGATATTCAAAAAAGATCTTTCTCAAGAATTGGCGTTAAAATTTGGAATAGCATATCTTGTGAAGTCCGCCAGATGTCAAAATCCAACTTCAAAAATAATGTTGATGATATCCTCTTACAAAGACTGCTAAAATATGATTACATTGATGTTTCGATAATATTGGCAAATTTTGACTCCTTAGTTTAGTATGTCATGTAGTTAAAAATTTATTGATTCAATTTAAACTACTTTTTTCATGTTTATTTATGTTAAACTGTACAAGTTTTAAGCTGTTCTCCACTGCACTAACTGTATTCTAAAACTAATTTATTTTATTTTATTTATTTATTTTTATGTGAATGTGTAGTCATGTATTTGTAACCATGTTATCTGGAATATTTATTGTAAGCAATGCTCGCCTAGCGAGCTAACTGCGAGCATTGCATAGTTGTGTGATATTTTATGCAAAATACATAATAAAAACTGAAACTGATAAAAACTGAATTGAAGTGGATTTGGAGCTGCGGTGAAGTGACGGCGATTCCCATAGTAATTTTGGCTTTGGGTACGATCTAAAATAATTTAAGTAATGATCCGTGTACGGGGGATAGCAATTTCTTTTCTTATGCAGCAACGGTGCTTTCCCCACATAGGAATGTTATCATTTTTACACAGAGAATGCATAAACCTACAGGAAGGAGCTGGAAGGCCGTTAATACAATGAAATTCATTTGCAGCTCATTTTGAAAGGGTGTTTTTTTGTGTTAAAAGATTTTGACCAATCACAAGAGTTGAAAGCAAAAGCCAAGAAACGTTTACAATTTTACATGTTCCCCACATACGATTTCTGTGGTATTCAAACTGAGACCAGATTTTGTTATATGGAAGATGGTTGGAAACTAAGGATGAATATAATACTGCTTTATGACGTTTTGTTAACGTTTGCTGTTTAAGTCAATCACAATTAAAAGAAAAGTTATCACCTTTTTGTATTGCAATTGAATTCCAACATGTTCGTTGCCGTTGTTGCTATCGTTCTTATCTGGACCGTTTCTTGAACCACTGGCTAGTTAACACCAGCCGTAATCTGAACTTTTGAACCCTCCAAAAGGCCTGCCTCGTGGGAACGGCTAGGATTTGGAGATATGCACTGAACGTCTAAGGTTGCTGGTTGATGTTCAGTTGAACATTATCAACTTTTTAAAAGCAGTTTAGCTGTGAGGATGATGATGATGATGTGGACGACGATGACGACGACGAAAACGACGACGATGACGACGACGACAAAGACGAGGACGACGACGACGTTGACGACGACGACGACGATGACGATGATGACGATTATGACGATGACGATGACGATTGCGACGGCGATGACGATGACGATGACGATGACGACGACGTTGACGATGATGATGACTATGATGGGTAAAATAGTTCTAAATGGAAAAGAAGATTTTGATTTGAATATTCTGGCGGTAATTTTTTTCATTAAATTTGTTCAAGAGCGATTAGTGCTTACCAGATATAGAAAACTTACAGAATTCCATAATCATTTGAAAAAAAGGTGAAACCTGTCGAATTAAAGATTTATGCAATCAGGATGTTTTTCCTTTGTTTTGAGTAGGCTTAATAATTGTTTTCTGTGGTACCGAGTTTCACACTATCGCGTATTATCAGAAACCCATAAGGGTTGAAACGTGTAACGGCCCCTGTGTGCTGGGAAAACAAGCTTCTGAATATTCAATTTGCTGAGTACCATATTTGGAACAACAAGAGCGAGGGTTTTCCAAATATGGTACTTAGCACTGAAACATTCAACCAATCAGTTCGCACTGAATATTCGGAAGCTGTGAACGCGCGTTGCACGTTTCAACCCTTATGGGTTTCTGGTATTATATATCGACATCTTGTTGTCTCCTTTCAGTTAGGTGTCGAGTCGCTGTTTGGTTCAGTTTGATCTTGAAGATAAAAAACACGGCTACAGTCTTTCCCAGGGCTTTCCTCCGCATTTTTCCCACATGCCCAATCTACATAAAAGCGGAAAGTAACACGAGCTTTCCTCGATCGACAAATGAAAAAACAAAAGGAAAGAAATACAGTAGAGATGTCGGCTGGATTATTATATATTATTTAGTTATAGTGATCGTAATGATTCTCGTTATGTTCGCTCGTAACTTGAAAGTGATCTGTCGTAAAGTTCTCTTCGCCTGGGTCTACCGCGTCTACCGCGAACGCTGTTGTGCATTTACATGTTCGTTCGTTCGTTTGCATAGCTCGGTTCCGAGTATGCTTTGCTCAGAAACACTTTCTTCGATGTGATATCAGTCAAATGTTCGCACGAAAAAGTCGGCCGCAACCACCGCATGAAATTGTATGAGGGTTCACGTGGTTTTGAGTTCTTGCTTTTCTCTCAACCTTCTTCGTCTCTTCATGCTGCCTTCTGCTGTTCTCAAAAACTGATTTTTTTTTCACGAACAGTCCTTCTGCAAGGATCATTTCTTTCTGCAACTGCCATCTCTCAACTGACCGGGTCGACTTCGCCGGGTACTCTTCAAGATAACCTTGAGCTGGTCCTTGTAGCGTCTTTTTGGGGCACTCGTGGTCTTTTGCTACATATAAGTTCAGAGAAGAGGAGTTCTTTGGAAAGGCTGGAGTCTGGTATTCGGGCAAGATGTCCAGCCTATCTTGGTCTATGTCGGGTAATGACGGTTTCTAAGCTTTCCATATCTGCTCGAATGAGGACTTCGTTGTTAGTAACTCGGTGTTGCAACTTGATTTGCAACATCTCAGGAAGTTTGGATAGATGGAATCGTTCAAGTTTTCGGAGGTCTCTTCGGTAGAGGACTTATGTTTCGCAAGCATACAGTAAGGTAGAGGTGACTATACCGCGGTAGACCATGAGTTTGGTTTTTAGGTTCGGCGAAGGATTACTGAACTCTTTCAGATTAGAAGAATTTTCCGTACGAAGCATGGGCGGCCTTGATCAGATTGTTTATGTCTTTTTCAGCGGTTGAATTTGAGGTTAATACACTGCCAAGGTATGAGAATTGCTTAACATTCTACAGATCTGATTCATTAATGGTAACTTTGGGTCTCAACTTTGGTTGATGGCCAGGAGGACGAGGTTGGAACAGGACCTTGGTCTTTAGTACGTTGATGGTGAGGCGTAGCGTGTTTTGGCATTGGAGAAGTTGTTCGCTGAGGTCTGGAGGTCTTCAAGTTCATGGGTCATGGTGCAGTTGTCATGGGCATATTGGGGCTCTGCGACTCGTACGTTGTTTGTACGCGTTCTGTACCTGAGGCGGGCGATATTGAAGACACCGCTGTCTATTCGGTATCGGAAATCGATTCCGGGGTTGTCATTTGGAATCCCTCGAAGCATGGCCGCGAGAAAGATAGAAAAAAGTGAAGGGCGAGCACGCATACTTGTTTTAGGTCCCCTGTCATTGGAGCGGGTTCCGATAGGCCGGTTTGATATTGGACTCCTCTTTCCGTGATGAAGAGTTCGTATGATTGCCGTGAATTTCCTTGGGCAGCCATGACGTTCAAGGACCTGCCACATCGCTGGCCTGAGGACGCTATCGAAGGCTTTATAAAAGTCGTAGAATATCATTTCCAGGGAAATGGGAATGATTTGTAAGTGGTTTGAGCGTATTAGTCAACATATTTGCGCTTACTTTCAAGTACTCCATTTTCGTTCAATGCTACGTATGCACAATGGCTTAAACGTCGCAGATGCGCCGTATAAAAGATGAATCAGCCATTCCACAACCAGGCCACGTATGAGCTTTGGTTAACTTCGCATACGCACTTTGCAAGCTTGAGTGCGATTTGTGACTGAACGCAAAAAACAACAACAAAAACAAACAAACAAACAAAGCCCAAATTAAACCTCGGGCGTTTCCCCTGAAAAGCCCGAGTAATTAACAATTGATCCCCAACCCACCCCATCCCTAAACTGTCTTTTTAAATCAACAATGGTAGTAACATTCTATTAAGCAGGGGAGAGGGGTAGTGTTACAGTGGTATAATAAGGTTTGTTGATTTGTATGAGTCACAACCATGATCGCTAGTTCCATTACTGCCAAAATGTTCCAGGATCTTTGACGATGCGTGTTTTTTTTTTTTCAGACTTTACTGGGATCTGATGATTCTGCTTTTGCTGATTGTGAACCTGTTCGTGTTACCGGTAGCCATTGCTTTCTTTACTGATGATATGAGTCCAGCGTGGATTGTTGCTAACGTTATATCTGATGGAATATTCCTTCTAGATATAGTGTTGAACTTCAAAACAGGTGTCCTTATTCATGGAACACCTAACAAATTTATTCTAGACCCCAAGGAAATTGCGATACGGTAAGTCATTACGTTTCGCTTTGAAGAAATAAAAGACAACTCTTCTCCGGGCTCGCTGATTTAGGAAGAAGCAAAGGCTAAAAAAAAGGGGGGGGGGGTGAGGACACGGCATAGCCTGAGGACTCAGCAGAGGCGGTTTAATCCCTTGATCTACCGGATCCTCATTTGTTTCTCAAGCTCGCATTTTCGCTCGTTCCGACTAATTGCAGTTGAGAACGCAAAGGGAAAACGTCCCGTCACGTTTTGTTTTGGATACATAGTCAAGAAAAATCACGAAAAGGATAAGTTTGTCTTATAATCAGTGGGCGATTTTCTACCCGAGACTCGTAGTCATTTTGACGAATTACGCGTTCATTAATTTTTATGAATTTTGGTTTTACCAAAGAAATCGATAGAGGTAAAGTAACCGCTATAAGAAAGATTTGTGAGTTAAAGTTTCGAGCATATCGTTAGGGCGAATGTTATGTTTTATTATACGGCAAACAATTCTCAGGCTAAACGGAGCACTCTGATTGACTGGTTTTCAGTAGGGATTTTACAGCACTGGTTGCTTCATAATACAAATGTACTGAATTGGGCACTTGTAGTGATTGTGTTGACAGCTTACCTTTTCACCTTTATAAACGATGACTGTATTCTATTTTACAGGTATGCGAAGGGATGGTTTATAATTGACCTCATATCTTCCTTTCCGTTTGATTACATCGTGTCGACGGCAAGCAGCAGTCAATCCGGTCGCTTGCTTAGCGCTTCAAGAGCCCTTCGTATTCTGCGCATGGCAAAGCTGCTTAGTTTACTTCGTCTTCTTAGAATATCACGTCTTGTGCGCAAAATTCAACAGTACGAGGAGGTGGGTGGAAGGGTGCGTTCAATGGTTTATCTCTTTTAGCTAAAGCGCTTGCATACCTCTTTAAATTAGAATGCGGGTTTCACCACTAATGGTTTCCCATTAAGACTAAAATTAGTTTCGCTAGTTTCTTCGGTTTTGCATCATTACAGTATCTATGGCAAAAACAATTTGTACTGGCCGTAAGCGGCGCAAACTGTTATCGGTTAATTTGACTGTCTCAGTCTGTGCGATTGGTCTATGCGATTGTTTTCGGGTGTATTTTAAAATTGTAGAAACAGACGAATCGTTTAGACGAATCATCTGTCTATTATCGTTTCCAGACGAGTCTCCTAAACCTAACGAACAGGCGTGGACACTAGTGAGACCGTCAGAAACTTAAATAGGCGCAGCAAACTTCAAGTTAACCGTTAGCATCATGTATCGAGGTACTAATATTTGAGAAATTGGTCTTCTGTCCGTACCCATGCAAAAAGACATACGGATAATCCGTCCATACAAATTCTCCTCGGTATTCGTTTGTCAAAACGCAAATAATAGGCAGTGTGGCCCAGTGGTTAGGGCGCTTGTCTTGAGATCCGGAGATCCCGAGTTCAAGACCCGCTCTGACCACTCGTTGAATTTGATCCTGGTAGTCCCCTGGTTGAACTTCTCAGCTGCACTTGTAAATATCCAACAGGTTTGCCTCCGGCCATCTTGGATTCTTAACAGTTGTTGTTGTTCTGTTCCGTCATTTCGTTGTGTTTCATTGGCCCTCAAAAGCCCCTATGGGGAGTGGTCAATTAAGTATGTATTGTATTGTGTATTGTATAGTACCGTCCACACGAACGATAGGTCTCTGCCCATATTTCCACGCAGACGAATTAGCAGACGAAGAACCCTAACTAGTGATCTATTCTCAAGTTCTTCAATCAAACGGACGACGTTTGCCCAAGGAATGAGGGGATTCAACTAATAGGTTGCAGGAGTAGAATATTCGCTAACTTCTTATTTTACTTAAATTTGTTTTCCTTTTTCCGTGCAGGTTCTAAACATGACTCGTTCAGTAATCCGGTTTGTAAACCTGATCAGCCTGATGTTGTTAGTTGCTCACTGGAATGGCTGCATGCAGTATCTCGTTCCAGTTCTCGACGACTTCCCAGATGATTCGTGGGTTACGATTCACGACTTGCAGGTTTGATGATGATATTTAATACTTGGCATTATGTTTTTTAGACCTAGTTATTTGATTCTTAAGTTGTTATCAGAGCCCATGAATCTCGTCTAGGAAACTTACGTTGCATAAAATCCAAATGTGGCACAGATAGCTGTATTAAAAGAGGTTGTATACAGTCAGGTTTTAATTGAGCTTAATTAATAGATGTTATTGATTTCGGTTCCGTCTTTTGAGTTTAATTCATTGCCACGGTATATAGACTTAAAGGATGTATACACGGATAGAGCTTAATTAACTGAATTATGGGGACTAGTGACAGTCAATTGGTAAGGATCGAGTAGGAAAATTAACCAATATCGAAGTACACCTACCCGTCCCTGGGATCTCTCTTCTTCTCTTCCCTCGGTTTGCCGAGGAAAGGGAACAATAGAGAGCCTGGGAACGAGATTCAAATATTTTGTTTTTGCTTCTATCAGATTATGTATTTGTAAATTTATGGTGCTTTCTGGAATGAGGAGAACAGATTATAAGTCAGGGAGTACAGAAAAAAAAAAACAGGAGAGAGAACACAAAAGTTTATTAATAGGAATCGAAAATCTCCCTTTTTAAGGAACGTTTAAAATTGCTGAGACTTAGACACTTTAGAGATTCGTCAATATTATTCCAAAGAATACCTCCCTTACAGCAAATATTAAATTTACCGTAATTTGTTCTCGCTAAAGGCATGCAAAACGTCGATCTGGAAGCAAGCCTAGTTTTATACTTGTTCCTTGAGGATACAAGGGTGAAGAAATTAAGGAAGGCCAAGGGTAGCAGATTAGAATGAAAATTTTTGAGAAAATTTTTGAGAACCTAAGGGATTCCTTACTTAAACGAATGTTTCAGACAACTTTTCAATCCAAATAAGCTACAGCTTTTCCAAGGCCTCCATAACTCACATTGTGCGACCCCTCTGGTTCTCTTTAACTCCATTCATAAGTCTTCAAACCTTTGCTCCCGAATATACTTGAAGACATCTTCTTTTTTATGTTTGGAAGAGTGCAGCGATAAAAACCATGACTTCTCTTCAGGCCATCAGTATTTCGGCAGTAACGATAACGATAACGATTACGATGACGATAACGACAACGCTATTGATAACGATAATGATAATGGTGAAATGATTGTGCACGTGCGTGATGTGTTGGCCACACGCACAGGGTTGGTGTTATAGTGTGCACCTTTCTTTTTGTTTTTTTTTTGTTTTTTTGTAATCCAGAGTGTACATATTCCCGCTTGCCTAACTTGTTCAACTGTTTTGTGTAGTATAAACCATGGACAGAGCAGTATTTCTGGGCGCTTTTCAAGGCCTTGTCGCACATGCTATGCATTGGTTATGGACGACATCCACCACAGAATATGCCAGAGACTTGCGTCACCATAACTAGCATGATGACTGGAGCAACATTCTACGCGCTATTTATTGCCTATTCCATCAATGTGATCCAAAGCATGGATTCTCCTGGTCGCAGTTACAGAGAAAAGGTAACATCAATTTCGACTAAAATTCTCTTTCTTTGCAATTTGGTTGTTGTTTTTGTTTTTCATTTTAGTTGCTTCATCTGAATTGTCAAACACAAGGATAACAGCTATGAATATTATTGAAATCTTTCTTGTAGAATTTTTGGACAGTTACACAATTTGTGCAATTACAATCATTAGTATTGTAACTTGGTGTCACTATACAGATTTTAAGAGACTGTACACAGAATTGGAGAGTGTTTTCATAGCATTTGATATTTCTAACAAATTTAAATGAACGAGCTCATCAGCTTTTCTGATTACTTTTATCGTGTTAAGAAAAACTTTCAGTTCAGGCGGAAGCCCATGGCTAGGAACGAACAATGCCAATACTAAGCATGTCACGGCATATTTACAGACCGATCAATTTTAGACTACCTTCTCTGAAAAAAACAAGGGCAGTTCCGGTTCGGTGACGCTAGTATCTTGTGATTGGTCATCGGGCTCCTGCGGGAGTTTCAATCCAAAAATAAATGGGTCTTGACAGGAATCTAGAGCTGTTGTTCGCTTCTAGTTGTGGACTCCGAGTTCAGTGCAGTTGAGTCTTGTTGACATCAGGTCAGTTCAGAGTAAGAGCCTGTTTTCAAGAAGGAAGAGTAATAATATAAAAAAAAACAATCTACTAGGGCTACCCTAGCAAAGAGTAAAGTAATCACAGATTTCTTTTTATTCATTGTGTTTACAAGGCGGATGTGGTAACCCTATTAGAGCTTAGGTAATCCCATCTGCCATGAGAACGCTCTCGGCTTTCCAGCGCAACTTTATGCTCGTTTCCAGCCTCTCAGCGTACTCAGTAACGGTGCACAGTTACCAAACGCATGGACGATGAAAATGGTCATTCTACGTTCTGGGTATATTATAAAAAAATTAAGTTAAGTTTTTTAATGCAAATTAGAAAACTTAACTATCTTCTCATTCACCGTGACTCGTCCTTCGATCATTTGTGTTCCTTAACTTATATTAGGGAGCTTACGAAACGACGACGCCGACGGCAACGACGACGCTACAAAACAATAGGTTTAGTGAACAAAAACGATGGCTCTGCACGCGCTGCACGTGCGTTTTACACATTCGTACATTTCTTTGCCGTCATCTCCTAAATGACGTCGTGAAATGACCAAATTCAAGGTTCTGTGGCGGACGTTTGCACATGACGATGAATTTTCAGTTCTCTCTTTACGCTTCCAACTCACTCATACCAGTTTAATTCCTCGACAGTTACTACACATTTTTAACGTGGAACTACATGATATAGTTTCGCAGTGATATGAATAACGCGAACTCGTATTTTTGAATGAAGTCCTCGTAGCCGTCGTCGTCCTCGTTTCGTAAGCTCCCTATAGTTCAATCAGGAGGTCGACCGTATAAGTAGAGCATTATTGTAAACTGAAACACGATGTCGGCTCTAAAACACCGACTTCCTTTACCCTTTTTAAAAAATAACAATTACAGTTTATTAGTTGAGGTCTGAGAGTCAAAGATGGCCCAGATGATTTAAGAGAAACACTACCTATCATGGTAACTCAACCAGCCGCCTCACTACTTCTTTATCGTTATTGAAAGTGATTTAAAAACAGTTACTCCAATGATCATAAATATTCTTGCTCTTTGGCCATTTCAACTTAATCAAAAACCTGAAACAAACAGCGGCTACAAACATGCATTTTACTTTCGACTTGACGTTTCGTATGCTACAACATACATCTTCAGAAGTGACGGGCTCAAGGGAGATTTCGTTTCAGTTTGTTTGTTTGTTTTTTTCGTCTGCAGCTTCAACAAATTGAGGAGTACATGTCGCACAGACGGCTACCTGTTCCTCTTAGGGACAAAATTACAAAATATTACGAGCATCGCTTTCAGGGAAAGCTGTTTGACGAGGAGAGATTATTACACGAAGTATCGCGACCACTACGAAAGGTAGGTAAATTAACTGATACACCAAGGTAACAGAGTATCTTTCGATTGGCATGAGTAACATAAACCGAATCAATAGAATTGTGTCGGTAAATTACAATAAGCAAAGATTATCATAAAGCAAAGAAAATTCACTCAGCCGGGGAAGTGTGAAAAGCCGGTCTGTGTGTGTGACTGCTACGATTGGTTTTGGTATTTCCTCCAACTGCTTAACTACGGCAAAGGAATGATTCCTAACAATGCGAAACGAAAGATACCAGTCTCTACTTTCTCAAATCCCACAATGCACCTTGTTTAGCCCTCCATCCCGCCCAAAAGAAATAAAATAAAATAAAATTTTCCATTTCTCTTGGGACATCTTTATGTTCCAAGAGAAAATCGAAAAAAATATTTACGCAAAATATTGGTGGGTAAACAAGATGTGTTATGGGATTTGAGAAAGTAAAGAATTCCATCTTTGGACGGCAATCAGCTACGGAGCTCCTTGTATACAGTTTTTCTTTCGTTTTCATAAGCTTAACTCCATTCGTTTCTTTAGGTCAGTGATTATATTGTGCATTAGTCCCAATTTTTTCTCCAAGAAGGTACTTTTACTGGTTTTAGTCCGGCATCGGTTTTGTCACCGGTAATGTGCTCTGTTTAAAACTTGTTTACTATCTTGAGTAAAGTGCGCCTTTGCCAAAATCAGTTAAACATACTTAAGCCCGGTTTACACGACAAACATTTTGGGCACGGCACCCCTCCGATTTGGCACCCGTGCCTATATTTTCGGTCCACCCATTGCCTGTTCACACGACAAAGTTTTCTTTATTTGGGGTACCACAATTGTTTTTTCGGGCACCGTTAGAATTACAAATGGCACCTCTAAAATTGTTGAGCATATCGATGCATTTGTCAGCGGTTTAACTACTTTCAAGATGGCAGACATGAGAACACGGGGCAACCGTGCTTTTTTCTTTTGGTTTTTCATGAGAAAGCGAAGAAATATATATTTTCAGGAATACTTAGTCGAGGGAAGAAACCACTCATACACTGCTTTTTATAACAACGTTGAGAGGCGCAGAATGTTTGTCCAGGCCGTGCTAGCTGCGGTAAACCAGCCAAGAATAGATAAGAAGTATTTGGGTGCGTTTGCGATCTGATGCCTGGTTTGACATGGTCAGTAAAGTTCAGTGGCCTCCTCCGACCACCTCACATTGCTGTTGGAACTCGACGCCATCTTGGATTTGATCCATAACTCTCAGCGAGAAGAGAAAACAATATCATTCCTAGGGACTCTGGGTTTGGTCATTAAGATGTTGCCATCTTCGACCAGGAAATATGGGCACGGCACCCCTGAAAAACAGGCACCGGACCACCTGTTCACATGGTCCCGGCACCACTAAATTTTTGGGCACCCGTGCCCATAAAATTTCCATTTACACGATAAAAACTGAGGGAACCGTACCTAAAATTTTAGGCACGGGTGCTAAATTGTAGGGGTGCCGTGTCCAAAATGTTTATCGTGTAAACCGGGCTTTATTTAGAGGGCCGGTCGGCTTCCCCTTCTAGTGTCCAATTCTAGTGTAGAAAAGGTGTTTCTATGTTATTTCTCATTTAACTGAGATAAGCTAGATAGATTTAAGTAGCCGTGAGATCCTGTATGGTGCGGAAACCGCGAGGTGAACTAGTTCAGGAAGGCCTGGCTAAACTGCAGCATGTTGTATGAAATTCATCTGGTTTGAATTCTTAGGTCATGAGGCGGGGAAGAAAAAAGTAACCCCAATTTTCAATGCCACATCGTGTGTACTGCTCTGCAAACTGTCTGCGCTACAAAATAGAAATGAGGAAATGAAAGCGCGCTATTGGCTATTCCAGGCTCCTTTTTCCTCTCTTCTTTTCAGCCAATTGCATGTCCACCGTTTACGGTCAACAAAATTATTATAGCTTTCTTCTTCTAGTAACATCATTGACAGCAGTCGTACAATAGCTAGCTTCTTTTTCCAAGCTGTAGCGTCCGCCCTCAGTGATTTCTATAATGGTTATCCGTCAATCTGCTTCGTGAGCACCAGTTTGCTTAATGTCCCTGCAACATGCGCCCTATGGGTACCTAAGAAGGGGCTTATCCCCGCTTCATGCCCATGAAACTTGTTCCCTAGTGAGACCCTCCCAGGGGGTGTCCCTGTTCCCTTGTTCCCCACATTACTTTCAAACTTGTTCCCACCTTTTTGATCCCTAACATTGTTTTTTTTTTTTTCACTTGTTCCCTAAAATATTTTGACATTGATCCCCTGCTCCCCAGTTTGAATTAGCTTAAGTGCCCTTGTTCCCCAAAACCCCTTGGAGGGCCTCCTTAGTGTGTGCAAAAATCAATGGATAGTGACATATCTCTTTGTCTTTAACAGTCAATTATCAATCACAACTGCCGGGAACTGGTCCGCAAGGTGCCATTTTTCTCCGATGCCGACCCAGAGTTCGTCTCCGCCATAATAACCAAACTGGAATTTGAAGTATATTTGGAGGACGACATTATAATTCGAGAGGGAGAAATGGGCACAGAGATGTACTTCCTCAAAACGGGTGTCGTCAGCGTGACCTGTGAAGGACAAGCCAGTGAAGATTTGACAGACGGATCATATTTTGGAGGTAGACTTCACGTAGAGCGAATGTTTAAGATTAGGTTGCTATCTGCAAATGTCGAGTAAAAGAGAGCCTTAACGAATACGAGTCCTTGCAATCACGATGAAGTTTGCATTTTTATCGCATCAGCCGTTACAAGGAATTCTTTTCGCTTTTTGTCTGGTCGGTTGGCAGTTTGGTTTGGATCGATAGAAAGCAGAAATTGTTACCAGTTTTAAGAATATCGTTTATTGATTATGGTCTTGGGTAAATAAACTAGAGTTACGTTATCTAAACTATTTTTCTAACTGACCAATACTAATCAGGCGGCGAACATACACATCTGAAAAAAAAGTGTCATCCTGGGACTAGATTTCGAAGTGAAACGGGACGGAAATACAAAATCGGACAAATTTCTATTTGTACACTGGCGATAAGGAGAGACGACAAAGAACTTTGTCCTCTAAAACCGACACGTTACCCGGCTGAAATGGGTAATAAATATACGACGGCCCCAGGCGAGTTCAAACTGGAGTCCAAGAAGGCCATAATTGCGACTGAACGCAAGTCAACGTGAGACTTACTGAAAGTCCTATCGCCGTATCGTGCTTTGGTGTGCTCAAGTACGCATTCGAGGGGGGATAAAACTAGACTTGAGATCGTACTTCGGCATCTCTGAAGATACCTCCTTTGTAAGGTTACAAACTAAGGCACTGCTACTAAAATAAACCCCGTTCACACGAAGTAGAATTCTGGCATACTTTAAAGAGATCTTGCGTCCCTAGTATGAACCAGCCTAGTATTGAAATTCGAAGCCCTAAGTCTCTTTATGCATAACAAATCCATTTTTAAGTGCTTTCGAGTTTCGGAGGTAATTTTGCGATTGGTTTTTAATTGGTTGTAAAATGTGCCATGTTCGCAGCCGTTGAGAACAAAACTAACTGTGCGTTATTTTCATGCGATTTCCTCGCTCAGTGCTAATGACATGTATTTAATGTGAGCTATGGTTGGTTTATTGTCTGCGTCTGTTTGTTAAAATTATTCATTTTAGATTCTGTTTCGTCGCCAAAAAAAACTTGAGACCAGACTCATCATTTTTTTCCAACCTGATTAATTAACCACGAATTTTTTTAAATGAATCTTCTTGTAGAAATTTGCTTACTGACAAATGCTCGTCGCACGGCAACCATCGTGGCAAAGAGTGTGTGTGACATCTACATTCTACACGCGGAGGATTTTAGAGAAGTAGTGGACGAGTATCCTGAGATGCGGCAACTCATGGAGTCAGTGGCGACCAAGAGATTAAGTAGGATGGGAAAACCAGTGGATCTCATGACTTATCAGTCAAGAGACATTTTGGCTGGGAAGCCGCAGCAGAGCTCGCTAAACAGTGTCATATGCAGTAGCTGTTCCTACTTTGCGAATGCGCAGGAAAATATGGTTACCCCAGAGATTATAATTACTAGGGCCGATTCACTTAATAATGACATTACCAACGAAAATATGGTCACGTAGAATGACTTCGAATTACCCCAAAATCCAGTTCGTCCATTCCATTAATGACGTAGAAAAGAAAATGTGTGAAATATTGTCTCGCTTAAAAATGGGGATTTTATAACCCCAATAAGCTATGAGATAGTTGTTTTTGTTAGGTTTGCAATTGATTTCCAACGAGAACGTGTTTCCATCCAATACAGAAAATTTCCCCACAAATCGATCCTGGTACTCTGACAAAAAATAAGCTTTAAGTTGTGTTTTTATAATTGTCGTTAAAATTGTGCGCAGGGGAAGAGTGTTTCTGTCAATAAAATAATAATATTAGCATCTGTTGGAGTAGGATGTCATTTTCTTGATATCTGAAATCAGGAGAGCTCGATTCTTCATAGAGAGAATCGCACAGTTTTATTGATCACAAATTTCTGAGACTGCGCAGAAAGGTCAAATGCCACCATGCCAAGACTTGCGGTTTGGAACCGGTTGTAACTACAATGGGGGACAAAATTCCTTGGGACAGCAGAGGAAATACATGAAAACGACATCGTTTTTGAAAATCGAGCGAGAAAACCCTATGATCAAAAGTGGGGGGTTTTCACTCCCCCTCCTACAATGTTGTTAAAAGGAAACAGTTACGCAGGAAGTTTAGGACGTACGGCACACAAAAGTTTAACATTGTTTTGGGGGAGGAGAGGGAAGTGCCACAGATATATCTTCAGGGCGCAAAATGTCCCAAGAATTTTAACCTACATGGTAAAGAAAAGGAAAGGAAAGGAAAGGAACTTTATTTAAGTGTCTAGTCGTTCTAGCGCTGGAGCGCTAATTGGGGACACTGTAAACTGAAATGAACAATGAAAGTAAAACAAGTCAAAAGTCGGTTTTTGAGGAGAGGGGAAACCGGAGTACCCGGAGAAAACCTCTCGGTGCAGAGTAGAGAACCAACAAACTCAACCCACATATGACGCCGAGTCTGGGAATCGAACCCGGGCCACATTGGTGGGAGGCGAGTTCTCTCACCACTGCGCCACCCCTGCATGTAATCACCACAGTCAGGTGGGACACTTTTATTAACTAGCCATGTTCTAACGAGTGCTTAGGATCAAATAGTGCAGATTAGTTCTTAGATATAATTAGGGCGCATGGAGCGACCGGTTTTCATCTCTTTCTTGGCCCTGCAGTCGTTTCCTATATGTATTTACCTTTTAAGTCTCCCACCAAACTGTGGCTGAACTCGTTTGGTCACAACCGCCTGGAACCATCCAGAGAACGTTATCTTTGGTGCTGACCAAAAGGATTGCGGCCTCCGAGGATTGGAATGTACTTCGCCCTGTGAAGGCGCTCTAACCATCCCCGCACTAGTACCAACAACGAGCCGACGTAAGACACGCTAACGAAAAAAATCGTTTAACAAGTGTGTGCCCAGATAATGAATTTCAGAAATATCATGTTTAATATTGGGATAAGTGCCTTAGAAAAGCAGTCGAACCGTAAGAAGCAAAGTTAGAGGGAAGTAAACTGTAATATATCGAGCCCAAGAAAAAAAATTCTTGCGAGTTCTTATAATCAGCCACAGTGCCATGTGCAGCATTTGTCTTTTTGTCGTCTCCATCTGACAACAACTCAGTTACAGCGGTTAAGGAATCGCCATCGATAATCACATTTGAAATGAGCCGGGAAAGATGAATGCAATATAGGGGCTCTTTACTATTGCGCACAGCCTATTAGCATTACATATATATGACAACCGACTAAAAAGAGAGTTCACTCTGAAACCATTCAAGAAATTTAGAAAGATATGAAAGTTCGGAGGAAAACCTGAACCTCCACCATGAGGGTGTGAATGGGGTTAACCGACTAGCGACAAAGGTCTAAAAAATATTACTAACTACCGACAAAACGGGGAAAAAATTACCGACTAGCGACAAAAAAAATAACTGGAATTTACCGACAACCGACCAAGGTCGAGAATTTTAAACGACAACCGACAAAGTAATGAAATTTCAACCGACAACCGACATGTGGACCCCCAACCCCCCCCCCCCCCCCCATTCAGACCCTCAACCATGGCAATGTTGTTTTTGTTTATTTGTTTGTTGTTGTTTTAACCATTCTCATTCTTCAGTCCAATAGGGGTGACCTTATACTTGTTAACTATTTCACTTGTCCGCTTAATATAACCGAGATTAATAGTGTCAGTCTCTTGTTCGTTCAGATCACATCGTCCACCTCGCTCCCAGGGTCCTCTCTCTTCCTCCCTCGAAAAAGCACCCTGTACCCTGCAGCTGGTTGCGGCTGGTCACGTGTCTGCTAGATTTTTGCAGATTCCAGAGAGCTAATTGAAGGAAGGAGTGCGATGGCTACAATTATGTCTCCATTGATCTCATCTTCCATCTTCTGAACCCAGCTGAGTAGGGAGTGGAAATGAAACCTCACTTGGCGCGGGAATGTCAGTTGATCTAAAACAAGACCGTTAAATCCTCTGTACCCGTGGATATCAGTTCATGTTGTGTTCGGCTCTAGAGAAAATACTTATTTTAATTTCAAAATAACGTCTGTATAGCCAGCCAAAAGAAGCGCAACTTGAAGTCTACGTAGAACGTGAGCGACTTTTCAGGGTCGTAACGAGGAATATGGGATCAGGGATCAAAGGCCTGAAAAGGGCCGGGATCAGGGTTCACAGCCCTGGGATCTGGAATCCCAACGCGTGGGATCGGGATCAGCAGTATTTTTCATGGGATCAGGGATCAAATTTTTGCGGGTTTAGGGAGCAAAATTCTTATCAATTTTGGGATCGGGGTTCAAAATTTTGCGTAAAAATATGGGATCAGTTACGAAAAAATATACCTCGTTACGACCCTGAATTTTGGTAATGAAAAACTAGTGGTATCTCCCTTCCCAGGACAGAACCTAGTGATAAGGAACCGTTAAAAATCGCTGTTTACTGTTTACAGAAGCCCACGATATGCCCTGAAACTGAAAGCAAGTGTGTTATAGAAAAAGACGTCAAATGCAAGAGCACCTTTCGGATACTTTTCAGCTCACAGAATCAAAGTAAGCTTAGTCTCGAATTTACCAGCTGATTTTGCGATGTTTAGTGGCTGCCATGGCGACTTTTAAACAAAACGATTCCAAAAGCTTGTTCGCTTACCTTAAATTGAAACCAGGGTGACAAAAATCAATAACACGAAGGTAATTCCACCTTTCTGTTGTTTTAAGTATTCAAATAATGTTACCTAATTCATCCGCATGACTACCTTTTATATAGAATGATATATATATTTATATTTTAATCAGCAATAACAATTTGTTTGAGTCAAATTAACATTTCGATTGACCTGGAAGTGTTATAGTGCATATTAATCACGGAAACTTCAATTCGATACGAAACTAGATGCTTCTGTGAAGCATACACTGGCTTGCCTGTGGTACGTGCTACAGAAAATCAGAAGGCACTGAATTGTGTGGTATTGAAATACAGCATTCCAGTCTCTGAAGAATAACAAATAAAAGAGAAGCGAGAAACATTGGCTTCTGGGCTGACATGTTGATAATTTTCAAGTTCCCTCACAACTTCTTTTCACCACAAGTGTGCCCTATGAGCATCCGAAAACTTTGTAATACTAAACTTCACTGAAGTCAAGCCCTGTTTCGCGGGGTTAGTGTTGGGATGGGAGACCAAAATAATAAACCCCTCATAAAAAACAGAAACATCTGACCGAAAATACTATTAACGCTAACAAATGCGAACTCAGCAAGGTACAGATTCTGTTAGCGTGCTTTATGCAAGACAAATATTGATGAAAAAGCAAATAAATATTGATACACAGTTGTCAGAAAGAGCAGAAGGAAGTTTCCCGGACGGTCGATCGAGAATAAAATATTTACGACATGAAAACAACATTAATTCAGGAGTACCCAACGAGAAAAATTTATAAAGTGATTGGATATCGCCTCCAGTAATATTTCAACAGTCACTAATTGTTTTTTGGTTGATTATTAACTTCTGTGGCAAAATTATATCCGCTCCCCAAAGCCAGCTAGAGCTAAAATTTAAAATACAATTTCCAGCCAGGATCTTTACTTTAAGAGCTTTTCCCAGCCAGGATATTTACCAAAAAGGCATTTCCCCAGCCAGGAATGTCTCTTTCTCCCCTTTTTTGCCAGCCAAAAAAAAAACCAACATTTAGCCAGCCAGGAAAATAAACTGAGCCATTTTATCCAGGTGATACAAAAAAAATAACTCAACGAAAGCTTGGTGGTGTTTGAGCCATTTTCTTTGCTTATGACTTCGGTGTACATTAACGCGGGATAAAAATAACGACGTTTCTACTCTCTTACTGGTCTGTGGAAAATATAAATCGTCTTTACTTCAATCCAAATGAGAGCAAAGTTGTGAGATCGGAAAAAATAAATTTAGAGTTGGTTTACTTGATTTGAACGCAAACTTAAGACTGACACCAGGACCCACAAACAACCACGTTTCCAGGGTTCCAAACACTGGTAACGAGATTGGATTCATCAAGAGAATGTCTGGAGAGCACATTCGCCAAACGTTTAACGCGTACTTACTCTTCTTCTGCCCCACCTCCCCTCCAAAAGCTCATAAATCTGAACTTTATCTAAAATTACGCGTTCTGCTATCACTAGAAAGCAACGAAAATTTCGATGAACATTGTACACAACTCACTATCCAGTACAGACAAAATCAAGTGACCGCAAGGCGCATTCCAGTATCCAAAACAATGATATTATTTAAGCCGATACAGAAATGAAATAGAACAAAAGCATTGTCTATCCAGCGCCAATCAGATACCCCGAAGACACACCCTCCCAGTAGCTGTAGAAACTCCACGCCAAGAACGCAAGTCTATTAATTATAATATATAAATAAAATTTGGTGTATAGGAAATCATATACCGAAAAAGCACGGAACGTCTATCCTTCATGATGAAGAACCATAAGTGATGCAGATGGAAACAAATGCCAGAAAGACACGGGCTATCGTTCATGATGAACTAAGAACAACTATGCGGTGCTTACGGACTCAAATGCCAAGAATGTCACAGATGTCACAGTCTTTCCTTGAAGATTAAGAATTATGCGGTGCATAAGAAATGAAATGGTGGGGAAATCACAGTTTACACTTGAGTGATGAAAAACCAATATTCGGTGAAGAAGAAATCAAATAGGGAAAAGGTACAGTCTTTACTCAATGATGAAAACCAATTACGCGGTGCAGAAAAAATCAAATGCCGGGAAGGCTATCATTGACGATAATGAACAGTTTTGCAATGCTGACCAAATGAAATGACAAGAGGGCACAGTCTATCCTCGACGGTGAATAACAGTTCTGCGATGCAGACGGAACCTAATTGCGAAAAGGCAGAGTCATTCCTAGCGACCAGAAACAATTATGCGGTGCTGAAGATATCACATGTTAGGAAAGCACAGTCTACAGATAATGATGAAGAATAGTTATGCGGTGCAGCAGAAAGCAAATGCCGGGAAGTCATGTTCATGGTCTACGAATCCTTGACGATGAAAAATGTTTATGGTGTGCTGTAGATATCATTTCCCGGGAAAGCACACCATATAGAAAAAAGAACTTTACGGTCAATCGCCGGGATACCTGTCACTTTCCTTTTCTGCATACCGACTCCTCTTCATATTCAGATGAGGATCCATGTAGCCTTTGTTATGGCTTTTCATATCTAGAAATACAACCGTAGATTACTACATTATTATAACTGCATAATTATTACTCCCCAACTTGGATTTACTATCTATGCAGCCAAACTCTAGGCCGTAATTGCTCAAAAGTCACAATCGCTGCAAAAGCCTTCAAAAGATAAAAGAGAACTGTTCACCGCAATCACCGCAAAAGCTTTGCTAAACCTCTAAAGACAAAAACTCCTTTTTTAAGTCCAACTCCACACATCTTACATACCCGGGAAGCAATCGCTGCGAAAGCTTTACAGGATAAAAGACAACTGTTCACAGCAAAAGCCATAACTGGCAACCACCGCAAAAGCTTTGCTAAACCTGTAAAGACAAATTCAGCAAAAGTCCTTTTTTAAGTCCAACTCCACCACTTAAATCTTACATAACCGGGAAGCAATTGCTGCGAAAGCTTTACAGGATAAAAGACAACTGTTCACAGCAAAAGCCATAACTGGCAATCACCGCAAAAGCTTTGCTAAACCTGTAAAGACAATTTCAGCAAAAGTCCTTTTTCAAGTCCAACTCCACACATCTTACATAACCGGGAAGCAATCGCTGCCAAGGCTTTACAGGATAAAAGACAACTGTTCACAGCAAAAGCCATAACTGGCAATCACCGCAAAAGCTTTGCTAAACCTGTAAAGACAATTTCAGCAAAAGTCCTTTTTTAAGTCCAACTCCACACATCTTACATAACCGGGAAGCAATCGCTGCGAAAGCTTTACAGGATAAAAGACAACTGTTCACAGCAAAAGCCATAACTGGCAATCACCGCAAAAGCTTTGCTAAACCTGTAGAGACAATTTCAGCAAAAGTCCTTTTTTAAGTCCAACTCCACACATCTTACATAACCGGGAAGCAATTGCTGCGAAAGGTTTACAGGATAAAAGACAACTGTTCACAGCAAAAGCCGTAACTGGCAATCACCGCAAAAGCTTTGCTAAACCTGTAAAGTCAATTTCAGCAAAAGGGTTTTTTCCACTCCAACCTTGAGACCCCGGTAATGTATTTTAATTGGCCGTTTCACAAACAGTTGTAAAATTAAGAAAACTGTCATTACCAAATAGATAATACTGTTAATGTCCAAAAATACAAAAAACCCTGTAACTTCTGCAAGGTAAAGGTAACCGTGTTGGATGGAGCTCTTCAAACAGGAAACGAGCAAAGATTCCGTACTGCAAAATAAGAAGTCTGAGATAACAGATTAATTTCTCATTATTAATGAGTTGTGTTTGAAATGTAAGTGTCTAGTAACGCTTTTCAGTTTTAAGGCATAAATTTAATATTTTTTAATGAAAATTGGAGTCACTGGTTCTGCTCGCACTACACAAAATTTTGTTTGTTTTGCAACAAAAAAACTGTTAACAGAAAGGGCCATTTCTGATGTGAACAATTTTCTTGACCAAACCTCAAGGGTTCCTTCGAGAATATTTAAAGGCCTAAAAATGCTTTGTCTGGAGACAAAATCCTTTGTCGATGGTCGAGGTTTTAACTTGATAGTGTTATCCATCTGTCTTTGCTACCTTTACATTTACAAGCTCTGGACAATTTCATTTCGTTCGTGCTTAGGTGCAATTGACATATTTGTCTGCCGAATAAAAAGCAAATTTCACGCTAGAAAGAATTTTCAGCTAGTAAATATTACACACTAGTGAAAACACAGCCTTTAATAGCATACAAATATTCTGTAGATATAACATACAAATATCAAATAACAAACATCCCTGCAACACTTGATCCTCGTTTAATAACAAGTTTTCAAGGGTGTTGTGCCAGAGATTGACGATTAGCATGTGAACAGGCTCCCTGTAAAAGAAAAGGCAAGCGAGAGAAAACAAGGGTTCAAAAGGCTTTGATACTTAGGCAGTTCTAATCCCGAAGTGTGCCTAGATGTATCTGTTAAACCAATACACCAAACAGACAAAAACATCTGAGGTCAATCGAAAGACACGCCTTATGTCAGAATGGTTGTCCAGAATGATGCCAGCAAAACACTTCAGAAGAAAAATCGCTCTGATTAGGCAAATGTCCTTTTTTTGTTTTTATTATTTTCCACTCTAACTAATCGTCTATAGCAGATAAGTAACAAGACTAACCACATCTATTTGGGGTGGTTTTAGCTGCAAGAACGGTTCGCTTCGATTTTCTTAGAGAAGCCGATATTTCTGGAAATCAAGACACGAACGCCAGGGCTATATTTTCGCGAATATGGAACTACACATATTACTCCGTTTACCATTCTATTTGCTGCTGGCATTTTGTCGAAACGAAATGACTGAAAGGAAAAGACCTTATGTGCTACAGTCAAACAAAAGTGTTTCTGAACAGTCATGGTTTAATGAAGCTGCATGCCATTGTCGAGGTCAACATGATCAACATGATAAAATCAAAAGGCGTTCTTACCGGCTGGACATACTTTTATGATGATCTCTTAACCAGGCTACTGGAACAGTGACCCTGCCCGCTGCTGACTGAAGGATGCACTAAAGATGGTTCACAAAATACAAAAGACAGTTGAGACGGTCCATAAAGAAACTTATCAAAACCTGCAAAAAGACATTCAGATAAAAGCAAGGACATAGATGAAAAGATTACTTACCTAGAAATTGGATGTAGCAAAAATTGTCCAAAACCCGTAAAAATTTAGTTGCATCACCCAAACTAGAGGCACAAAACAACGACCGCGACCGTCGATAACCGCCACTTCTGAGATGGAATATCCGCGCGCAATAAATAAAATGAGTTGTCTGTCTAAATCCCAACATTGACACCATAACAAAAGACAGGGATGTTTAAAAAAGAAATTGCATTGTTTGCTGACAGCGTTTTAATGACTGACGCATTCAGATAACATTTTGTACACGCCTTTTTCACTTTCACTGTATGAAAGTAATTGGATATGAACTAAGAGTTGTAAATAGAAGCAAAATAGAATTTCGTAGCATTTATAGTTCATGATTAGACATCTGGTCGGTGAGTAAATACAACCTTCCTCATCTCGCTTTTGAGGAAAAGTTGGGGTGACAGCTGTCCAAAAATTCTGACAAGTTTTTCTTCAATTTGCAGGCAATTGCTTATTAAGGGTTTGCTTTTAGCCCCTTGCTTCAATGTCAAAGCAAGGCTAAGCCCACCAAAATCGATCTGATTAATAAAAATTATTGAAAAAGCAATGTATCCCATCTGCATCAAGGGGTTGGAGACGCATTTTTGAGGCTATTTCGGAGATAAGTAAAGCCTCTTTTTCGATTCGGAACGGCGCCGAATCAGCAACTCCAACTTGACTTCGTTAATGTTAAGAGACTAGAAGCAGGAGTTTATGGTCATCTATAAAGGTAAGTAAAACCTAGCGTATTATATAAACCTGCTGGCCATGACATGATGAATTTTCGTGTGGCTACCTTTGTAGACTTTATCTGGATTTGAAATTCTGAATCTTTTGCCAATTTTTTTTTCAATAAAGCCATAAGACAGAACTAACTCGGATCAGTCAAAAGTTACTCACTGTGAAATACAATATAAAAGCGAGATCAAAAGAATATACTTATGCTCGATTTGGCAGATAACCTTGTGATTCTCGGTTTTTCGTCGCGATTGACATGGCTTGTTTGAGAACGATGAGGTTTTCTCTAGGTTCAGTTGATCTCTCTGCCGTTGTGTCACATGGTCAAATCTAAACGCAATGCATGAGCTGCAATAACTAACACATTTAATTTTTTTTCATCGTGGCCAATCTCTTATTTCATTTGTTATAAGATCGCATCATGATTTTTCCGCCATTCAATTTCCCTTCTGTTGCCTCCTGTTTCCTTAACTTGTTTTAAGAAAAAACGATCACATAAAGAGCTTTTTAAATTATTTTTCCACTATTACGCCATTTTACCATTTATCTTATTTGTTAATTTTATTTTTCATCTAATAATAATAATAATAATGATAATAATAATAATAATAATAATTAAAAATATTGCTCAACTTGAAAAATCTCTGCGCTTATTATATGTTAGACGCTGTTTGCAATTTATCCTGGGACATGAAGACGTCCCAAGAGAAATCGAAAACAACGCCTGCATGTGCAATTTTTCTTATTTGGAGGGGGGGGGGGGGGGGTAGAAGAAGTGTATTATAGGATTTGTGCTAGTAGAGAACAGGAATTGAGAATAGTATGTCCGAGTTGGGCAGCGATGTGCCTGAGCGCTCCTAACATTTTGCTAAAAACGTTTCTATTTGTCATATTCGTATACTTTATAATGACAGACCTTTATTCATTGGTAGTCCATCGATATGTCAATGATGACTTGTAGATGTGAGTAGTTAGCTACATATGGCAGTTATGTGCGGCAGACTCGTTTGTAGGCCCATTAGATCCGCCTTTGAGCGGCAGCGGCGTCCACAGCTGTCACAAGGAAAGTTATCGTGGTCCGGAACACAGTGTCTTCTTATGTGTGCCTTTCGTAGTCACTTCGTCAGCTCTCTTCCACTCTGGTACGCGAGTTTTGCACCACAGTTCGCCATTTATGTCGGTCCAGGGTCTGTTCCTCCCAGTGGACAACGGCCACTCCACTCATCTCCAGGTGGCGTTTTAATACCTCTGCCACTTTATCCTGCCACTTAATATGCAGCAGTTGTCGGAGGTGTCGAGTCGGCATGTACTAAAACCAGGAACACGGGAACACCCCGGAACACCGGCACACACTGGAATTAACCCAAAACCCTCAATTTGGCTAACCCTAGGCCTAAAAACCAACTTAAGGCCTAGCTTGGCCTAGGGTTAGCCAAATTGAGGGTTTTGGGTTACTTCCAGGGTGTTCCGGGGTGTTCCGGTGTTCCGGGGTATTCCGGAGTGTTCCGGTGTTCCGGTATTCCTGGGTGTTTCAGGGTGTTCCGGTGTTTTATTACATGCCTGTCGAGTCTGGATCGTGGTGAGCTTTCTGATGTGTTTCCGGTAGAGGGTCATACATTCAACAGAGTACAGCAGACGTGGGTAGGCCAGCAACATTACAGACAACACCGTTGTTTGTAATATAATGTATTACATATGATAATACAATCCTCGTGTAACCTGTATCGTTAAATTTTTAGACAAGTGTTTTTTTTATTTGGCTTGCCCCTCCTCGATTAGTTTTTTGTAGCTGTTTGTGGGGTAAGAGTAAGCCATCCACTAATTGGCTAAATAAAAATGTTATTGTTGTTGTTCATTGCCTAACCGTTTTGTGACAGCAAGTTTTTAAGTTCGTCCAAAGACGATTGTAACAAACGAAGCGACGAGCAAATGGGGAAGCAACGAAAAGTGAGAGTACGGATAATACCTTTCAAAAGATATCACCATGTGTTTCTAGTCATGGAGTCCTCTACGGCCTTCCCAAGGTTCATAAACAAGGCTGGCCTTTCCGTCCGATTGTTTCCTCTGTGAAAACGTACAATTAAAATCTGGCCTCATATCTTGTGAGAATACTTCAGCCCACAAATCAGTCCACTACCAGGGATTCCTTCAGCTTTGTTTATTGGGCCAAGATGTAAAAAAATAACAATGAGTTAATCTTACATAAGATTAATATTAATCCTAATTGATTAAGGCACGGCTCAAACCTCAATAAAGGATATTATTGTATGGCTCTGTCTCACAAGGACTGGGAACTACCAAGTTCACGAATTTGATTGGTTCAAATCGATATTGACCGCGGTCTAGATTTTCCCATCTAGACCGGCATCTAGACCGGTAATGTTTTGCGGTGAAAAGATGCAAACTAAAATGCAAAAATATTGAGTATTTTCTTCTACCAATATTTATTTATGGAAGTGCCAAACAGCATGAAGACAAAATAGAGGATGACGAGCAAACTTTGACAGAATTAAGTTCAGCTCATCGCCACTCATCGCCGTTCGCAAGCAAAATGTCAGTTAGTACAAACCAGTTAAATTGTTCTTGTTTGCCATATAATAAACATCTTATTAACCGAGCTTAGTCAGTCTGTATGGGAGAATCGTGACCTCGGTCGTGTGTACAGACCTCACTGCGTTCGGTCTGTACTCACGACCTCGGTCAAGATTCTCCCATACAGACCTCCTGCTCGGTTAATAAGAGCTAAATAATAATTTATTATCCATTACTGGATTTTAAAAATCATTAGAATCAATAATGATTAGATTAATATTAATCCGAGTTGACCTGTTCTATTTGGTTTCGATAAGTTGATGATACTTTCACTGTCTGTTCGACAGTAAAAACAATGCTCTTCAATTTCTTCAGTATCTCAATAGCTGCCATGTGAGCATCAAATTTACTATAGATTTTGAAGAAAATAATGTAATCACGTTTCTTGATGTACTTATCAAACGTCGTAATCATACTTTTTCAACATCAATTTATCGAAAGAAAACTTTCACTGGTCTTTACACCAAATAAGACTCGTTCACTCCTTGAAACTGAAATACAAAGTAAATCTGATTCGTACTCTCACTTTTCGTTGTTTCCACATTTGCTCGTCGCCTCGTTTGTTAATTGAATTTTTTTATTCCTTCCAAGCCACCCCTTTCATTAACCTCTTTGTCTGAATTTTATCCACCAATGTCTACGTCTTTTGAACATCAACGCTACAGGTTTTTTTCATGATTTCATTGTTATTATTTTTTATTTTTCAGTCACCTATGTCTCTGTCTGTCCTTTATTGGTCAAGATTGATTAAACATTAACAAAAGCGAGGATATACCCAATAAATGGCAATGGCCGAGAAGCAGGAAAACGATTTTGGCTCCATTGACTACATTCAGTTATTAATTTACCCCGTGATTCTCATATTTGGTGCTGTTGGTAACATTCTCGTAGTACTTGTGGTTAAAAGCAAGAAAAACAACCGTAAAATCAATGACTATTTCATCTTCAATTTGGCGATCAGCGATCTTTGCATGCTGATAGTTAGCATCTCAGTCGATTTCTACCTAAAATTCAAAGCATCTCCTCACGGCAACGTCCTTTGCAAGGGAATTTGGCCTTTTATGACAACTTGTTTATTTGCCAGCGTCTTCACCCTGACTTGTATGGCAATAGAACGGTGGCGCACTATCGTAAAACCGTTCTGTCCCAGGCTTCTTCTATGGAAAGTTTACTTGATCCTCATCTTGACTTGGTTAGCAGGGATTGCTTTTGTATCACTGCTAACTGTAGTCGCTTATCATGAAGGACGAGGATGCAAAGAAGCCTGGCCAGCTTTTGGTACGAGGCAAGCTTATACAGTCGCCATTGTTATATTCCAGTATGCCCTTCCTCTGCTGATTATTTCAATTGCCTACGCGAGGATTGGAATTTTTTTGAGGCAACGTGAAAAAATTAAAACCGCTGATAACCATTTTGGTCGACCGGCTCCAGCAAGTGTTAGAAGAAGCATAGAAAACGCAAAAATTAACAAAAACTTGCGTGCTATAGTCATACTGTTTGCGCTCTTCATGTTACCAAAGCAACTTTTGTGGCTCTGGCTGGACTTTGGGAATGCAGAGAGTTTCAAACATTTTAGGAACGTGTTGATTTTTAGTGAATTTTTATTGTACATCCATAGCTCAACCAATCCAATTGTATATGGTACGATATTGGGAGAGTATCGATCAGGATTTTGTCGATATCTCAGGCGTTTCTTTGCTTTCATAGGAGGGTGTTGCGTGTTCAGAAGAAGCGTCCATCCAGGTCCTTCATAAGGACGGTAGTTCGTTTTTCAGGAAAATGCCATGGTTCTGTTACAGAGAATAAAAATTCGTTATAAAAAAAGGTAAAGTCTGCTACGAGACTTGAAGGCCAATCAGGCCGGCGCTTATCTCCGGTTTCTATAGCATGAAGCGACTAGGAGTATTTCTACTTCCCCCTCGATGGGATGCTAGTCCATCGCAGGGTTACCCCCAGCATTAAACTTGCCGATACCCATTTATACACCTGGGTGGAGAGAGGCACCGTGAGAGTGCAATGTCCCTGGCCAGAACCCGGACCACTCAATCCGGAGCCGAGCGCACTATCCATAAGGCTACCGCGACTCCTCGTTATATCATAGTTAATAGACGGGAATGGTTATGACACCCGACAACTTTCTTTGTTGTAGGTTTTTGTTCTCTTTTTTGGCCTTGACCGTGCACAAAACACAGTAGTTGTTTACTCCGTACTGAGGAACTAACCAATAGAAACATGTTGGTTACGTAATTCATGCATAGTTTATGAGCTCAAAACAAAAGATTGTGCACGGTCGTGGACTATCCAACCTAAATCTTGGCATCTTTGTTTGCTCCTTTTTTGTTTGCCGAGCTTCCAAACCAGTTATATGTAGGAGAAAATTCAGGTGGAATCTTGGAACAAAAGGAATCTGAAGTACGAATCTGAAGTTTTAACTGAATCTGTGTTCCTTGTACAAAGAGCATGTAACTTTTCCCGGTCAAACTTGATTTTGCTACCAATTTACTTTCTTTATTGAATACAAAAGCAAAGCAAAGTCAAAGTCAATTTATTTAACGTCGGTAGTTCCTTCAGCTACGAGGCTGGAATCAATGGAAGCCAACGGTGCGTCTCACCACTGCGCGAGCCCGGCTCCCCGGCCTGCTTGTACTCTAAGAAAAATTGGTCTTTGCAGCCTGTGTACAGCCGTCCACTCTCCGCAAAAAATATCGGAGAGGAGCGTCTGTGATTTACCGTTAGTAAGCGTGTTCCGGAATAATTTTGCACACATTATTAAGTGATCTACGCTGACCAAAATTTGCGTGGCTCTTATTTCTTTGCAGCTTAATTCTCAAAATGGTGGTCAATGAGGTAGATTTCAAACGTGCATTGAAGAGCGTCTTCGATAGTTTTAAGATACCTTGGCTTTCAAGCATAGAAGCACTCTTTAAAGGAAAGGGTGTATTTGCAAGTCTTCCAACCGGGTACGGGTCTAATCTTCAGAGGAGCACAGATCGTTGCCGATGAGCCGTTATTTTCCTCGATATGTCTACATCTCACATCTTCCAGGGCAACAAGCTTTGTAGATTGTTCTTGAGAATTGCTAGGCTGGCCCGAGCAAGTCGTTGGGATTACATTGACTGGTAAGGGATAGCGGGAGACGTTTTCGAGTGGACAATCTTTTGAATAGTGCTATATTCACCACGTGAAGATTCGTCAGGAGCGCTTTCGTTTCTTTAGCGTTGACAACAATTCCTACAAATGTACGTAGAATCGATTTCCACTTTGCACTCCATAGATAACAACTCCGGTCGTACTTTAAAATAAAAATCTCTTTGACCATCAAAAAGATTTTATTCGCATTTTTTACCGCGCCCAAGGTACACACGAACTCATCGCAAAATCTCTCACGGTGGTTCTCACGGTTTTGATGTAATGATCGATGGGTAATAACCAATCAAATCATTTTCCACACATTCCAGGAAAAATCACGTGGTATTGAACACGATTATCAACGGGAAATCACAGACGCTCCTCTCCGATTTTATTTCGGAGAGCGGGCGGCTGTACACGTGCAGGCTAGTCTTTGCCGGTAAAGACTTGTTTCCATATCTCAAGGTGTCCTTGGACGTGAGGTGCCTGGGAATGAAATTAAATCACTGGAATCGGAATGCTAACAGTTAGGCCTAAATATTGTTTTAGGCTTAATTAGGCCTAAGGTTAGCATTTCTAAGGGGTCTGGACTTTTTCAACAGTTACATTTGTAACCTCAGTCTGCATTTCCAGTGATTTAATTTCATTCCCAGGCACCTCACGTCCAAGGGCGCCTTGAGATATGAAGACAAGTCTTTACCGTCTTTGCCAGCTAAGCAAAAAATGATGCAACCTTGTTCCCAGGGCTTTTCTCCGCCGAGAATAGGGTCGGACTCTACTCTCGGCGGAGAAATGCCCTAGTTGCTTGCCAACGGACGGAAGGACAACTGCAAAATTAGAGTACAAGGAAAGGTTTCAACCTCCGGCTTCCGTATTATCAGTCGTAAGTAAATGGGATCTCATTTCTCTCTCTCCGTCGCTCTCTCTCCCTTTCTCCCTCTCTTCTTTCCACACATCGCTCACACCGTTTCTCCTTTTCGTCCCAGCTTTCTTCTACTTCTAACCCCTTCGTCTTGCCCTTTTTTCCAGACCCCGCTCGGTTTTTTCTGCCATTTTATCCCACGATATGTCATGCGCAGCTTGCCTTGAACTCCGATCCACTGTAAACCTCTGGATTATTAGTCACTGTTCTTGACCACTGAGCTAATGTGTCAAGTTGCTAATTCATTCTTTCTGATATTTACATAACAATTATTGCTCCCGCATTGAGTGAGCCTGAAGCGAACGAGGAAGGCAGCTCTCTAATCGGGAGAAGAACACATTTCCCTCGAAACGCAAACGATTAGAGTCAAAGGCGCAACGAATTGTGGTTATTCGCGAATTGAGGAATTAAGATGCGCGCTATGATCTGGCTAAACAGAAGTATTAGAGACTGCTCTGTCTTTTATTTCGCTTAAATATTTCACACTGTCAAGCAGCAAAAAAATAAATTCGAATTGACTCAAAAGACTCACTGAAGACTCACAGTTTAAACACAAATTTTCAATGTACAATCTGACCCTATTAAGCGGCCACTTATTAAGCGGCCACCATCCATTAAGCGGCCACTTTCCAAAGTCCTGATTTATTTGTCAGTAATCTGCTGTACTTGATACCTCTATTCAACGGCCACCTCTATTAAGCGGCCGCTGCCATCTTCTTGCTGTCGCAGGTGTATTATTTATATGCTTTTTTTTACCTCCATTAAGCGGTCAGCAAATTATCTTTCCAAGCGAAATGGTTACAGATGATATCAAGTGATAACTGAATCTTCACTATAACAAGTCATAAGCCGCGTACACGTGCAAACGTTTCACATCCGTCGTTATACAAACATAACAATAGCTAACAATACATAGAGCTGACCCACTGCTTTGTTACAACCAAAATCTGTACAGGAAAACCTTATTACTACTGAACTGGAAATCAGCAAAAATTCTTGCTGCTCAAGTTTTGATTTTAACCATTGAATTGAGAACTCGTCTCCTGTGAAGCAGTACTCGCATGGAATTTCTAAACCATAGCCGGCCCCTCTGTTTACACGCTTGCCTTTCACAACAGCTCTTCCTTTGTTTGTTGGCCTCGTGAGAAATTTTGTAAGCCACAGGGCCATAAGCTTGGGAGCATGTCCAAGAACTTTTTCGCCATTTAACTCATTCTCGTGGATGCATTTCCTTCTAGACGTCCCACCTTCTCTTTTGCGGACAATTGCTACAGCGTTGTGATCAACCATGTTAAGTGGCTCTCGCCTGAGTTCATATCCATCGCCTATCTCTGGTGTCCAAATTTCTTGATATTCATGGTACCCTCTAATGAAAGAATTCACTTGTCATACGGTTTCGCTTGTTGATTCTTTTTCTGCCTTAATATTCTTCTCAAGTTAACAGAATGCACTTTGCACTGTCTGCTTACTGTCTTACAATGATACTGTAAATTTAAGCCGCATACATCAGATAATGCATTTCCATCCACAGCAACTGTCATAAAAGTGTTAACTTTTCCCGTGCCGCTCCAATCATGCTTGTAAACGAACGAGTGGGCAATTTGCCGTGGGAAAACGGCTGTGCTGTTCCCAACCCAGCTCACCACCTTTGTTGTGTGGAGCTGCCATTTAAAGGGGTGTCTAAAACACCTGCCTGATATGTTAGCTACGCCATGCTGATGAGGCCCAGCAAGGCCGAAACAGCTGTTCATGGCTACTAATTGACCGGGTGAAATGGTTGTAGGCATGCGTGATGTGAATGCCCACACCGGGACTAAGGTGATATGGTGTGTCACCTTGTTTTTTTTTTTTGTTTTTGTTTTATTTTCTACTTGTAAATAGCCCACTGGTACATCCGGCCAGTTGGGTTTCTTATTGCGTCTTTCAATAACATGCGGACTCTTAAATTCAAAGGTCAACCGACAAATGCATTTTTCGCCACCGTCAATCAAATGTTCGGCGGCTCCTCCGAGCTTCCGACTACTGTCGAGTGCGTAATAATCAAATCACATCGTTGAAACCGGTTCAGTCAACAAAGTCGAAAGCTGGGAGGAGCCGCCGAACATTTAATTGACGGAAGCGAAAAACGCATTTGTCGGTTGACCTTAGAATTTAAGAGTCTGCATGTTATTGAAAGGCGCAGTAAAGTTGTTGCTGTTCTGTTTTTTTGTTTGCAATTTCCCCCAGAAAAGCCCGTATGGGGAGTGGTCAATTTTAAAAGTACTAAGGAATGTAAATGGGCTTAGTGCAATTATCATCATCATCATTGTCACCATCAACTCATTGTTGTCGATATCGTAATCATCAACAATAGCACCATTTTTGGTTTGATTGTAAACTAATAATTGCACATTTTAGGCCTGAAACAAAAAAAGAGCAAGGTGGAAAGAATGTATTATCTAAATCCCCAATATTTCGAAAGCCACTGCCATTCTTCAGCAGGGCTTTACAGGGAATGACTGCGGTTTACTGAGAGACGTTCCATTCCAGGCATGGGCGTAGCCAGGATTTTTCAAAGGAGGGGGGGGGGGGGGTGGTCACACTGTGTCAAACAGAGGGTACTCACCAGTTTGTTGCGTTTTCGCCACTTGAATATTGTAGGTTGTTTGCTTTAAAAAAAAAAAAAAAGGACCAGGACCCCCTTAAATAGGTCCTTGATTCCAGGTCGTTCGTCCATTTTAACAAATTAACATATGTAATTCAACCCATTGCTTTCTTTCGTGGACACTGCTCCCATGAACTGGAGCTTCTTAGCCTACTTGGTGGTTGATACATCCGGTTTTGCAGAGGTCCTGAGGGTTCGACAATCGACTTCTTTGGTGGCCATGGCAGGAATCAAGGAGTTTCTATCTCCCATACTTGGCGTAGGAGTCAACATCTAATGCCTCCCTTGGGAGTTTCAGCACGCCCACTGTTGTAGAAGCCAATTAGAACAGAGCTATCCCAGCGTCAAGGGAAATACGATACATTTCGCGGGGACCTGTTCCTACAAATATTTTCACTTTAGAAAGGGTTGACTAAAAAAGTTAATGCAGATAGAGCCCCCCCCCCTCCCCCCCTCTCCCTAGATGATCTTCTGTCTGCACCCATGAGATGGGGCTTCTTAGCTTAGCTAGTGGTGGATATCTCCCGATTTTGTAAAGGTAATGGGTTCGAAAACCTGCTTTTTTGGTGGCGTGGCTATTAGAGTTCCCATTTTCCGATTTTTGTCATTATCTTCATCATCATATATTTACTTTTTTAACAATTCGCCAACCATTCTAATATGGGTGGCAGGATGGTAGCTACCCTCCTTGAACCCTTACACACACCCGCAACTTCCAACGCGCACGCGCGGGCACACACACACAAATGAATAAACACTAGGACACTAGAATGTTTACATAATTTTAGACCGTAAATATTTGAGTGGATTGAGGACTAGGTGAGGACATCACATGTGCAGGTAAAGAGTTCTTTAACACTTCATCTTGACAGGAAAATCGATCATGCAACCGATTTCAGTTTCCCTGTCTACGGCATACAAACTTTAGGAAACTTTTGGGAAGGAATTTCGGTATACAGTAATCATAGGGTCCCCGGGGATTGCTTATGTCATCAATACAAATCACGTACATCACATGTCAACTTCTCTCGTGAATTCTGTGTTAGAGAGCTGGCCTCTGTTTGTCGTCAGTAGTTTGCTGACATACCTTGTTGGATTTGCTATTTGGGCTGCGGTAAGTGATGTGTCTGATTTGACATGCGCAATTTGTCGTTTTAGTGTCATGGGTTCTTTGTATACCCCCATTACATGGTGCGGGAGGGTAGGTTGCAACGACGGCTAAAAATCCAAAATTTACTTTTCAAAGGCAACTATGTATTGTTACCAGACTGATCTTTTTAGCTAATGCAATCAGCACATTCCTAACTTTTAAATTTGGTTTAACTTCATGGTAGCTTTAAACGGCCTCAATTAAGAAAGAATCAGAAACCCACTTTATGCAAAGAAATGATTTTTTGTCAAACTGTTGTTAGCTATGGCAGTTTGAGTGTATTATGAATAATTCATATATCATAATTTATTTGTTTTCCGTTTGTGGTATTTTGTTGTCATCAAATAACATTTTCAAGTGCTTTTAGACTAAAGTATAACACAATAAATGGCAAGATATTCAGTTCTCATGTGTTTTTTTTTTCAGGATCAGACCGGAAACAACGAACACTTCTCTCGCTCTTTTTCCTCTGGTGTATGTAAAGGATTTTGGTGTGCGTATGTCTCCATGACAACGGTTGGGTAAGTAGGGTGTCTGTGACGTCACGATAGCACGTGACGGTTCGCCTCAACTGTTTCCGAATGCAGTTATGTCCATGATTGCATGGAATGGTGACTGATAAACGGATGGGAATCAACCACGCATGTACAACAATAGAGTTAGAGTTAGCGTGAGAGTTTTTCACTGCCAACGTTTTCGTTTAACGCTGTTTATGGTCGCGTATTAATAAAGTTTCCTTTAGTTTACAATGCAAATCAAAACTACCATTTGCTAAAACTTGAAAATCGTCCCATTTTATGTTGTGACCTATTTTTACTGCGTGATCCGCAATTCTCTCTAGTTACCAGTGTTCTTAATTTTGTATATATCATATTTGAATTTGTTCAACCGTCACTTCTGAAGATGTATGTTGTGGCATACGAAACGTCGACTCAAAAGTAAAATGCGCTTTATCATTATGTTTGTAGCCGCTGTTTGTTTTTATGTTTTTTTATTAAGTTAAAGTTAGCATTAATATTCGTCTATGATTTAAATTAACTTTTTGTAACTGTATCTTTTCATTTAAGGACGTTCGCGCTAATTGTTTGTGCGCAACGTAACTGCGCAGGTAACGCGACTGTAATGTGTCACGCATTACTTCGAGCATTAGTGAAGTTGAGGTTTTAAAACCTTTGCAGAAACCGTGGACGATAAGTCTTGCACAGCGTTGGATAAGAGAAGATCGTGATCAGTCAAAATTTGTTTAACATATTTAGGAAAGTCAAGTAGACTACTGTACGACTGATGTTCGCGTTGTTTTTATCAGTCATGCACTAGTCTACTTGGCTTTCATAAATATTGTTCAAGCATTAGTTAAAATAACATGGCGACAAAAACGCCTGGGAAAAAATTCCAGGCCGGCAAAAGAATGACACATTTATTTCCGAATCATCATGAAACGTTAAAGAGAAGTGAGCGGGAGGATGGAAAAGCTCTTTAAAAGGTAGCTGCTGATCGAGTAGTACTGGCTGAAAGTTTGGAAAACTCGAGGACCAACCGTTGCGTAAATTTAATGGGGCTGTTTCTTTTTTTAATGTTTTTATTACCCTACGAACTTAAGTTCAAAATGAATGTATGTTTTTGAAGTTCTTATCCTTTACTTTCGTGAAAATAGAGCAGTATTTTCGTCCTCGTCGGCTTGAATAGTGCGGACCTGCGTGGAAAAAACCAGCGATTAAATTTCACAAAAACCACTCTCCAGAAGAAGAGAATGACGGCATTGGGGAAATATTATACAAAACACTAACCAAATGAATATGACGACTGCTTAAAACTTCGTTGCTATGCTCGAGAAAGCTTTGTTTTGGGGTAAAAACCTTTCATCTCTTCAACGATCGATCCTCTCTTGGGTTCCAGTCCTTCCCCGACAGGTCACGCAAAAACGTGACAAACGAAGTTTTCCTAGAGCTTCGTAAAATCACATCGATTTTACTCCCTTGGATCATCGGTGACCCCTATTTTTTTAATCATGAATCACTTACTCTACTTACTATCTACAAAATATGATAAAATGAACAAAATCTCACCGTAAGAAGTTATCTTTTTTTCTAATTTTCTTTCCTCGTGCCATCGAATGCCGGAAGTGGTTGCAACGGATAGAGGTTACGAAAACGCTCGTCCAGGATGAACTCTACTGTTTACGACATCCCTAGCGGCATGAAATTATCTTAAAATCCCACCCCTAAAAACCTATGTACGGAAACCTTCACTCTAACGGTTTAGTTTTAGGATTTTCGATGGATGAGCAGATGAGGCTACCTTTCGTTATTATGACAGATTTATCGAAATTAAGGCATTTTTCCACTGCCATTTTCTCCGAAACGAAGTCGGTGACGCCCAATTTTTTTTATATTTTTGGAGTAAGTACTTTATGACCTAACTCTATGCGAGAAATGAAGAAAATCTCACCGTAGGAAGATTTTGGCGCGAACGTCCTTAAGGCCAAAATAATAAATTACGTGATTTTACGTGTTTTAAGTTTTGAAGCGGAATAGGCCAGTTTCGTATTCTAGCGTTTGGACTGGATCTAGCATGAAATGGAGGCTAATGCGGGCAAATTAATTTTCATTTGAAAAGAATTGCCTGCATTAGCCTCCATTTCATGCTAGATCCAGTCCAGCGCCGTTAGAATTCGAAAATGGTCTATTTAACATCGGGGGTATTTTCATGAAACCGGGACGAACTCAGACTGGTCAGGAACCCATGACCCAGAGCCTACAACTCTACTGTGTTCGTGTCACGACGTTTTCACAGAACGATTTATTTTTAGATTGAATTTCCCGCTAATGAGACTCCCACAGGAGCCCGATGACCAATTACAAGAAATTAAGCTGACGTCATAGGGTCACCGAACCGGAACTGCCTTTGTTTTTTTCCGGAAAAGATAGTCTAAAAATAGATCGGTCTGTAAAAATGCCGTTACATAGGCCCAGTATGGGAGCTGTAGGCTCCGGGTCATGGGTTCCTGAACTGGTATAAGTTCAGATCGGCCTCCACACGTTTACATGAGACCGGCCTAGCTATAGCAATGAACTTGGACCGGTCTGACTTCATCTTTGTTGCTGGACCGAGACGAGACCGGTTCCACAAATTTCAACCCCGTATTCCTTTTTATGCTTTTATTTTCAGACTGTTTTCGCTCATGTGACCAGCAGCCTTATTTTCATACTGAGACAAAAGGAAGGATTTCATAAGAATAGAGTTACATTCCCCCACAAAAAAAAAAAAAAAAATTCACTCCTCCAAAGTGGCCGCTGTTTCTTTGTTACTTTCGTCGGTTTTGAGCACATTAACATTGCGGGATATGTACAATGAATTTTGTGAAAAGGCCAGGTTCTTGCGGAACAGAAAGGACCACACGGAAAAGTGAGAAAAAAAACTTTTCCAGCTGTAATTTTCATCCTCCTTGTCGCGAGCTATTACAAAATAGAGCAATAAGTCATGTGAGTTTCCAGGACTAATTTGCCACTGTCGGGGGTAGGCATAGTAATGTTCCACGTGGGAAAAAGGATACGTGCCAACCGAACTTACTTCAACCGTTCTCCTGTGGCTCGGAAACTCAATGGTAGACCGTCCTTAGTCTTTGGAGCACTCGCTTTTTAACGAATGTGTCCTATCGACGATCGTGACTTCTCAATATACATGTATCGTGTTTTCGTTGTAGGTATGGAGATCGTTTGCCCTTGTCATTTCTTGCTAGGCTTTTCGCTATTGTTTGGACAGTGGCAGGAGTAGTTCTTATTAGTATCTTGGTCAGCGCAATCTCTGTATCTCTTACCGGTGAAACAATTGGTCTGGATCACGATCTTTACGGAGCAAAGGTAATTTGGCAAATTGTGTATTTACACTTCCAGCAATGGGCAAACTCCACTCGACTTATCGGAGTGTTTTTGCTTACGTTGCTTCAACTTCCCAATGTCGTTCTCAGAATCGTAATTCTCTTGACCAGCGGTGGGGACAGACTCTGGTAGAACCCAAAAAAGGCCATTTCTGATTGGCTGTTGCTGCCATTTTCGAATTCTCACGGCTGGACTGGATCTAGCATGAAATGGAGGCTTATGCGGGCAAATCTTTTCTCACACAAATTAATTTGCCCGCATTAGCCTCCATTTCATGCTAGATCCAGTCCAACCGTGAGAACTCGAAAATGGTCTATTGATGCTGATGATGATGACCACAACACGGGTAAATCTGTTCGATACCTTTTTCGAAAAGTGTGTGGCTTCTTTATTTAGAGTCACTCAAAATTTTCTGAGCACGGTGTATCGGTCTATTGATTGCTGAAATTGAATACAATTACTGTGCTGCATTAAAGACTGTGTTTCTAAAAGAAAGAGATCGACAGAGACTGACAGGGTGTGATTTATTGTTTATTGCACTGAGCTAACTGTTGCTTCTAAAAATGACTCGCTCATGTTAGACATGGCAGTTCAGGAAGGCGTGAGGCTATCGTTTAAGGCTGGTTTACCGGTACGAGCCTCGGATATTATGTCTGCGCACGACCCGAGGCTTTGGGAAACTCTGTGTACGCTATGTAGGAGAACATGCGTCATTGGGTTCTTACAGCCAAAAAGTGGCTATTTGAACCTTATATATAAGACCTGGCACGGGGGAAGGAGTGAATCACGCTAGGAATCAGAGAATCTTGACACTCAGTGCAGATGAGAGGGTTCGGAAACTTCCACTCCATGGCTGGCCAGAAAGAAAGATGTATATTACACCATCTGCCCACCGCATTTTTTCTAAAGTTGGCAAAATGATAGAGGACAATGAAAAGTTAATCACTGACGAGGACTACCATTTCGTATTTACAAGGCCGAAATTTTTTATTGGTTCCAGTGGATCTGTATGAGCATGTGAAACAGTGAACTTGAGGTACTTGTATCCTAACATTTTCGAAATGTCGGGAAAAAATCTGACTTTTTGTCTGCATTTCGTTCTATATGTGCTCAACTTCACGATTCCGTATTCTTATATAATGACATGTGTGAACCTGGGGATATCAGTCGTGCAAAACCCGGAGCTCATGAGAATCCCCATATATGCTATGAACAGGAAAGGCTTGGTAGATTACATACAAGAATTGATAAAACCTTTATCTTGGGAAATAACTTCGAGCGGCTCAACGAGAGCGAGAAAACAGTTTTTGCAAATAGAGTGCAATCTTTAGTAGACAACATCATTCGGAATGTTAAGAATGCACACCGTATTTTAAAAAAATCCAAGCAAGCAGTCCACCGCTTTCACATGTGAGATCCAAGATCTACAACAAGGGGGTCAAAAATTGCTTCAAGTGAATTGAATGAGTTTGAGCTTCCAGCGGTCAAACCAATTTGAAGGTGGTGTGATTTAACTGAAGCAGGACCTGGAGTAGGTGTGTCTAATTTTGAAGTCTGATTTCCAGATGCCGAGTTATCAAGAATTTGGAACTCTTGACTACCGAATCAGGGTTCATAGAGCACAAGAAGACAGTGGCCAAGGATAAGCAGAAAGAACAAATTCGGCAGTAGGAGATGCAGTTATTGATGGTGGATCAATAAAATGGGAATATTTTCCAAGATTCCATAACAAATCAGACGAAGAAATCGAGAAGATGACACTGAAAGACTATGAAAAACACGAAGATGAGAGAATTGAAAGAAACGCTTGGAGAGTTGCTAATGAAATAGCCTTAAGCATTGATGATGCACCCGTTCTGTCAGACTATATAAGGGCATTTGTAACTGAAAAGCATATGGAAGCTTTCTTTTTTAATAGAAGCCAGCTCCATGATTTCATAAAAGCACCTGACAATTCAAAAAGTAATGTACCCGGCTATAACTATTTTGTCAAAATTTGTGACTATATTAGTGATCATTATAATATTGGAGAACTATACATGGAGTTTGTCAAGGATGCCTGCATAGTAAAGAAAGGAAGAAAGTGCGTTTCGTGTGGCAATGGCTGTCTTGGTTCTGCGATGGACACTAGGATTCCGCGCCTTTTCCCAGATATCGAAACATCCAGATATAAAAGTGTTTTTGAATCTCCTGCATGTTTGGATGGAAAGCCTCGACCAGTGGACGACTATATGCCAAGGGCGCAAATTAAAAAAATATGTCGCAGAAGGAAAGTTGGCAACAGCAAAAGAGACAGCTGAATTTTTTGTAGCTTTTGTGGTTTCTGAGGAGCTGGGTAGGAATTACATGGACCATTTAAAACACTTATCGTATTGCAAAAATCTACGAACTCAGGAAACTGCTCATAAGAGGCGCGCGAGAGCATCTAAGAGCTATGGAGATTACAACCGGGAGGAACTTCTTCTGACTGAAGGGCCAAATTCTCTTTACGTTTCGGAACTTGACTTATATTAGAAGAATCACTCGTTACCTTGGAAAAAACAGCTGAAAAAAGAAAAACTGGAACTGATTACCACTCATTTGAAAGAGACTAGGGCTGAGGCATTGAGAATCATGACTGTAACAGGGCAACGTCTTTTACAAGAGCCAGAAGCAGTCTCAAATGATGATGATGATGATGACAAAGGCGACGACACTGTCTTGGGGGAAACACGGAGTGAGGAGAGCGAGTGTGAGGAGAGTGAGAATGAGGAGAGCGAAAGTGAGGAGGGTGACGAGAGTGAGTTTGAGCCACTCGCAAAGAGACCTTGTAGCACAAGAAGTGGGCGGCATGCATCAAGTTGCATACTCCAGTTCTGTATCAACATTTTGTCGAAATGAAATAAAAGACAGGAATTATAAGAGCGTTCAACAGCATATTTTCATTTCCTTTTCTTTTTCAGGAAACGAATGGTGCCCCCCCCCCCCCTCCCCCATGCTCGATGTCATTTTCCTTGGAAATTTTCCACAGTCCCCCTAAATCATAGTAGGGAAAAAGAGTGAGGCCCCCTCAAAATCATCATAGCCCACCCTCTAGGTAAATTATGAATGCTTCCTGAGACCGTAAGGTCGAGATTGTCACTGTCAAGAGAAGAATCTTGAATCTTTCATTGCATAAGTAATCTAAGTGACGGCAAAAACAACAACAAAGATTAAAACAACGCTGGTCTTACCAAACGTTCGCATTTTGGTGCTTAATTAAAATAATGTCCTTCTTGATGCAGGCTTCCGGAACTTCTCTGTCATTCGTAAGGTGTTTTACATCAGCTGACAATGGCTCGAGCAATACCCCTAAGGAAATTGAAAGTAGAATTTTAGCCGTATAGGCGTTGGAAGAATAGCCTCCCAGGCAGCGTTCTTAGGGCTTCGTCACACGTTCCTCCTCCCCAGCTAAAGTCTGCTGAAACGAAAAACCACTTCCGTTCGTGGATTACGGACGAATCAAAGGTCGTCGCCAGTTTTGGGTAAATGTTTTCGCAGCATGTCATGGGCTATGCACAGCACAATTAGTCAATGCTGATTGCTTTCTTTAAATAGTGGCCAAACAGCCGTTGAACGGAAGTCGTTTTTCGTTTAAGCAGACGTTAGTGGGGGAGGAACGGAAGATGAATCATGGGAGGCTGTTACGGAAAAAGCAGCTTCGTCACCTTGGTGACAACGTAGGCTAGAGTGGAATGGAAACGAGTTAACATTAAACCCGGAAGTACATAAATTTCTAGTTTCATCTGTCGTTGTCAAAGTTTTGCGGCCAAAAGTTGTCCTATGACGCCATGAATTCAAAGGAAGAAGTTATTTTCGATAAAGTGGGATCGGTTTTGACACCTCCAAAGCTATCATGAGTCGACGAGGCTTCGATCGGCGGAGACGACAGGACGAAGGAGAACGGTAAGCTCACAAGTCGGAGCATTTCCTCGAAATTCGAATAGTCAGTTCTGTTTACGTTTATAGACAGTACAATGTTTGTGTATATATTCGCGTCCTCTAAAAACTGTTTATCGCAATGGCGATCTAATTAACCATGAAGGCATATCGAAGATGTTCAGTATAGTTCACTTCAGCGTCCAGCGTCTTGCTAAGTTCACGCTCTAAACAATAATATTTGCGTCGATCACCTCACAATTAATGCCCCCTACTTTGAAGGAACATCAGGCGAATCCATACTGGAGCCCAAGTAGGCCGTAAGTACGACGGAACCTCAAGTCAACTTGATGCCTCAAGTCAAGTTGATGCCTTATTTATCGCCTTATCCTATGATCTGCTCAAGTACGCATTCGAGGGGCATAAAACAAGACTTGAGTTCGCACTTCGGTTTCTCTGCAGATACGTACTTCGTATCCAAGGTTATAAACTGAAGAAAACCTCGTTCGAACTTTGGGAAACTTAATGTCTTCTTACGTCTCTGGTATGAATCCGCCTATTGAAATGGTAGTTACTAAATTATTTCACATTTTATTTCGTAGTAAATGCGTGTTATTGTATGCAATATCATGATCAATAAATTAACTCGCGGTCTCTTGGAACACCTGAAGATCATTTCTTAATCTTTTTACTTACTTGTAAAATCATAATTAAAAATTGAAATGGGGTTTTTTTCTTGACACTATATCATTCCAGTACGAGTTCACCCGAGCTCTAGTAGAGGTTGGCTGAACTCGAAAGCTAAAGATGATCTTTAGCGCAGCTCAGTTTTGTTTATATGTTATGCGTCTGGTATTGCACATTTTACAAACAATATCAGAGCACTTACCTTTTAATTTCAACTGTTTCATCCTATGATTGTACATACGGCTATTTTGTGTTAGATTTCATCCTAGTTATTGTAAATGATTCTCATTCTTAATTACTGTTGTTGTCTATTAACCCTTCGTTTGACCCCCAGGATTGATCAGCATGTAAATTCACCTCTCAATTTCAATACACTGTTAGGTAGACAAGTATTGAGAATGAAGATTATTATCAGGTTAACGGTATGATCCTTATGCAATACTCAATTCTCATGACAAGCCAATGAAGAAATCTATTGAAGTAGTTAGGAGAATGAACATGGATCATTGCAGTTAAAGGGCTCACTGGTTTCTCGGAGAAACTCGCATATTTGTCGTTACTTTGGAAATCCCCATCTTAAGTAAACTTATGTATCTATATATGTATGGATGGATGTGTGATATGAGCACAAAATCTCATGCTAGTGTGAGCAGGTGTGAAGTCATGGGTATGAATTCATACCAACACACATATTTCCTTAGAATGCAACAATTATGTTAAATATCCAGGTGTGTTGATTGAGGTTCTCATAATTGTTTGAAAACTTGTTCAGACATATTGCAAACTAATTCAGAGCGGTAATTCCTTATTTACTCCATCCCATAATGCGGTACATCTTGGGGGCTTCTTTACATAAATACAATATACGTTATTTACTCTTGGACTGTAACATGACTCAGTGAACTGTATATCCATTGTTTTAATGCAAATAACCCCCCTCCCCTCACATTGGTGATAGAGATAGAGAACCTGGATCATAACCTCGTCTTAGAGTAAACGTCTTGCCCGTAGAATGCGAACCCTCCTTCTGTTTCATTACCCATGCCTTCTAATCTTTACAAATGAGACCCAGCCTGTCACCTTTTCTTGAATTTCAAAACTTAATTTCAGGCCAAAACAATTGCTCTGTAGGCTAATATTTAAGATCCTGTATCATTTTGATGAGGTAGAAAAACCACAATAACCGGCGAAAAACCTTTAGCTTGGTTGAGATCAGCAAAAACTCAACCCAAATAGTAGACGCGGTCACCTAATAAGACAATAGGGAGTTTGATTTAATCCTTTCATATTCAATATCGAAACGTTCATTCCTAAGTTTTCTGTGTTGCGTAGTCATGAAAATTTGGTGTTATATCACGATCACACCTCTTAAGCTAATTATCTTCATTCACAATACTTGTCCGACTGAAATTTAATTGAATTGTGAGAAGAACTTACAGGCTGATCACTCCTGGAAGTCAAAGAGGTAAGCAATAAACAGGGCTACGCCAACGACAACGCTTCAAAGCAAGAATGTTATTGGTAAAAAGTGGCATACTGAACATACTGAACATACTGTGAGTCGTTTATTTTTTGTCTTTACTTTCAAACTGTTTACACTAAACCATATGGTTATCTGGTTATAGGAGTGTTTGTCTGCAATGGTACCACGTGAACAAGATGGATTCATCATAAAATACTAACTTCAGCACTGGGTTATAGTTTGTTGAAAGCGACATTTTTGTTGACGTGGCCGTTGACTTTGCTTAATTTTGAAAGTCCCCATGTTAACCCCTTCCAAAGGGTTTAACTTCGGTGATCAGAGGGCATTCGGTGTTTTCTTATTGCAATTCATACGCTCTAAGCCCGTCAGATTTCTGGGTTACTCGAAACTTAAATTTGAGTTAATTCACTTTGAGTTAATTCACTCTCACTACACTGTAGTGCACTGTAAGTGCATAACTCACGAACATAAACAAGTCTTATGGAAGCATGCTTGAGTTCAACAAAGTGAGCCCCAAGATTGGCAAGAATTTGTCACGCTGATGAATAATAAAGCCGCTGCTATTTCCAAAACGATGGAATTACCTGGGGATAAATAACCTCGTCTAGGAGAGTAAATTTTTGACTTTGTAGAAACAATGGTCAACCTCAAGAGTTGGGCGATTGTGATCTTTGTGTTGAATGCGCACATTTCTTGTCAATCTTTAAAACACTTGAAAGAAAAAAAAACAAACTAACAAAAACAAAAACCCGGTGTCTTGCCATCATTTTGACACAGAAGTATCCTTTGTTTCGTGAGTAAACATTCAAGGTAACTTGATCACGGCGCTCGCTGAATTCGATGTCACTTTTGATTTTGCGATTTACTTGTGCAGCCAAAACTACAATAGAAAAATTGAACGTAGCAAAAGCCTCCCAAAATGTTTTTCGCCGATGGTAACTGTTTATATTCTTGGTTCAAAATTTAAGTTGTTTTGATTCATGTCGCAAATTTTGTTGCTGATGGCAAAATAATTTGTTCTCGATTGATATTTCCTGAAAATTTCCTTCTACTCTTCCTAAAACCATGTGTATCAATATTTATTTACTCTTGCATCAATAGTTGTTTTGCATAAAGCAGGCTAACAAAATCTGTACCTTGCTTAGTTCGCATTTTTGAGCGTTAACATAGAATTTTCGAGCCTATGTTTCTGACGATGAGTCGTGCGGCAAGTCGTATATTTTGAGGTCACCCCGCCCGACAAGGCTTAAAGTGAACTTTTGTCTTAGAAAGCTGCCATAACCTCAGAGTGCACGCTTAAGCTTGTGATGAAAAACAAGTTGGACAAGGGAACTTGAAAATGATCAACATGTCAATCAATCTTTCTGGGATTTAGTATTTTACTAGTAACCACATTTCTTTCCAGGGGGCTATTTACCTAAGACATCTACCATGGCACTATAATGATATACAGTGCCAAAACAATATTCGTGAACTATTAGAGCTACATATTACGCAAAGATAACTTGAATCTCCTGGAAGACAAAATGCAGCTCAGTTGACATAATACAGCGCTGTGTTACTGCACTACCACATGTACGCATTGCGTGCCTATTTTGTTAGTTTTAACTTTCAGTACAGTCCTTCTCACTGCTGAGTCGGGCTCAGGGCTTTGTTTTGCATTTTTTACTTTGTAAATGAAGCAAACGGAGGATATTTGGGAAAAAAAAATGGATTATTTCCGTATCTTATCGCAGGTCAGCCTATGGCCGCCTCAAAAACCAAGCTAAGAGACCAGTAGAGCCCGAGCGCTTTCCAGTTCCAGGCAACTTGAAAGGCCACTTGATTGGAAAAAGAGGTTGTGTTATCAAAGATATTATGAGGTCCTCAGGAGCGCAAATAAGTCCGCCAAAAGGAAGGGGTGAAGATTTCCTTTTAATTAGCGGTTCTTCGGAGCAACGGAAATGTGCAAAGGAGCATATTGCAAAAAAATTGGTAAGTCAAGAAACTTTAAATGCCTATAGCTCCATTTTTTGCCCGGATGTATCTTTGCATCATGCAGAGCAAAATGGCATTAAATGTTTTGTTTTTAGTCAAAACCGGAATTTTCTATGAATTTTCAAATTGGCGAAAATTGAGGTTTGAAAACCATTACCGAGCTGCAGAATTCGCAGAAAGGGTTAGGGGTCGAGTGTATTTTGCGATGTCAAATCTGGACTTCAATCGTTCCAATTTGGGACTTTGGTTGGAGCGAGCTAGTCTATGCAGAGCTGAAAAAATGCATGAACAATGTCAAATACCCTTGTCTTTGACTGTATCAGCGTTCGAAACTGTTTCATCGAAGCTCTTTTGAAGTGCTCTCTATTTCTTCCTCCGTCCTTCATTCTTGCTCATAAAATGCTAGCCATTCGCTATTTTTGCAAATAACACCCCAAAGTGTATTGCATTATGGGAAGTTGGGAAAATAGTCTATTCTGCGTCTGCTAGCGGCTGGTCGGCATGCCTTTCCGTTTCTTCCACATCTGTGGCTTGATCGCTCGAGTTTTGGTGAGCCTTCGACTTATATATAACTCGTAATCTTCTATAGGCCACTTCGGAAAAACATCATAGTATTCTTTGTTTGTCCCCCCAAATTTTGCATAAGCACTCTTTCCAGGTTCTTCTGGGACTTACAATGGTCCCAAGAGAGAACAAAGAGGATACTTATGCAAAATTTTGAGGGGCAAACTAAGAATATTATGGTATTTTCCAAAGTGACCTATTTCGGAGACCTCAGAATCCAAATTGGAAACAAGACTGACGTCGTTTGAGGCCATTTAACAAATGTCACTGCTCTTAACAAATGTCAGCCGAATAACGTACTTAATCCTCTTCGTGCGTGTCCGAACATAAGGGCGTTACCAGTGAACGCCATTGCAGCCGAATAACAGCTGTTTTCAAATACTACGTCTTTCGGTTTTGTTGTTGTCTATCGTCTGCTTTTACTTTGTTTGCCCTGTTGCTAATGTCCGCGTTGACGTCACTGGTGCCAGTCTTCCTTTTACCCGATCGTGGGGCAGAAAAACCGTGTCTCAAAATTCATAGAAAATTCCAGTTTTGACGAAAAACAAACATTTTTGCCCCTTTTGATTTGTCTCAGCATATCACAACAATTCATCTGGGGAAAAAAAAGAAAAACAAAACAAACGGGTGTGGGGTCTATAGGCACTTTAAGTAGTTTTAGAGTGGTATTATATTTATGTCAAATGTTTAATCATGGCCAGTTTGGGCCACGAGGTTCTTAATGCCCTCCATACGAGCATCAAGAGTTTCGCGCTTCCGGTTGAAACCCAGCGCATCATGGGATAGTCTGTCCAGAAAAGTGAGCACCAATTCTTGAATGCGAGCCATACTGAATATCTCCTTTTTCAGATCGCGTCTCTTTACCCCCGATTCATCCTGCATTTTTCCACGGAAATTCCTCCTTTAGCCGTTGCATATTGGTCAGTAATCCTATAAACTGGTGAGTAAATCCATTTTATGGCTATTAGTGTCTTTATCGCGAAAATATTGCAGTAAAACCTGATGAGTTTTGAGGCTGCGAGGCGTGTTGCTCGCTAAATGTTTCACGTCTGTAATCATTCTGTTTTGATTTCTTCTCTACGTATAGGATTTCGGCAATCGGATTGGTGTACTTATTTGCTTTCCAACAGCGGGAAAAGGCTGACTAAATGGGCAAAACAAACCTGCACTGCCTTCATGCATGTTTGAATGGGACACAAACAAGAATTCTTGCTAAAAATTGTATTCACCTGATAACGGACCTGTGTCAAATGCATAAGCAAGGTCCCTAATTTCAAATATCTAAGATTATTAAATTTTTTCGTGTGCAGACTTTTGCCTTCCTTATTTTCCTGTTGATGTTCTCCATCCATCGTTTTCTTCGTTCGCTATCCTTTTCTCCGCGGGGGATGGAAACACATCAAAATGGTGGCTCACAATCGCACGTTTGTGTCCCATTCAAACATTTGGAAACAGTTGGAAAGCAAATAAGTACACAAATCCGATTGCCGAAATCCTATACGTAGAGAAGAAATCAAAACAGAATGATTACAGACGTGAAACATTTAGCGAGCAACACGCCTCGCAGCCTCAAAACTCATCAGGTTTTACTGCAATATTTTCGCGATAAAGACACTAATAGCCATAAAATGGATTTACTCACCAGTTTATAGGATTACTGACCAATATGCAACGGCTAAAGGAGGAATTTCAGTGGAAAAATGCAGTATGAATCGGGGGTAAAGAGACGCGATCTGAAACAGGAGATATTCAGTATGGCTGGCATTCAAAAATTGGTGCTCACTTTTCTGGACAGCCTATCCCATGATGCGCTGCGTTTCAACCGGAAGCACGAAACTCTTGTTGCTCGTATTGCTGCGTAACGTAATCCCATTTTCGACAATGACAGGGGCCCATGACTCTCCTAGCTTCGCACAAAAATACTTTGAAGACGTTCAATTGTAATGCCAAAGAAATTCAGCCTGCTTTTTTGTAGGGTCTGTTCTCAACTTTATACTTGTTCTTCCTTTCCTCAGGAAGAAATACGAAATAGAATGTCCAAGGGACCTTCCGCTGGCGATTGGGAGGTTGTGCAGGTTCCTGACGAGTTCAAAGGTTTGGTGATCGGTAAAGACGGTAATAACCTGAGGCACATCAGAAGTATGACAGGAGCTAAAGTAATTTTACATCAAGGGGGCATCTACATTGTCAGTGGAACAGACGAACAAAGAAAGAGTGCCAAAGTGCAAATCAGAATGAAAATTGTAAGTGCATCCATAAATTGATTTTAGAAATAGAAAGCACAGCTCAAGCATTTGCAGATACAAAAATTGGCTTTCGAACGGGACTAGAACCTTAAACTGTGCTATTGCGCTTTAGAAAGCAGGGATGACGCCCTGATGAGAGCACTCTTCTCCGTTCAATGTGGCCTGGGTTCGATTCCCAGACTTGGCGTCATATGTGGGTTGAGTTTGTTTGTTCTCTACTCTCCTCCGAAAAGTTTTTCTCCTTGTTCTCCTTGTTCCTCTTTCCTCAAAAACCAATCTATAATTTGATATGTGTTAATTTGACCTGATTTCTGTAGTGTCCCCAATAATTATTTAAAACTTAAATGAATAAAGCTTAAAAATGTGATGGCGGCGAAGTCCACGCAAGCGGGACAGCGACGTCGACGAAATCGACTTGTCGAACCTTCGAATGAACAGTCCACAAGAAGTCTTCGAAATAATCATTGCAATCAAAATATGTCGCAAAGAAGGTTTCAAATGTGGTCGGCATCTGGCTACAGATATCCTCTTCGCATGTAAACGGAGAAGCCAACCACGGTCCATGATTAGCGGCTATGATCCTCCCAGCCGAAACTTGTTCAGTTTCTGTTAATCGATGGGATTACAATGCATAATTACAATCTCGCTTATCAAAACACAAAGTCAACGGAAACCCTTTCCAACTTCACCGCGGAATTGTAATTACCGAGAATTACTTTAGAGCCTAGCCCTAAACTTCCCACGGCAGAAAATTGACCTACCGCGGGAATACCGAGGGGAAATTCATGACAGGGTGACGCGGCAATGTCGCTCTAAAGGGGTCAATTCTTTCAGGCGGTACTGTATGTACAAATTGTCGCATCTTTCCCTTTTGAGCAGAAGTTAAAAACGATTGTTTAAGCTACATGTATACGGTCGTGACTGAAAGTTTTCACCACACGGTCAGGCCTTCGGGGTTCAGGACCAGTGAGTGAGACCTGTTCAGGTTCAATTTGTGAAGGCTGTTCAGTCTGAGCCGATGTTGTTACCGTATCCTCATTCATAGACAATCCCTCAGAATTGACTTCCTCTTCTGCCACACTCGGGTCTGCCAAACGTGCACTCTTTAAATGCCTTTGGTTCCAGCAGTAAACACCTGACTCAACCAGGACCTCGTAGCTTCTGCTGCACTGGATCGTCAGCCGAGGCGTTCTTCAGCTGCTGCCAACGCTCCTTGGTTACGGCCATTCCATCCCCAGCCCCCTCTAGCTCCCTTACGAACTCACTTGCTTCACCTCTGGAAGATGTGCACTGCTGAGGGTGTCAGCAATCTTCAATTCCCTTCCTTTTTCTTTGTACATTACTTGAAGCTTGTACTTTTCTAAGCTCATCAGCAGCCGCTGCAGATGCTGTGGAGCCGACGCCAACAGCTTTGTGAATATGGGCTCCAGTCGTTTGTGGTCGGTCTCCATGCCTGCCATATACGTGTACGTACGCATCGAAATGGTTACACGCGAAGTTCAGCCTGTGTTCTTCCATGGGATTTCAACATTATAATCGCAGAACTGGGGTTCTAGCGACTGCTTGCTTGAGTTTGTCAAAGGCTTTCTGCTGGGCACTGTCCCAGGTCCAGTCAATGCAACAGCATTTTGAGTGAAATGCCGTAGAGGCTTGGTCATGTCTGATTAATGTGGTAAGAACTTTGCAAGCTACATGTACAGGGCAAGCCCTAGCAGTCGCTGTATGCAGCTGTATCCGTAGGAATTTGGAGAACGTTTGCCTCCCAATAACAGTGTTCTTCAACTTAGTCCCAGAGTTAAGTTTTGTAGCGTTTTTCTATTGAAATCAAAAAGGATTTTGCTACCTACAGTGTTACAGTAGTAATTACATGTAACAATTTGTCTCCATGTTTTCTCGCAAGACCTATTCTCTTGTTAAAATGTCGGAAAGGCAAAGTGAAGTGAATGATTCATAAACCTTGAGATCACTTTTCTGTCAGGCTAATTATACCTTCTGCTCTTTAGCAGATTTTGGCACAAGGGGAACAGTGTACATCCAAATGTTGGCATTTTGACTTGCCTAATAATATATATCATTTTTCTTTGCTTTCAGGAAGGAGGAAAAGTAAAGCATGTGCAAAAAATTTACTTCATTGATGATTTTAATTTGCCTGCGAATACTAACCTCAGATTGGAGAAAGAAGACGACGCCCAAGCAGAGTACCGGTTAAAACCGATCCATAGCAATGAATTAGAGGTACATGTTTCTCTTCAGGACTCGTATATATTCGTTTGAAATAGCCCCAAGTAAGTAAAGCAATAATCATCCTGACCATCCTCATCGTCGTCATAATCACCATTCACTTCAGTTAATCAGTCATTCATCCTCGTGTTATCCTCCTTTGTTATGGCAATGCATTCTGCTGTCTCTTTTCCTCTGGACCCCCTTTTTACTCTTTCCCCTGCTACATGTAGTACAGCCCGAATCGTGAGAGTCTGGCTTGCGTAATGGTCATCATCTGCTTCCCCCCACCCCTACCTCAGTCTGAATTTCGATTGAACCCTCACCCCGACTCAGGGTTTTTCTCTGGGTACTTTGATTTTGCTGCCTCATGAAATTGCCCCCGAGCGAAATATTACAATGTACATCTGGCTGTGCTGTGCTATGGGATCAATCCTGGACCATTTAGCAGCTGCCAAAGGCGTCTTGTATACATTTTCTCGCAAGTCTTGGCGAGATGTGCTTCGTAATTCCGTCCCTTAGACTTAAAGTAAGGCTCCTTTTTACTCTTTCCCCTGCTACATGTAGTACAGCCCGAATCGTGAGAGTCCGGCTTGCGTAATGGTCATCATCTGCCCCTCCCACCTCAGTCTGAGTTTCGGTTGAACCCTCAACCCGACTCAGGGTTTTTCTCTGGGTACTTTGATTTTGCTGCCTCATGAAATTGCCCCTGAGCGAAATATTACAATGTACATCTGGCTGTGCTGTGCTATGGGATCAATCATGGACCATTTAGCAGCTGCCAAAGGCGTCTTGTATACACTTTCTCGCAAGTCTTGGCAAGATGTGCTTCGTAATTCCGTCCCTGAGACTTAAAGTAAGGCTTCTTCAATTAATTAATTAATTAATTGATTGATTAATTGATTAATTGATTAAGGCTGGCTATTCAATAAACCTTTTGAAGTAATTTAAAAAAAAGTCTCTGCTTACGAGCCAGAAGGCCCATCAGGCCGGCGCTCATCTCCGGTTTTCGTAGCATGAAGCGACTAGGAGTATTTCTACTTCCCGCTGGATGGGATGCTAGTCCATCGCAGGGTTTTCCCCAGCATTTCGCCAATACCCATTTACACACCTGGGTGGAGAGAGGCACCATGAGAGTAAATTGTCTTGCCCAAGAACACAACACAATGTCCCCGGCCAGGACCCGAACCCGGACCACTCGATCCGGAGTCGAGCATTCTAATCATGAGGCCACCGCGCAGGGCCAGTTATCATTGTCATCATGAAGATTCTCTGAAAGCACTTTTTCTTTTGCTTTTTCAGAAATCTCTCAGTCCTAGGAATGACCCAATTTATTTTAAGGACTTAGAGGCAGAAGTGTTACGCTCGCTCAAAGGAATTAAACGTGAAATGGAAACAAAACATCAACTGAAAGCCGACATGTGGTGTCACTTTGGAACCGTTCTTATTCACCAGCCTGATGAAGGTATTATTTTCACTTGCAACAAATACCAGTAAAGGAATCGGCACACACCATGAAGATACATGGATGTGATTGAAATATTGTAACGAACTAAGAGCGAAATGGTGGTCGTATCCAGTGGGAACGGATTATATTTGTTTGCCTTTTAGTACAAATATGATAGCTTTATTTATACAAATGTTTAACCAGATAAAGTGCGGTTGGCAATGTTTGCTCTTGGGTGCAATCTACCTGTGTATGCCAAAACTTTGGTTGGAATTTCCAATATTTTCAGGTGTCAGATGCATGGAATGGTTTATGTGTGCTTTTTTGAATTTGATTCGTTCCATTCATGGAATGAACAAAGATCCAAGGATTTTTTATCAACTGCATTGAGCCCCCGGCCCTGCGTGGTCTTTCTTGTAGTATTTCAATTAATGTCTCAATTTCTTCCTCAGACAACCTTCGTGCTTTCCCCAGCCTAGCGGACACAGAGCTCCTTTTTTTCATATTTGAAGAGACGTTGTGAAGCTCTTATAGTTCAAAGATTCAGAACTTTTCCCACTCACCATTTATTCTGTTGGTTTTTACTCACGAGGCGACTGGTGAATAAATCATTAGTATGGATGTCAAAAACTCTGTGTCACTTTAATATGCTTGCATGCATTTAACAATTTGAATACCGTGGCCAAATACATTCGATATTATTGTTGACGCCCAAGGATAAAATAATGAAATGTAGGATGATGATGATGAAGATCATGTTTAAATGTTTGATGGAAATCAGTCTTCGTTCAACATCATCAGATATCACTCAACATCTTCTAACATGGTGCCCAAACAAGTGCAACAATGTTTGACTATGTTGAACCCAGTAGTTGGGTCTGTTTGGCTAGGCCTTTATGTTTCTTTTTCGCTTCTTATTTATCTGTTTGTTAGGCACTGGTGGTGAGTGGAGTATTGAAGATGCTGTCCACAAGCTCTTGGAGGGAAAAAAGTGGAAAACGGCATTTAAGACAGTGGTAAACTTCGACGAGAAATTTTTAGAACAACACTTGGGCAATCAGTTGCATCCTGAATATGACGACTATATTCTATCCAGATATGATTCAGTATTTGAAACGCCAAATGAAGGTCAATTAAGATTCAAGGTAAGGTCATGAGCCCATTTCCCAAAGCGTGTTACCCCATACCGGGTATAGGACACCCCATTTTTACAGGTCAAGCCTTTTTCGAGGTGTTTTTACCTTAAAAAATATAAATGCATATCACACGAGCCACCATTCTCAACCACCAGGAATGATTTATTATGTAAGGTTTATGATTGGCTTCCAAAAGGTCTGTTTAGGCAACAAAATTGATCTAGGGAATAGTTTGGTCTGTGAGAGTGCTGTTACAACAACAACAACATTTATTTATACGTTACTAGTTGCTATTTACAATTTTTCCACCCAAGTATAGCGAAGCTAATCGAGTTGAATATATCATGAGGGGGACATTGGGATTTTCGGTTTTGCGGTTTTGGCTATTTTTTAGATCGGTTTTCCGGTTTTTGTGCCAAAAGACTTCGGTTTTTCGGTTTTGGTGTTCATTGCGGTTTGCGGGTTTTTCGTTTTTTAGCATCTGGTTTTCGGTTTTCGTAAAAAATACGAGCGGTTTTTCGGTTTTGTTATCCGATGTGCTTTTTGGGTTTTTCTATTTTGTCCTATTTGGTTTCCGGTTTTTCTTAGATTTGAGCGGCAATTGATCTCGAATAGAGTGTTATTTATTTATTTCATCTTTATTTAACCACGGTACAATTCATCAGCAATATTAAAAAAAGATGTACAATTAAAAATTTATAGATAGAACTATGTAAACTACATTAACTATCTTACTCAATATCATACATAAAAGCTGCTTTCCACGAATGCCGTGTTGAGAATAATGGCTTAGATAACCTCTTTCATCAGTCGTTTGAATTGATTGAGGGACTTTTCTTTCCTTAGCTCTAATGGCAAACTGTTCCACAAAACTGCTCCACTAAATAGCTAAAGCTGTTTTTTGTAGTAGTTTGTGCGCGGTTGCGAAACATTTACCTTATTCACAGAGTCTCTCAAACAATAACCAGAATCGCGATGGACAATTTTCGAGCTTAGATACTCAGGTGCTAGTCCCTGTAGGGACTTAAATACCATTGTTGCTCTTTCAATTTGCCTTTGAGAGACTAGGAATTTTCATCTTAAGAGTTCAAATAAAGTGTTGACATGAGCGTCATAGTTAGAGTAGGTCAAGACACGGGCTGCTCTAGCTCTGTTTTGTAGTTTTTGCCGGCGGTTTGTCCTGAAAGTTACTCCACAGTTTCCCCGAACAATATTGCAGTAGTTGAAATGAGGTTGTACTAGGGCCTGATAAATAAAGTGTAAGGTCCCATAGGGTACAAGATGCCTGTTTTCACTCACGTGATCAGTAACCTTGTTTTTCCTCCGAAACAAAAGAAAACGTTTAAGTGATAATAGAGCTCAATTCCCGGAGACGTCACATGAAAACACTCTATAGCCGCGAAACGCGAAAGCTATTGAGAGGAATGCGTGACAAACTAAATGTCACTGTAGGGGATCACGCGTGTCGAATGACGCCCGAGTTGGTGCGGAGTGGATGAAGATGAAGGACCCCATGAAGATGTGAACGAGCATGAAATGAGTGAGAAGCTGGTGACTCTGATAAAGGCCTGCAAGAATTTGATAAATGTAGTGACGAAGTCAGTGCAGATGACAACAATTCCCAGGGCCAGCAAGATGAATTAAGGACATCGGCGAATTGTCTCTTTGGTGCAACGTCGCGATATGGAGGGGCGGTGCCCGCGGGGGAGGAAGGGGGGGGGGGGGGAGGGGGGGAAAGGCTCCCATATAAAGAGGGGAGGGATGCTCGTCGTCTCGCTTAGGGGTGTAAATTTCGGATTTTGGTCTCACTTAGGGTGTTTGGGACAAAACGCAATCATATGTAGCCATGAAAGTATCCTTAGGCAAATATAAAAGTGTATATTTACACTTTTATATTTCTTCACGCAGGTGAAAGTATTAGATGATAATGTCTTTGCCATCATTAAAAGTCGCTGTATTTTTTATTTTTATGCGTTATGGATAATATGGTCTCTTTTAGGCGCCTGGGCCAGATTGGTCTCCTTTGAGCTTTTAATGTAAAATTTCAGACGAGCATCCCCCCCCCCCCCCCCCTGTTTTAAGTAAGTATCTGTTTATTGCCACATTTAACCTTTGAGCAAGTTCCTGCTGCCATGTAAAATAAGGAACAGTACCGGTTAGCTTCCTCAATGCAATCGCATGTTTTATACCAAGATTAAACATTCCATTCGAGTCTCCAAACTGTCAGGTCTTAGTTATCAAATAGAAATGTTCAATTAGAGAGTTTTATTGGAGGTTTCTAGAGCTATAGCTTTTTGCTATTGCAAAATCGAGATTTTAGAGAGGACTTGTGTGCAAATTCTCCTAAGTTAACTTGGCTCCATTACCAGCTGCTTTACGGACAATGAGCCCACAAAGCCCGAGAGAGAGCGGCAGAAATAAAGCCTATGATTTTAGCAGATACTAAAAGGTATGAAGGCCTTAGACAAGTCCATGACATTCACAAATACTTTGATGAGATAAAGTGTTAGCGTAGTTTGCTCTGTATGCCGCACCTGTCACCATTGTATCAGCTTTTTGACGGTTTTGTATGCGGTTTTCGGTTTTGGCCGAAATTTTTTGCGGTTTTGCGGTTTTGGATGATTTTTTCTTCGGTTTTGCGGTTTCTAATACACCCCAATGTCCCCCTCTATCATGGTTCTACTCTTCTGGTGATGGGCTGCTGGTAAGGCTAATAATAAGTGAGCTTAGACCAGTTGTCCCTCAACCAATATTATTAATAAATACAACCATTTAACTGACTAGCGATATTTGTCACTTAGAAACACTGCATCATGTGGGAGACAGGGTGGCCTAAGAGTTAACGTGCTGGACGTCTTAATTATTTGTTGCTGAGAGTAACTTTGCGAAGGACTTGTATTGTATCCAGCGGGTGTGAGTTTGGAATGCAATCTGCAACCATAATTGAATCACTTACAAATAATATAGTTTTGTTGCAAAGTTTTTTCTTTAAGTGAACACTACAATAATTCGTTCCTACGTACACCTGTACATGTATCAGAAGATATAGAAGAAGGAAAGTACATAAATTACATCTTGAAAAGAAAAAACAAGTTTAAACCTTTAACTTTCCCTTAAATAAAAATGAAGAAGAGTATAAATGAACGTAACGTAAAACAAACTCATGGTAGCGCTAACGAGAGATATATATTAGGTCACTAAACTACTCAAAAAATTATAATAACAATTTCATAATTTCCATAGCATTATAAAAGTATTCTGAAGTGCTGTACAATTATGTAAAAATGCGTGTTTCAAGATAAGTTAGACAAAAATCACGACGCCAAGGTGTTCTGCACTCTTGGCAGACCTTAGTGCTGGTCCCATCGTATAGGAAGGGAGTAACTTCTCACTGCTGTAAGATGCACATTGTCTCGCATTTCTCCAGGTTAAACCTAAGCTGCCACTGAGTTTCAAGTGATTTATATCGGACTGAACGGCTGGGGTATTGGTTTTTACAGTAGGTTAGACAGCTCTTTGCATGTGTGTGTCGTCAACAAACATTCTAAGAGAGGACAATTTGTTAGACAATATATATATAACGTACATGAAACAAGAAATATAAGTGATAGAAACCGACGTTTCGGTGCATCTTGCGCCATTATCAAGATTACTTAAAGATAAAATACGGTTTGTGAAAAGGCTAAGTTGAAACGAATTTGCATAAAAGAGTGCCAAGCCAATTACATGAGTACTTTAGCACGTAGAGAATCCGACTGTACATTCAATGCTGGTTTAAGATATTGAATACACAGCATTTCATTAACAAGGCAGTCAAATTAGTTCGTGCATTTCTTTATTACATTGAAGCGTGCTAAGAAATTGTTCGGAACAGCAGTGTTATATTCTTTGCAATAATGCCTGTAAATAGATGACGCCTTTTGACGGTGTCCCTCGAAGCGCGTGTGAAGGTGGCCCTTTGTGTACCCGACATAACCTGCATCGCACAGGTCGCGCTTGAATAAATAAACAACGCATTGCTGGGTTACGATGTTAGGCTTGGGCTCCCGCAAGCTTATATCTTGTTTAAGCTTGCGGCTAGTAAACACAGGTTGAATGGTCTTTTGCACCTTGCTGCTAAGATCTCTAAGTTGTCGTTTGACAGATACTGCAGCATCCTGATCTTTAGAGGGGATAACTATCCGGATGGCGTCATCGGTATGCTGTTTAGGCTGGTCCACTGCGACTCTCGAGGTGATAAACCTGTTGATGACGGAATCAATAAGGTGATTCGGATACCTCAGCTTACGGAAAACGTCTCTCAGACGTTCACACTCTTCTGAAAAATTCGCCCAAGATGATGATAGCCGGTGCGCACGATCAAGCATAGTGACGAGCAAGCCATGCTTGTAACGGCTGTATACATAGCTATGATAGTGCAGGAGTAGCCCTGTGTTTTTCGGCTTAACGTAAACCTCTGTTTCAACACATGGTGCGCGATTTAAAAGCTGCACCCCAAGGAAAGGGAGCATCCCATTTTTCTCTACCTCCATAGTGAAGCTCACGGCGCTATGGGCGTGGTTCAGAGTATCCAAAAATTGTGTAGCCGCTGCCAGATCCGGCATCCTGACTAGAGTGTCGTCTACGTAGTGGCGGTAAAATTCTGGGAGTTTTCCTTGACTTTTTAGGGACCCTTCAATAGAGCACATAAATACATTAGCCAAAAGGGGTCCAAGGGGAGACCCCATAGCTGATCTCGTTGATCTTCTGCACGTTGCTACAAAGGGGCAGCTGTTTCAGTTCGACGGGGCCCTATACGAACAGACCGATGGAGTAGCTATGGTGTCTCCCCTTGGACCCCTTTTGGCTAATGTATTTATGTGCTCTATTGAAGGGTCCCTAAAAAGTCAAGGAAAACTCCCAGAATTTTACCGCCGCTACGTAGACGACACTCTAGTCAGGATGCCGGATCTGGCAGCGGCTACACAATTTTTGGATACTCTGAACCACGCCCATAGCGCCGTGAGCTTCACTATGGAGGTAGAGAAAAATGGGATGCTCCCTTTCCTTGGGGTGCAGCTTTTAAATCGCGCACCATGTGTTGAAACAGAGGTTTACGTTAAGCCGACAAACATCTATTTACAGGCATTATCGCAAAGAACATAACACTGCTGTTCCGAACAATTTCTTAGCACGCTTCAATGTAATAAAGAAATGCACGAACTAATTTGACTGCCTTGTTAATGAAATGCTGTGTATTCAATATCTTACACCAGCACTGAATGTACAGTCGGATTGACAGAGCGCAAAAACCGCTAGACATGCGCACTAGAATCACACTTGTGTTGCCGCCATTCCATTTTCAAAATGGCGGACGACAAATCAAAATCCACCACGTCATTGTGGAGGCTATCACGCCGCTGGCGTTTCTCTGAGAAAATTTGCAAAAAGATGATTTGAATCTGCCATCATTCAACGATGCTTCAGAGCCGTCAGGGAAGAGATCGGACCAAAACCAGTTCGCCTAAAGCAATAGAGTTTTTGACGAGCTTCGAAGCTTCATTTGACGTTCGTTGTTTAGAGTTTTGCGTTTCTTAAGGTGGTCGGTTACTCTTTAAGCTCAGAACAGAGATATGTTGGAGATAAATTGTTTTCGCGAAACATATCAAATATGACTTTTTTTTCGTTGATATGAAAATTTTTGAGAGGTGTTTAAAGGTGGAATTCCGATTTCATACACCAAGAGAGACTTTTTCAAATCGAAGTTTGAAGAGAAGCAGGTTTTTTTACCGCTGGTGTTCGTCTTCACAGTTGTAACTGGTTTTACACAGAAAAGCGAAGTCCAGTGCCTTATACTTTCACGCCACTCGATATAGTTTGTGAGGTTTTGGGGTCGTAAGTTGTCCTGAAATGCATATAACGTACATGTATGTTTTTTAACTTCGAGTTAATATCTTGTCGACATTGTTCATGTAATACAATGTGAGTTTTCTCGCTTTATAAGCCAAGGCGACAGAGCGGCTGCCTGTTGTATTTAAAACAGCGGCAAATATTGACAACAAACCCTGTTATTTTTTTCCCTTTAACAACGTTCATTGCTATGTTTTGTGTAACTAAAGATAAAATATGTCAACTGTCACATCTGACTGCTGGGGGATTGTGTGCTTTTTCAAGTTTATGGGACTCTTTGCAAAGGGCGAGTTAAGTTAATTCAACAAAGTAAGCTGCTTTTTCCATTTAGAGACTGAAAATGTCAGCAAAGGTGCTCTAGTTCAATGTGCAAAGCGCTTTTTTTGGCTTTTGATGCCAGCAAAACAGTTCACCACACTAGGAAAATTTTATTTGAGGGCCACTTGCTACTGGCTCACAAAGACTACAGAATTTGCCACATGGATGAATACATTTCACCAATGAAGGTGAGTGATGGAATAAAATTACAATAGTCTGCCCTGAATTGAATTTTCCCTACCCCTCAATATAGATTCTACGCCCCCTTCTTTGTCAGTGCCAAAAATCTGCCAAGAGAACTGAAGCACTAAGTTACACAGAATTAGTCAGACAGGTAGAAAACCCTCAAGGATCAAAGGCAGGAGCTGGATATTAAGCAGAGAAAAATCAAGAACGAAAACAAAAACTTTCACAAAAAAACATGAAGGTAAGTATTTGGGTTTAGCTCATTTACGACAATGACATGCCAATGCCTTTGCAGTACTAACCCCCCCCCCCCCCCCTCCCCACTGACAGCATTATATTGAGTGCCACAGGCTGTTGGCTGTAATCAGTAACACACTAAACATGCTTTATTTCATATTATTATTTACATGCACAGAACAAACTGCATTGAATGCGATGCACAACCCCATGAATTTCTCAAATTGCTTTTGGCCTATTACAAGACCTGTGAGAAAACCACACCAAAAAGTTAGCTCACTATAATAAGGTAAAACAGATATCATTTTCATAATGGTCATGCTCTACAATGTAGCTGTGTCACCGAACACCCAAGGTCAATAATTTTCCTATTATCCTAACAGTAAACACTTAATGACTGGTCCCGAGGGAAACAGTTCATTTTGTTTCCCTAAAAATTTCCAATGTTCCCCTGAGGCGCAGACAAGGGAAACAAAATGAACTGTTTCCTGAGAGACCAGTCATTAAGTGATTTGTTATATAGCACAAATAGGAAAACATGCAATGGGAACAGCAACGGTGGTCGTCGGTCAACATTTGCGGGCAACAGTGCACTGTTACCCTCTGACGTCATAGATTTTGCACTGGTGCCCGCTCAGAGACTTTTGAACGGCACAAGTGTTATTGTTAGATGTCATGTGACCTTGAAGTAACCAATGAGAGCATGCGCTGCTGGGGGCAAAAACAGTTATACAACAAATATAATTATTATTCAACATAACACACTTTTGCAGGAAAAACAAGATCAGCAACACAAATCAAATGTTGAATTGAGAGAAGAAAATGTCATGCTTCACAAAAAAGGACAAAGTTAAAGAGACAACACAGTTTTCAAGAAAAATATTGGACTGACATAAAAATTAATACCATGCACATGTAACCCTGTGAAAAAGCACCCCAAATGCCTAAATTTCCAATATAGGTTTTAGTCAGAACAAACTTTTCCTTATCACAGACTTAACTCTTATGGTCGTTAATTTTCTTTCTAGTGCAAATAATATTGAACAAAACAAATAGTGTATTGTAATAATCAACTGATGTATGTTTAGTATTTTTTCCTTTCATTTTCCCAAATTTGTTCTCCACCTATCTATATCTGTTTGGGTCAAGTTAGCAGAAAATTGGGGAATCCACTCAAAAGAGACACTTGTAATCCCACTGGCAGTACTAAATCCTAACATTACTCAACAACAATGACAATATTATTTGTGTTCCTTTAATATATGTTTTACAACTAAAGGAGACACTGCATTTAGCTCTCTTGTGCACCATTCAATTTCACAAGTCACTAGTCAACCACTAAACAAAAGGAGGAAAGAACTTATATGATCCAGACAAAATGGGAAATTTTGGTGGTGAACATTCTCCAGACCTGTTTGAAAATATCTTCCATGCCACAATGTATTTACAATATTGAAAAGGGTTTTCCGTGAACCAAGAAAGCTAATCAGCAGAGAGTAAAAGTAGGTTGCTGTACTACTGCACAACCTCAGTTTCTTCGTAAATCAGGTATGGCTACCATTTCCAACAAACAAAAACAATGATAAAACCATTACACAGAAAGTGAATAATGACAGTGTAAGTACAAGGGGAAAGATAATACCTTACATTATGAAATTTTGAACCACCGATACTGTGTTTTTAGCTTTCTGATTGGTTCACTCACTCTCAGTTAACAGCTCTTATACAGTATGACATAATATGGAAACTGATTGCGTCAAGTGTTACCACGCTGGAAACTGATTGGCTTTAAATTTGTCCA